>NW_028079344.1:271989-630621 GCF_014824575.4 Sturnira hondurensis | reverse complement strand
CTTAGGAAAATTTTCCGTTATTACTCTTTCAAGTAGGTTTTCTATCCCTTGTTCCTCTTCTTCTCCTTCTGGAATTCCTATTATTCGGATATTATTACGTTTCATGTTGTCTTGCATTTCTCTTAAATTCTCTTCATTTTTTCTGATTCTCTTTTCCCTTACTTGTTCTGTCTGGGAGATTTTTTCTAACCTGTCTTCAATCTCACTTATGCGATCTTCTGCCATATCGATTCTATTCTTCATACCATCTACTGTGTTCTTTAGTTCAGAAATTGTATTCTTCATTTCCTCTTGGCCTTTACTGATGGTTTCTATTTCCTTTTTCATGTTGGTATAGTTTGCAGAGAGTTCATTGTAGCTCCCCTTTAGTTTCTGGTGGCTCGTTGTAAGCTCTTTGAATTTCCTGATAACCAGTGCTTTGAATTCCACATCTGATAGTTGACTTGCCTCTATTTCATCTAATATTCTTTCTGAGGCTTCCTCCTTTTCTTTCCTTTGGGGATTGTTTCTTTGTCTTCCCATTGTTTGTGATACTCTTCTTGTTGTCCTCCGCTTCTAAAATTGATCTGTTCTGGTTCACTGGGTTTATGGTGTGAACTTCTGTGGTAGGATACCTGTGAAAGTCACCGGTGCAGTCTTCTGCAGGTATCTTGTTGTTCTCCGCTTCCACCTACTCCTTCCTTTATTGTGCATGTGTGATCAGTTGTCGGGGAGGCAAAATGGTTTATGATAGCAGAAGGGTATTTTATGTTATTTACAGACACAGTGGGCAGAGAAGAAATAGACAATCTCTAGGCTATGTATAGAGTTAACCGTGCTCTTCAACCCAGCTTACCACATTTAGGAAAGGGAGGGCATAAGTTAAGTGTCTTGTTAAGAAGGGGGGGCTTGTGAGTTGTATCTAGAAAGCAGTGTGGTTGCGAGTGGTCAGATTTGAGGTAAGGTGACAGTACAGGTTACTAACTGGGTGTAGCATGTCAGTAAATAGAGTAATAGAATTCAGGCACCTGTAAGGTGGTCTAAGGTCCGAGAGATGTGTTATGAAGTATTACTGTTGTACAGAACAGCCCTTATTTACACTAATATTAGAGAAACACTCAAGTGATAAATTCTATGTGATCTGTCTAAATGGGGGTTATAGAGCTTGGGTAGTATAGCAAAGGAAAGCACGTGAAGTATAGAAAATCAGCAAAACACTGTGGAGGAAGGAGCAGTGGGAACCTGTCAGATAGTACAGTATACCCAGCCAGGAGTAAAAAACCTGTACAGAAAGAGGTGGGATACAAAGATATTCTTGAAGTGAAAAAAAGGAGTAAGAATAATGCAAAAATAATAACAATACAACTCAAAAGAAAACTAAGCAACGCACAAACAAACAATCTGACACACACACACACACACACGCAAAAGTCAGGAGAAAAGGGGAATAAGCGGAAAATTTGGGAAGAACAAAAGGACTAAAACCGGACAAAAAGGAAAAGAAATGAGGGACAGAGTATTGAAAGATAGAGCAACAATACAGTTTACAATATATAAGATTAATTACAAAAGAGGTTGAGAGAGAAAAAGAAAAAAATTAAAAATAAAAAAATAAAAATAATAATAATAATAAAATAAATAAATAAGGAGAAAGAAAAAAAAGAAAAAAGGGGGGGGGAAGGGAAAACACACACACACATACACACACACACACACACACACACACACACACTAGAGAAGGAGGAAAAAAGAAAATAAAAGAAAAAAAAAAAGGAAGCACCCTTCCTTTGTTGGTTTCAAACTGTCCAAACCGGATTTTCTGGTCGCTGCGTCTCTGAGGGTAGGTTTGCAGGTGCGCGCTAGCAGGCTGCTGATTGGTCTGTGGTCCCGCACAGCCCCGTGAGGCTGCCTGTGTCCCCCGTTATCCGGCACCATCCTTCTCTGTCCGGTGCAGGACCCAGGCTTTCCCAATCCCAAAAGACCAGCAATGACAGTGCCCTTCTTAAATCCCTTGGGCTGGCGGGCTGGCGGGCTGGCGGGCTGGCGACCGCAGCGTCCACAGTTACCACCCTTTACGTTAACTTTAGCCCACGGGTCTCTGCCCGGCACTAACCTGCCTGCCTAGACGGGGAGAGGAGAGTCAGTTCTCTCCCACGGAGTGTGTTGCCGGTCCACCGGTTCTCCAGCGTTCACTCCGTCACCGGTGCCCCGGCCCTGGATTCAGACGGGGCTCCTGTTTCCTCCTGATGATGCCAGCCCCCATTGCGCGCCAATTCTCTTTGGTACTCACGCTCCACCAGAGTTCGCCTGCCCTGGGCCCGCCTGGGCCGGGTGCAGCCCGCGGCCTCCCGCGGTGCACAACCGCTTTTGTCTTCACTTGCCTTCTGGATTCCTTGCTGATCTGCCGCTGTTTGGTTCCTCCGTCACACTCTCTGGTCTCCTATTTTCATAAATGTTGGGGAACTGTTGGTTGATTATGCTGTTCTTCGGTAGATCTGCCCGGACCTTCCACCAGATGCACGAGAGCTGGGTTCCCTCAGTGCTACTCTGTCGCCATCTAACCCGTCCTCTCTCTAAATTTGTTTAATTATTTTTCAAGTACAGTTTTCTGTCTATTACTCCCATCCCATCCCACCCACTGTGCTGCCCCCTCCCATTTCCACCCTTCTCAGTTGTTGTCCATGTATCCTTTATATTTGTTCCTCTAAATCCCTCCCCTATTTCCCCTGAAATTCCCTCCCCTCTTCACATCAGCATTTGCTGTTGTCACTGTAATTTATTTTAGACATTCTCACCGGTGTGTATTAATATTATAATTTTAACTTGCATTTCTCTTATAGCCAATGATATTGAACATTTTTTTATTTCCCACCTGTATACCCCCTTTGATGAAATATCTACTTTAGGCTTTTGAACATTTTCTAATTTAATTGTTCATGTTATTACCATTGAATTTGAGTTCTTTATTCTAGATATATTCTTTGTTGGGTATGTGACTTGCAAATATTTTTCTCACACTGTAAGTTTTTATCCTCTTCACATGAATGTTCACAAAGTAGTAGTTTTAATTTTGATGAAGTCAATTGCTCAATTTTTTCCTTTTATGGTCTTTTATAGTATGAAGTGTAAAAATTGTTGAGCGCTAAATCCCAAAGATTTTGTTTTTTTTCTGAAATTTTTATAGATTTGCATGTTATTTGAGTTCACGATCCATTCTAAGTTAAATATGGTATAGGTGTTGGGTTCAGGTTGAGGTTAACATTTGTGTCTGTGGATGTCCAATTACTCTAGTACTATTTAAGGAATCTCTTCCTCCATTGAGTTGCTTTTACATTTTTGTCAAAAACCTTTTAAGTGGGTGTATTTTGGAATTCTCTATTGTGTTCCACTGAATTGTCTGTAAATCCACCAATACCACATTGTCGTTACTGCTGCTGTATATTAAGCCTTCATATGAGTAGACTGATTTCTCATTTTTATTCTTTGTCATGATTTTTTTAACTATTCTGGAGTCTGTTCCTTTCTATATATATTTTTTAAAGTTTCTCTATGTCTATAAAAGACCTTGCCAAGATTTTGATAAGAATTGCATTAAGCTTATAGATTGATTTAGGGAGAATTGACATCTTTACCATGTTTTCCTCCAGTCTATAAATACATTATGTCTTTTCATTGATTTTGATCTTCTTTGTTGTCTTCAGCGGTATTTGGTCATTTTTGAGACGTAGCTTCTGTACATGCTTTCTTGTTTATCTAAATATTTTACTTTATTGCAGCAATTTTAAATGGTATTGTGTTTTAATTTGCTTCCACACATTCATTATTACCTTATATAAATGTGATGGATCTTTGTGTGTTGATCGTGTGTATCTTGCAAAATCACTTAAATCACTCATTAGTTCCAGCAGTATTTTTGTAGATTTCTTAGAATCTTCTATGTAATCGTGTGACTTCCAAATAGAGATAATTCTAGTTCTTCTTTTCCAATATTAATGCTTCTTATTTCTTTTTCCTGCATTACTACAGTGGTTAAAGGTTCCAATACTATAATAAATATAGAGCAGTGAGAACAGACATCCATGTGTTGTTTCTGGTAGCAGAAAGGGCAGAACAGTCAAAATTTGTGTGATATTTAGTATGATGTTAGCTATAGATATTCTGTAGATGGTATTTATAAAATTGTAATTTTCTTCAGTTCCTAGATTGATGAAAATGATAAATATATGTTGGATTTTTATCAAATGCTTTTTGAATAAATTTATATGACCATATGATATTTTCTTCTTTGGCTTTTTAATAAGTTGAAATGCATTAACTGGTTTTAGAATATTGAACCAACTTTGGGCCCATTGATCATGGTGCATAATTCTGTTTATACAGAATTCAATTTACTAGTACAGTTGACCTTTAAACACTGTGGGAAATAAGAGGTGTCAACATTCTGTAGATGAATTTTACATATAACTCTTGGCTCTCCCAAAAGTTAAGTACTACTAGACTATTGTTGACCAGAAGCCTTACTCAATGAGACAAACAGTAAATTAGTATATATTTTGTATATGGTGTTATTATATACTGTATATTATAATGAAATAAGCTATAAAAATGTTATTAAAATCATAAGGGAGAGAAATATGTACATGTATTTAATGTATTCATGACATACCTTTTAAAATATTTTTGATATTTCTGCATGGGTCAACTGCTACTTTTTTCATATTATTACAAATCTTCAAAATTTTTTCAATGTATTAATTGAGAAAGGTGGACCTGTGCAGTTCAAATCCATGTTGTTCAAGAATCAACTGTATTTTGTTGAGGACTTTTGCATTTAAATTCATGCCAGGTGTGTTGCTCTGTAGTTTTCATTTTGTTTTCTGTACTTGTATTTTCTTTCTCTGATCTTGGTATCACAGTTGAAAATTGTTCCTTCTCTTTTCTGGAAAAGATTGTGAAAATTAGTGATGATGCTTGTGTGAATATTTGGTAGGATTCTCCAGTTAAACCATCTGGATGTGAAGATTTCTTTTTCAGTAGTTTTAAATTATAAATTTATTTGATGATTATAAAGCTATTTAAAGTATATATCACAGCTTGGTTGAGTTTTGGTAGTTTGTGGCTTTTGAAGGATTTCTCCATTTTTTCTAAAATGTAGTATTTTTGAGCATGAAGTTTTTTATAATGTTCCTTTGCTATTTTGACAATTGCAGTATCTATGGTGATATCCTTTATTTCATTCCTGAAGTTGGTGATATGTATATTTTGTTTATATTTTTGTCATTTTTATTAGAGTTTTATTAATCTTGTTGGTTCTTTTTCCCAAAGAATCAGCTTTCTGTTTCACTGGTTCTCTCTATTGCCACTTTAGGGTTATTTTGCTTATCCTTTTATAGTTTCTTATAGCAAGAACTTAAATTATTGATTTGAGATTTTTCCTTATTTCTTGTGCTACAGATTTCTCTTCCAATTTAGCTACAGCTCACATATTGTGAGTGTATTTTCCCTTCAGCTTTTGTGTTTTTAAAAAAATTTTATTTGGGCTTGCTCTTTGACCAATGGGTTATTTAGAAGTCTGAAGTTAAACATTTATATATTTTTAAAACATTTGTTAGCTTTTTCATACCCTGTAGGGAGGCTCTGCCCGCAGGGTCCCCCCCACACACACACTGAGACCACTGTGGATGAGAATAAATCTACCAAGACATGATCTGCTTGAGGTAGAAAGGTGGCCGAACTCTCAAAGGAGATGGGGCAGGAGGCTGTTCCTCAATGGCTCCTTTTATTGGGTTTAATTTGCATAGGAGTACAGGGTGTATATGTAAGTTTCATCAATCATTGTCAGGCAGTAATGATCAAACAATAGATAACATTCAAATAACTCTGAGGGCTTACTGTGAGTCAGGGTCAAATAGCTAAAGGGTCATAAAACTTTGGGCAACAAACTCATTTCATGCTTGGACCCTCATCAGAAAACTGAGGATATTAGCAAAGTAGGTTTCTCAGGATTTTATGTATTTTTTCTTAGGCCTGATTATCCCGGGGAACCCACCCTTTCCAGCACAGGGCTGCACTGCCCTCTGTCGTTGTTTCAGGCTTAAGCCAGGCAGGGGAAGTAAAGCAGCCAAGAGATTAGGGGACTTCTTGTAGACAGAATGAGGACTCAGGCTATATCAAAGCCTAATAGAGGGTCCATCACACCCCCTTTTTCTCTAGTTCCCCAAGTCCTTCCCTGAGGGACTTCATGACTGTGCCTGTCTTAGGTCATCCATCCCTTGAGGAATCTTACCCATCATTGGCCAACCAGTCATCTTCCCAGGGCCAAGCAGGGTAAAGTAAAAGGGGGCAGAGGTAGCATCCCTACAAGGAAGATAAGCTTTGTCTCTTTAATGGTTTATGGTCACACAGTCTTTTTACTCAGCCTTCACCACAGAGGATTACAGTTTCTGAAACCAGACAGGGTGGTTCCCAACAGTACCCATTTACAGTCTTTAGTCCATTATGGGCAGAGAACACATCATGTATGATTTTGATTCTTTTAATTTTGCTGAGGTTTTATGGCCCAGGACCTGGTACAGCTTGGGGATGGTTCAGCAGGTATTTAGGGGGAAAGTCCTCTGCTGTTGTTGGGTGTAATCCTCTGCGTGTGTCAGTTAGATTCTGTCAGTTGATTGTGCTATTCAGATCCTCTACATCTTTGTGGATTTTTCATCTAGCAGTTCTATCAGTTTCTGAAATGTGCAGTGTTGAAGTCTCAACTAGAATTCTCGGTTTTTCTGTTTTTCTTTGCATCTCTGTCAGTTTTTGTTTATATATCTCAAGGCTCTATTTGAGCACACACATTTAGGATTTTAAATGTTATGCCTTTCTAGCATATTGATCCTTATATCATTATGTTGTGCCCCAAATTTTTTCCAGTAATTTATCTTGTTCTGAAGACTACTTTATCTGAAACCATATAGCCACACTAATTTCTTTAAATAATGTTTGGATGTAGTATTTTTAAACTGAATTTGAAGTGTGTTTTTGTAAACAACATATAATCAAATCTTATTTTGATTTGCATTGCCAATTTCTGTCTTTTAATCAATGTAATTAGATGATTTACATGTAAGGTAATTATTGAATGTTGGTACATACATTGCCCATTTCGTTATTTGGCTTTTTGTTCCCTCTGGTTCTTTGTTCTCTTGTTTCTTTTTTCTTCCCTTTCTGTGGGTTACTTGAACAGCTTTTATGAATCTGTCTTGATTTATTTATAATTTTATTGTGATAAAATTTGTATAACAAAATTTACCACTTTAACCATTTTTAAGTGTACTGTCACTCACATGCCACTTAACTGAAGGGATGTGTTCTAAGAAATGCATCATTAGGTGATTCCATGCTTGTGTGAACATCCTAGAGAGGACTTACAGAAACCTGGATGGTATAGCCTACTGCACACCTAGGCTGTATGGTATAGCCTATGCTTCTAGGTGACAAGCCTGTACAGTATGTTAGTGTACAAAACAACACAATATTAAATTAAGCACAAGAAACAATGATGCAGTCAAAAAGTAAACATGAAATGTATGAGGCTGTAGTCATGGTAACACAGCATCTAGTTTTACAGCAAACTTTTTAATAAGTAGAAAGAGTACACTCTAAAATAACAATAAAAAGTATAATAAATCCATAAACCAGTAACATGGTCATTTGACTATTATTAAGTATCATATACTTGATCATTATTATATTTCCTGTACTTTCATATTGTACATAGTTGTATTTGCTATACTCTTACACAACTGGCAGTGCAGTAGGTCTTTGTTTCTTGTTTCTTTTTAATTAAAGTATAGTTGACACATAGTAGGTTTATTTACACCAACATCACCACAAACACATGACTAATGCATTATGCCAAAACCTTACTATTGCTACCTAACCTCACTAGGTGATAGAAATCCTCAACTCCATTATATGTAATCCTATTGAACTACAATCCTGTATTTGGTCCGCCACTGATGGAATGGTTTGTGGCACATGTCTACATACAGTTCAGTGGCAGTACATATATTTACATTGTTGTATAACTATCATCACTGTCATCTCCAGAACTTTCTCATCCTCTCAAACGGAAACTTGATTTCCATTAAACATGAACTCCCCATA
The DNA here is from genome assembly GCF_014824575.4 of Sturnira hondurensis. NCBI lineage: Eukaryota > Metazoa > Chordata > Mammalia > Chiroptera > Phyllostomidae > Sturnira > Sturnira hondurensis. The sequence continues at coordinate 622,491 of NW_028079344.1, read as the reverse complement.
CCCCTTTCCCCTAGGCACTGATAACCTGTTTTGCTCTCTCTATGGTTTGCTTATCCTATGGAAACTCACATAGGTGAAATCATGCAATATTTGTCACTTTATGTTTGACTTATTTTACTTAGCATGTCTTCTAGATTTCTCCATGTTATAGCATACATCAGGATTTTATAAAGCTGAATAACATTTAATATTTTGTATGCCACATTCTTTATTTGTTGATCTGTCAGTGGGCATTCAGGCTATTCCAATCTTTTGGCTATTGTGCATAGGGCTGCTGTGAGCATAGGTGTGCAAATATCTGTTAGAGTTCCTGCTTTCAATTCTTGGGGTTATGTACCAGAAGTGAAATTGCTGTATTATGTGGTAATTATATATTTAGTTTTTTTTAGAACCATCATGCTGTTTTCCATAGCAGCTATACCACTTTTAATACTTTATTTCTAGCTTTGGGAAATAATCGACATATAATAGTTTGTGAATTTAAGGTGTGCAGTGTATTGATTTGATTTGTATTGCAAAATGTTTACTACCATAACGTTAGCTAACAAGTCCATCGTGTCACATAATTACCATTTCTTTTTGTGGTGATAACATTGAAGATCTACTGTCTCTTGGCAACTTGCAAGTACATGATGCAGTATTATTAACTATAATAACCATGCTGTATGTTATATCCCCAGAAATTATTCATATCCCATTGATATTAGTCAACCATGAGAAATGAGGTAATTCTGCCATTTGTTACAAAATGATTGGACCTTAGGTCATTATCAGAAGTGTAACAATAGTCAAGCAGAAAAAGGCAAATACTGTATGGTCTCACTTATTATGTGTAATCTAAAGAGCCAAGCTCATAGGTACTGAGATACAAAACGCCAAAATCACAGATGCAGATTTCTATACACATTAGTATATATGTTTATATAGAATGTGTATATGCATGTATATATGACATCTTTGTACATTCATCCATTGATGGACACTTAGGTTGCTTTCATATTTTGGGTATTGTAAATAATGCTGTAGTGAACAAGAGCATGCAGATCTCTATTTGTGAGCCTTTTTTCATTTCCTGGGAATATATAGTCACAAGTGGAATTGCTGGATCACTACATAAATTGTATTTTTAAAAAAATTTAACTTCAACTTTTTAACTTTAATTGTTGACACTATTAAAGATATCCCCTCTTTCCACTGCATTGCCCACCTCCACCCAGCTCCTGCCCCCTCTTTCCCTCTGGCTATCTCCATACTGTTGTCTGTGTACATAGGTTATGGATATATGATCTTTAGCTAATCTCTTCACCTTCTTTCATCCAGCCCCTCCCTCCCCTTTCCCTCTGACGGCTGTCAGTCTATTGCATGTATTCATGCCTCTATTTCCATTTTGTTTGTCAGTTTATTTTGTTCATTAGATTCCACATATAAGCGAGATCATATGATACCTATATTTCTCTGGCTAGCTTATTTCATTTATCGTAATAATCTCCAGGTTCATCCATGCTGTTGCAAAAGGTGAGAGTTCCTACTTTATATGGCAGCATAACATTCCACTGTATAAATGTACCACAGCTTTTTATCCACTTATCTACTGATGGACACGTGGACTGTTTCCAGATCTTAGCTATTGTGAATAATGCTGCTATAAACATAGAAGTGTTTATATTCTTTCAAATTGGTTCAGGATTCTTAGAATATATTCCCAGGAGTGGGATTGATGGGTCATAATGCAGTTCCATTATTAATTTTTTGAGAAAACTCCATACTGTTTTCCACATTGACTACACCAGTCTGCATTTCCACCAACAGTGCACTAAGGTTCCCTTTTCTCCACATCCTCATCAGCACTTGTTGTTTGTTGATATTTTTTAATCTTTACCTAAAGATATGAGGATACCTTCATTGATTTGAGAAAGGAGGGAGATAGAGAGAAAAGAAACATCAATCTGAGACACAAATGTCAATCAGTTGCCTCTAGTACATGCCCTGACCACGAATCAAACCTACTGCCTACATATGTGCCCTGACCAGAAGCATAATCATTTGGTGTGTGGGATGACACTCCAACCAACTGAGCCACCAAGCCAGGGCTGTTGATTTATTGATGGTAGCTATTCTGGAAGGTATGAGATGATATCTCATTGTAGTTTTAATGTACATTGCTCTGATGATTAGTGATATTGAGCATTTCTTCATATGTCTTTTGGCCATCTGTATGTCCTCATCAGAGAAGTGTATTTTTAAGACCTTTGCCCATTTTTTAATTGGATTGTCTTCCTGGTGTTCAGTTGTGTAAGTTCTTCATACATTTTGGAGATTAACCCCTAATCAGATGTATCATTGGCAAATATACATTCTTTAAATTTGTATGTTTAAGTTTTGAAGAACCTTCATACTGTTTCCATAGTGGCTGCACCAATTTGCTTTCCACCAAGAGTATACAAGGGTTTCCTTTCCCTATATTCTCACCAACAGCTACCTCTTATTTTTTGGTTACTTCCATTCTAACAAGTGTGAGGCAATATCACTTTGTGGTTTTGATTTGCGTTTCTCTAATATTAGTGATGTTGATTACCTTTTTATGTGCTAACAGGCCATTTATATGAGGTCTGTCCAGAAGGTAGCCAGCATGTAGTATGAAAAACAGAGACATCTAAGATACATGAAATGTTGTACATAGGAAAATGATGCCTCAGTCCACTTCATAATAGGCACCTTGGGACCTTATACAGTTCTCTCAATCTGCATCAGCTGCCCCTAATTTATAATTTCCTGAATGTTAACAATGGTCTGAAATCTCTTCCCTTTCAAAGCTAATCTTTTCCCTTTAGTTTGGGAAAAGCCAGAAGTCACAGAATGCCAAATTTGGGTTGTAGTGGGGCTGACTCACCTGGGTGACTTGAAATTTCACCAAAAATCTCTGTAGGAGACATGATTTATGAGTGGGTGCATTGTTGTGATGAAGCCTCCAATCACCAGTTGCCCGTAGTTGTGGCCTTTTGAATCATCCAAATAGTTTCCGCAGAGGAATGTTCAAACAAAATTTGATGCAGATTCATTGCTCTACTTGCTCAGTCATTTTAAATGGGACAGCCACACAGTACATATACATGCTCACTCAACAGTGTCTACTACCCCCACTGACTAGTACAGCGAAGTTGTCATTGTTTGTTTATGCATATTCCAGTCCTCTTTCCTTGGCTGCCAGGTTACATCGATGTCCTGCAAACTGTTCTCGTTATATTAGCAATGGCTAGACTTTTTCCAGACCTCATATGTTTTCAAGACCTTTGTCTTGAAAGTGCTATGAAAATACATTCCATTTTTTAATTAGGTTATTTATTTTTGTCATTGTTGAATGGTAGACATTCTTTCCATGTTCTAGATATTAATTCTTTATCAGATATATGATTTGAAATAGTTTCTAGTGTATTTTCTGAATGTAAATTGTTGTATATCTCTCAAAAGCAGTGAATGAGGAATTCATAATAGATGAAAATACACTTCTGAATAGTGGGTATATGTGAAGATGCATCTTCAGTGGCTCAGCACTTACAAGGTTAGCAATTTGTAACAATAACTTAGATTTGGTTTCTCATGTCTTTGTAGCACTGGATGTTAAGGTCTTTCAGTATTGTCGTCAGTGGCTGGGCCTTCAGGGTATATGATACCAACAGTCGCTACCCGACACACTTATTAGGTGGATGAGTCAGGCTGAAAAATTTACTATCTTGGAAGACACTAAAGCATAGTTTTCGATCAGATCAAAATATAACATATTTTTAAAGCCCTGGTTATTGCAGATAATTCTGTACTTTGACATTGCAAAATATTACAGTTAAAGAATAGGCTTATTATAGTACTTTAAACTGCTCTGTTTTTTGTTTTCCATTATGAAATAGCTTTAGGGCAGCTGTCTCTATTCAGACTAAAAGCAAATGCAGCCAGCCTTTGTGACCAAGAGCTCAATTTTGCCACTTTATTATAATTATTGGCAAGAGTAAGAGATTATGTATTGATTTAGAGGTAAATTTACATTTTATTTTTGTTATTCCTCTGCTTCTGGACAAGCTGACACAAAATAACATATGCATAATTTGGGGCCAATGGGGAAAAAATTGGGACAACTATAATAGCATAATCAATAAAATATAATAAAAATGAATAAGTACTTTATTTTTATTATTTTTTTCTTAAATTTTTGTTCAAGTACAGCTTTCTGTCTTATATTCCCAGTCCTGCCTGCCCCCCACCCCGTGCTCCCCACCTCCCCCCCATTTCCTCCCCCAACCCTTAGTTATTGTCCATGTGTCCTTTATACTTGTTCATGTGAGTCCATCCCTTTTCCCCTATGATTCTCTCCCCTCTCCCCTCTGAACCCTGTCAGCCTGTTCTGTATTTCAGTGACATTGGTCATATTTTGCTTGCTTGTTTGTTTTGTTGTTTAGATTCCTGTTAAAGGTGAGATCATATGGTATTTGTCTTTCACCGCCTGCTTTTTTCGTTCAACATAATGCTTTCCAGTTCCATCCATGATGTTGCAAAGGGTAGGAGCTCCTTCCTTTCTGCAGCATAGAATTCCATTGTGTAAATGTATCATAGCTTTTTGATCCAGTCATTTACCGATGGGCATCTAGGTTGCATCCAACTCTTGGCTATCGTGAATTGTGCTGCTATGAACATTGGGGTGCATATGTTCTTTTGGATTGGTGTTTCAGGGTTCTTAGGATATACTCCTAACAGTGGAATTGCTGGGTCAAAAGGCACATTCATTTTTAGTTTTCTTAGAAAATTATATACTGTTTTCCATAGTGGTTGTACCAGTCTGCAATCCCACCAACAGCGAACTAGGCTCCCCTTTTCCCCACAACCTCTCCAGCACTTGTTGTTTGTTTCTTTGTTTATGATAGCCATTCTGACTGGTGTTAAGTGGTATCTCATTGTGGTTTGAATTTGCATCTCTCTGATAGCCTACGATATCGAGCATCTTTTCATGTGTCTCTGGATCTTCTGTATGTCCTCCTTGGAGAAATGTCTGTTCAAGTTCTTTGCCCATTTTTTAATTGGGTTGCTCATCTTCTTTGAGTGGAGTTGAGTGAGTTCTTTGTATATTTTGGAGATTAAACCTTTGTCTGAGACTTCCACCAAGATGGAGGCATAGGTGGAAACACTGTGCCTTCTCCCACAACCAAGTTTGAATACAACAAAGGTTTGGAGAACAAAGACACACCCAAAAAACAGAAAATTGAATTATACAGAAGTCTGACTACAACTAATCCCTCCACGGGGATGGTAAGAGGGGCAGAGCCAGCAGCAAAGCAGGGTCGGGCAGGAAAGATCCCCAAACCTAGGCACGCAAGTGGCCCGGACCCAGGGTGTGGGGCAGACTGACTGAAGTCACACATCCTCGCACAGTGAGACGGACCACGCAGGCCCCAGGGGGCGAGGGCTGACGGCGGTGGCACACTCACGAGCAGTGGGACGAAACGCGTGGGCCAGGTGACGGCAGCAACTGTGGCACCGNAAAAGATTACTTTATTGTTCAATTACAGTTGTCTGCATTTTCTCCACACCACTCTCCCCCACCCCAGCCAAATCTGCCTCCCTCCCTTGCTTTCCACCCTCCCTCTTGATTTTATCCACTTGTCCTGACAATGCTTCTCCCCACTGTCTCTTCCCTCCTCCCCTCCAACTATTCTTAGATTGTTCGTAATTTTAATATCTCTAGTTTTATTTTGTTTGCTTTTTTGTTGTTGATTATGTTCCAGTTAAAGGTGAGATCATGTGCTATTTGTCTCTCACCACCTGGCTATTTTCACTTAGCATAATGCTCTCCAGTTCTATCCATGCTGTTGCAAATGGTAGGAGCTCCTTCTTTCTCTCTGCTGCTTAGAATCTCATTGTGTAAATGTACCATAGTTTTGTGATCCACTCATTTACTGATGGGCACTAAGCTGGCTTCCAGCACTTGGCTATTGTGAATTATGCCGCTATGAACACTGGGGTGCATAAGTTCTTTAAATTGGTGTTTCAGGGTTCTTAGGGTATAATTCTAGCAGTGGAATTGCCAGGTCAAAAGACAGTTTCATTTTTAGTTTTCTGAGGAAATTCCATACTGTTTTCCACAGTGGCTGCACCAGTCTGCATTCCCAACAGTGCAGTAGGGTTCCCTTTTCTCCGCACACTCTTCAACACTTGTCTGTTGATTTGTTTATGATGGCCATTCTGACTGGTGTGAGGTAGTATCTCATTGTGGTTTTAATTTGCATCTCTTTGATGACTAGTTATGCTGAGCATCTTTTCATATATCTCTAGGCCCTCTGTATGTCCTTCTTGCACAAGTGTCTGTTCAAGTCCTTTGCCCATTTTCTAATTGGGTTGTTTGTCTTCCTGGAGTGGAGTCCTGTAAGTTCTTTATAGTTCTTTATAGTAAGTTCTTTGGAGATCAAACCCTTGTTTGAGGTCTCACTGGCAAATATGTTTTCCCATATATTTGGTTCTCTTTTGATTTTAATGCTGTTTTCTTTAGCCATGCAGAAGCTTTTTAGTTTGATAAGGTCTAATTTCTTAATTCTTTCTTTTATAACCCTTGCTTTAGGGGACATATCAGTGAAGATGTTTCTGCATGGAATGTCTGAGATTTTCCTCTCTATGTTCTCCTCTAGGACTTTTATGACGTCACGACTTACATTAAAGTCTTTTACCCACCTTGAATTTATTTTTCCCTATGGTGTAAGTTGGTGATAGAGTTTCATTTTTTTGTTGTTGTTTTGCATGTAGCTGTCCAGATCTTCCAGCACCATTTGTTGAAGAGGGTATTTTTTCTCCATTTTATGCTGCTTACCCCTTTATCAAATATTAATTGACCTCAGACTTGGGTTTATTTCTGGGCTCTTTGTTCTCTTCCATTGGTCTATGTGCCTGTTTTTATGCCAGTACCAGGCTGTTTTGATTGCAGTGGCCTTGTAATACAGTTTGATATCAGGTATTGTGATACCTCCTACTTTGTTCTTCTTTCTCAAAATTGCAGCTGCTATTCAGGGTCTTTTATGGTTCCATATAAATTTTTGAAGTGTTTGTTCTATGTCTGTGAAATATGCCATTGGTACTTTAATAGGTATTGCATTGAATTTGTAAATTGCTTTAGGTAGTATGGACATTTTGATGATGTTAATTCTTCCAATCCATGAACATGATATATGTTTCCATTTGTTTGTGTCTTCCTTGATTTCTTTCTTCAGTGTTGTGTAGTTTTCTGCATACAGGTCTTTTACCTCCTTGGTTAGGTTTATTCCCAGATATTTTATTTTTGTTTTTGCTATATCTAATAGGATTTTTTTCTTGATTTCTGCTTCTGCTGCTTCATTGTTGGTATACAAAAATGCCTTTGATTTCTGGACATTGACTCTGTATCCCGCTGTTTTGCCAAATTCATTTATTAGTTCCAGCAGTTTTTTGGTAGAGGCTATAGGGTTTTCCATGTACACTATCATGTCATCTGCAAACAATGACAGTTTTGTTTCCTCCTGAATAAGTACTTTAAATAGCTAAATTTCAGAACATTTAACTGACTTTGGGATTTCAGATTATTCACTAATTATAGCTATAATTCTCAGCAGCTAGAGAGAATGATTTTTAATTGTCATGGAGTAAAAGATATTTTTAAGATGGTCTGGAATTTGCTTAAAGAAGTTTAATTTGAAGGAAAAATATTCTTCTGTAATCTATGTCACTCATACTTCATGTTTAAGCTCATAAGAGCAGGGAGCTTACCACAAAACTGACACCACTCCCATGTATGTGCAATAACTGGGCTTTCATTATATGTGCAAAAGAGTAAGTATAATAATTAGCCCTTCTGTCTATGAGATAGTATAGCTTTGGGCCGTACATATTTCAAGCCAGTACTACTTCAACACTTTTTTCAGTGATTAAATTCAAATTAAATTTATATAACATTTTATCATTTAACGATTCAGAACATTTTACCATTACAACACCAGGTGAGAAAGCTCCATGAAGGCAGGAATTTGTTTACTGCTCTAACTCAAGCTCCTAAAGGAATGTCTGGCACATAGTAGCTACTTAGTATTTGTTGAATATACCAGTACAGTTTTAAGACACTGTGCACAAAATAGCCAGTATAGGCTTCCTTTGCTGTATGGAATAAAAAACCCAGATTTAGTATAAAGATTTCTTTTTTGAAATATATTTTATTGATTATGCTATTACAATTGTCTCACTATTTTCTCCCCTTTATTCCCCTCCACTTTGCTCTCCCGCTCCCACCAGGGTTCCCCACCACATAGTTCATGTCTATGTGTCATACACATAAGTTTTTTGGCTTCTCCATTTCTCATACGATTTTTAAACTCTCCCTGTCTGCTTTGTACCTACCATTTATGCTTCTTATTCACTCTATCTGTTCCTCCATTCTTCCCTACTGGTAACATTTCATGTGATCTCCATTTCTGTGATTCTGTTCCTGTTCTAGTTGTTTTAATTTTTCTCTCTTTTTTGGGGTTCAGTTGTCAATATTTGTGAGTTTGTTGTCATTTTACTATTCATATTTTTTATCTTCTTTTTCTTAGGTAAGTCCCTTTATAATAAGGGCTTGGTGATAATGAACTCCACTAACTTGACCTTATCTGAGAAGCACTTTTTCTGCCCTTCCATTCTAAATGATAGCTTTGCTGGATAGAATAATCTTGGTTGTAGGTCCTTGCCTTTCATGACTTGGGATACTCCTTTCCAGCCCCTTCTGGCCCGCAAGGTTTCTTTTGAGAAATCAGCTCATAGCTTTATGAGAACTTCTTTGTAGGTAACTGCTTCCTTTTCTCTTGCTGCTTTTAAGATTCTCTCCTTGTCTTTAATCTTGGGTAACTTAATGATGATGTGCCTTGGTGTGTTCCTCCTTGGGTCCAACTTCTTGGGGACTCTCTGAGCTTCCTGGACCTCTTGGAAGTCTATTTCCTTTGCCAGATTGGGGAAGTTCTCCTTCATTATTTTTTTAAGTTTTCACTTTCTTGCTCTTCCTCTTCTCCTTCTGGCACCCCTATGATTTGGAACATTTAATGTTGTCCCAGAGGTTCCCAAGCCTCTCATTATTTTGAATTCTTGTTTCTTCATTCTGTTCAGGTTAAATGCTTATTTCTTCCTTTTGCTTCAAACCATTGATTTGAGTCCCAGTTTCCTTCCCTTCACTCTTGGTTCCCTGTATATTTTTCTTTATTTAACTTTGCATAGCCTTCACTTTTTCCTCTATTTTACAACCATACCCAACCATTTCTGTGAGCATCTTGATTATCAGTATTTTGAACTCCGCATCTAATAGGTTGGCTGTTTCTTTATTGCTTACTTTTATTTTTGGAGCTTTGATTTGTTCTTTCATTTGGGCCATATTTTTTTTTTTGGTCTCAATGCACCTGTTAAGTAGTAAGGGGTGGAGCCACAGGTATTTGCCAGTACAGGGCAATCCATGTCACTGTGTTGTGGTGCTATATGTAGGGGAGGGGTCAGAGAGGGAACAATGCTGCTTGCTTGGCTCTCTCCCCACTCTCACTTGCCCTGCTACCCACAAGGAAACTGGGTCCTTCTGGTGCTTATTTCTGGGTAGGTGGGTTTGTGTGCACTCTAGGACCCTGTGGGTCTCTCCAATGAACTCCTCTGTGAGCCTGGAAGTTTCTCCTGCTGCCTCAACCCCCACAGGTTTTTTCACTGAGAGGTTTTGAGGCTTTATTTCCCCACACTGGAACCCTGAGTTGTGAGGTCTGTCTCGCTCCCCAAGGGTTCCTCCCAGTTTATCCACATGCAAATGTGGGACCGCCTTGTCCTCCAGCCACTGCTTTGTTGAGCTGCCTTGTTGCAAGTCCTCTGCACTCTGGCTGCCCATCTCCACCCTTCCTACTGGTCTGGATGAATGTTTCTTCTTCAACTCCTTGGATGTCAAATTTCCATATAGTTCATTTTTTTGGCAGTTTTGGTTATTTTTTGCTTTTAAATTTGTTGCTGCCCTTCTTTCGGTTGTGCAAGGGGGCAAAGTGTATCTATCCATGCCTCCATCTTGGCCTGAACTCATTTTTAACTTCTTAGTACATGTACATGTACATTCTACCAACTTACCTTCCCATTGGCTTACTGATGAGTAAGGAAGGGTTGAACAAAAGGAGCTATAGGTTGCCCTTTTCCCCTTTGAAGCTATTTCAGCATAAAAGATTAATACAGGTGTGAAAAATCAAGAAATAAAAGATACGATAGGTGTAGGAGCAGAAAACTTTTCCTTCTTCCCTCCTAAGTTTTTTGGCTGGTCTAATAATTTCACATGAGATAAATTAACAGAAGAAAAACAAATTTAATTTATTTTTCTTTTGTATGGGAGCTCCATAAAAATACAAGACTGAATAGGGACCATAACTGGAAGCATTTATACCTTTTAAAGAGGAACTAATCAATTTGTGACAAATTAACAAGACAAAGGGGTTGGAGCTCAGGGTTGTAAATTGGTGAAGAAGTAATAAGTTTCCTTATACATCATTTTTGGCCCTAAATTATCTATCTTTGGTGATAAGGATGGCTTATCCTCATACAGGGAGGAAACCTTTCACATGGGAAATTAATCTTCTGCTTTCGGGGAGACAAAGGAAGGTCAGAGTGTCCTTGCACAAGCTGTTTCTCAAGTACTTTTAGTTTAAAATAACCAATATGCCAAAGTGGCATATTTTGGTGTGGCATATTCTGCCCTCCTTTATGGGGTCCCTTGGTCATCTATGTTTTTTTAATACCATTACCTTCTTGTGAAGCTCAGAGCAAATCCTCCTTCCAGCAGACAACATGGCTTCTTAAGACTGCCAGCTTCCCCACTTACTTAGTCGTGGACATAAATGCTTAACCTCACACATTGAATCTCCCTGAACTCCCAGGAACCCTAGGTCTGCCAGAATTCACTATCACATACACTACATGCTGATGAGGCAGAAGGGATGGCTGGGGACATGAACGATGTGTAGATAACCCCTGCTCCCCACAAGCTCCATTCTCTCATTGGACTCACCCATAAAACACTAGTTCAAGTGTAAACTATTAAAGCACAGGGCCATTCTGAGCATGCAGCCTTGTGCAACCACCCAGGTTACACACTCATGCATCTAGCCCTGCCTTGGTTCACAGGCCGGCACTCAATCCACTGAGCCACACTAGCCAGGACTCAAGAAACTCATCTTAAAAGTATACTTGTAGACTTCTTTCCAGAAATCCAGAGCTCCTCAACTGTGCCTTCCAGCAAATGTGATTCCTCCATACATACTCAGACCAATGGTTTGAACAGTCCTCTTTCCCATTTTCTGCATCTTCTTCTTCCCAAACTACTATTCATTATTGCAGAAAATCCAGAGAGATTTGGGGAAAGTTGAGTGACTTTTTGGATCCATTGAATTCAATTTTGTTTTAGTTTTTCCTTTAGATCCTTTAGCTTGTGCACAAACCAAACTTTACCTTGCTACCTGAAAGTTCTGTTTTATGATTTAGTGAATACTATCATTAATATTTTATCAGGCAATAATTTTGCTAAGTTTTCAAAGAACTGCAAAAATGTAAAGTATGATTTTATGGTCTTGCAGAAAATTTTTTCACAGAAAGACTCAATCTTATAGTCAATAGAGAAATAAATATTTGAAGCAGGAAACAGAATAAAATGAAAATGTGTTGAGTTCTTGTTATGTACCAGGTACTGTACTTACATTAATATTTCATTTAACCCCTACATAATCATCTCTGGTAGGAGAAAATAAGAGTATTGCCAGCAAGAAAGTCTCCTGGAAGCTTCTTTTGCAAACTCCAGCCCAGATTTCTCTCCCACATTCCAGCATTGAATAACCATCCACCTGTAGGAAAAGCCCACTTGGCAATGCCATCTCAAAATCAATATGGCCAAAGTAATCTCGTTCTCTCTCTCACAAAGCTACCTTTAACCATAGCTTTTTTTCCCTCAAGTGATAGTGGTGCACTCTATCAGTTGCTTAAGCTAGAAACCTTGGAGTCATCTTGCCTTTCTCTTTTCTAGTCCTCTCCACACAATCCATCAGGAGATCCTTTTGACACTTGCTTCAGAATAAGCCCAGCATGGATCTGACCACTCCTTATTAGCTCTACCTTAGCCTGAGACATTTTCTCTCTCCAAGAAGTTGAGCTTTCCACATGCCTATATCCTGACCTCCCCTAATGTCTATTCACAACAAACAGCCAGGATGAGCCTGTTGACATATAAGCCATGTTGATTCTGAGCTCAAACTCTTGCAGTGGTCCCATTTTACTCTTAGGTTAAAAGCTAAAAATCTTTGAGCCTCCCTTGATCCATCCTTCACTCCACCTCCCCACAGCACCCTCTACTGTCCTGCCATTTTTTTCTAATCTTTTTTTTCTTTACTCTATTCCTACTGATTTCTTTGCAATTCTGAGAACAACTGGGTACAGTCCCAAGTTAAGGCCTGAACCTAGGTGGTTCCCTGTGCCTATAATACCTTTCTCTTTCACATGACTCTCTCACATCTTTCAAGTTTTGGGTCACATCTCACTTTCATAGCAAGGTTCCCTTATACCATATCTTTCTACCTACGAATTTCTGATCCTTCTTAACATGGTCTATTTTTCTTACAACTGTGGCATGGTTTGCCTTCTAAAATACTGTGTACTTCATTTTGTCACCATGTTTGTTTGTTTTCTCTTTTTACTTATCTTCACCAAAATGATAATTTTGGAATTAGTCAGGAATAGTTCACTGACTATTCCAAGTACCTGGCATATGCTTGGCATATCATAGATGCTCAGTATTTGTGGAATGGTAGAAGGAAGAAAGGAAGGAAGGAAGGAAGGAAGGAAGGAAGGAAGGAAGGAAGGAAGGAAGGAAGGGAGGAATACTTTTTTAATTCTTCATACTATCCTGCTCCAGGTTGGTTTCATTGCCTTCATTTACAAATGAGGAAATTTAAACTCAGAGAGGCTAACTGGGTAATTTCACAAGTCAGAAGTCTTGTCAGAGGCAGAGCTGAGATTGAGCAACCTCTCTGATCTGGACCTTTTCTACTTTATTGCACTATTAAACATGTACAGTATGAAATGTAGGTATTCCATAAAATGCAGTGCCTTTATACTTTCTACTCCTTTTTCTTCATACTCTCAGCCAAGACTTTTAAATGAACCTCTTAAAAATACTGTAACTAAAGTGACTGGCTTGTAGACTAATCACATAAAATGAATAATATAAGGTGTATCAGTTGGGACTCTGGATGAAAAGTTACAGAAACAAACCAAATTGAGCTAGCTTAAGCCAAAAAATTAACATAAAAATAAATAATTTATGACGCTTAAGTAGAATCTGTCATAAGGATGTATGAGGTCATGGAAACTATGGAAAAAAATAAAGAAGTGAAAGCAGAAATCAGATGAGTTTAGAGAGTTCTTGCTCCATCCTCTGCATGTGTCTCTTTCACCCTTTTCCCCCACAGTTCTCCAGCATTTACTCCCTCTGCCTGTAAGGTGACCAGGCTCCAGCCATTATTCTTTCACCTAAATGAGGCTGCACTCTACTGGTACCTCTCCTGGTTCCATCAAGAATGACCAGGGATGAGGACTGAATGACAAACAAATGATAGAGGACACCTGTGAAGGTTGGGAAATGTGGAGTGCTGGGTGGATGGTAGAGAAAGTGGCTGTGCAGATGCCCCAAAAGTAGCTGACTCTAGAAGAACCTAGTGGAATAGTGGAAAATACACTGTTAAATCAAATAGCTTAAGGTCAAATTTCAAATATCTGGGCTTATGTTTTCCAGGGTAGGGGGGTTGTGTTACTTTTTTACTTTTCTTTTGTTCTTAGTGTCTACAGATTTAGGGACTAAATGCTGGTTACTTGGTGACAGGAAAAAGCAGGATGGAAAAATAAAAGAGGGACTCTCCCAGTAAAGAAAAGAAAAAAATACCAGGAAATAATACCTCGGCCTTCTAATCTCAGTTCTGTCATCAAGAAGCAAATACCTTGGGCAAGTTGATTCCAAATCCCTTGATGAGTTGATTTCACTCATCTCTTCTGCCTTCTAATTCCCCTTCTGTGAGATAATGTTTACATTCATTCAGGCCCTGTAATTGTTATAAACAATTTAGAGGTTAAAAAACTATTGACACCAATATTCTCAACTCCAAATATCATTGTGCCTTTTATTTTTTATTTTTTTATTTTTAATTTATTTAATTATTTTTCAAGTGCAATTTTCTGTCTATTACTCCCATCCCATCCTACCCCCCATCCTCCCCCTCCACCCTTCTCAGTTGTTGTCCATGTATCCTTTATATTTGTTCCTCTAAATCCCTCCCCTATTTCCCCTGAAATTCCCTCCCTTCTGGTCATTGTCAGCCTGTTCTCTATTTCAGTGTCTTTGGTTATATTTTGCTTGCTTGTTTGTTTTGTTGTTTAGCTTCCTGTTAGAGGTGAGATCATATGGTATTTGTCCTTCAACACCTGGCTTATTTCACTCAGCATAATGCTTTCCAGTTCTATCCATGTTGTTGCAAAGGGTAGGAGCTCCTTCTTTCTTTCTGCAGCATAGAATTCCATTGTGTATATGTACCATAGTTTTTGGATCCATTCATTTACTGACGGGCACCTAGGTTGCTTCCAACTCTTGGCTATCGTAAATTGTGCTGCTATGAACATTGGGGTGCATATGTTCTTTGGGATTGGTGTTTTAGGGTTCTTAGGATACAATCCTAGCAGTGGAATTGCTGGGTCAAAAGGCAGGTCCAATTTTAGTTTTCTGAGAAAATTCCATACTGTTTTCCATAGTGGTTGTACCAGTATGCAATCCCACCAACAGTGGACCAGAGTCCCCTTTTCCCCACACCCTCTCCAACATTTGTTGTTTATTGCTTCGTTTATGATAGCGCCTCTTCTTAATACTTTGATTTTTTCCTCATTCTCTTCTGATGCTTTTTTAATGTGCTGCGTAAGGCCACACAAGTATATTGCTTAAATGAAAAAAGAAGCAGAACTTCATTCATTCCTCTACTTTCAACACCAGGTCATTTTTGTGTGCAACACAAGTCCTTTACTTTGTGACCTTTCAGAAAGGATAATCACAGTTCAATGTAAAGCAAGTGATATGGTCAGGATATGTACCTCTCCCATACATTTGAGCCCTGAGAGAAGTCCCGTTGTTTCACTATTTTAAGGAGGTGTCATTAATAATTGGCGGTACTGGTTTAGTGTGGGCAGCAGCAAGGCCATAGTCGTATGCTTGGGAAGATTATGCCATGTTTTGTTGTCATCTTGCACTGTCAGATGAACTACCCTGAAAAGAACAGTATTTTTATCTCCTTCTTTAGTCACAGTCACTTACTTGCAGTGTTGTTCAACCAAATATCTCACAGGAAGTAAATAGTCATGTATGTACAATATAGCTTATAAAAATCAAGTGATTGATGCTTGCATTTTATTGCTTTTTAAAGAGGATATAATTGTTAATGGTAGAAAAGAATATAAAAATTTTATTACAGTGGCATTTTTATGGTTGATTTTATTTTCTGAAAAGCATAAAAATACAAAGTGTTTCCATCATGCAAGAACACAGCCATGTAAGTTTTCTGTGAAGCTCTGTCCTGGCACCATTGAATTTAAGCCTGCCAGAGTGGTTCTTCTGAGGTCTTCTTAAGTATCTTTTTGTTTCAGGCTAGCACGGCATCTCATTGCATTTTGTTGTTTCAGAACAGCTGTCTATCATATTCCAAGAGTGATAACGGGTTAAAAAAAACTGTAAAGTTTGGACCTTCTTCTGTTCTTCTGCCTCAGAAGCAAGAGAAAATGGAGAATTGATATTCAAAGGTAAAGCTGTCTCCTTTGCTTTATATAACACATGCCTACAGCCATGCTACATGAATTTCTTTCATTTTTTTTGATAGCATGGCACACTTGCATATAAATGTTTCTGGTTTATAATTCCAGACATATTAACAGGCTGCTGAACTTAAAGACTGTGGTTTTTAACTCCTTTGTTGTCTGTGTGAATTCTGGATGAGGTCTGTATTATATGTTTTATCTTCATTCTTGTTCATCTGAAGGGGCTGATCAGACAAATGACATCTTCATGACTCTAGACCAAACTGTTGTACTTTAGGTTAAGCATGGAATTATGAAGATAAATGGCATAGTGTCAGCTTTTATTCTTTCCTAGAGTGTTGTACAAATGTTAATTTATCAGCCCAGACATGCTCAACATAGTCTACGGGCACTAAGGAGGGCAAGGCACACACTTGAGGCAATGCTATGATCTCCGCTCCTTTCATAATATGTTGTTATGTAGTTTGGGGAAGGAAAAAGGGACCCTAATGATGGATGGATCAGGAATGCTACAAGTGTGGAGTCACACATAGGGGGGTGATATTGCTGAGTACTCCAGAAAACTGGCATCTCTGTTTAGGCTGCTTCTGTGAGAGAATGATGTGGACATGGTAGTTTAATGGGGAGCTGATCCCATAGATCAAGAGTTAGAGACCAAAGAGAGTGAATCCAAAAAAATACCAAAAAAGCTTGGATAAAGCAGTCCACTTCTGTGGACCAGGGGAACTTCATTCCCCTGGGACCCCCAAGAGGGTACAGATACCTTCCAGAATTTCTGCCTGAAGGATGTGCAGCAAGAAGTTTACCCACTGGCTTTTGCCCTTGGGTGTGCATGGCTGCCTAGGGCATTACAGCCCCACATTCAGGGCTACACTGGCACCACATGAGGGAGAAAGCAGAAAGTCCCTCAGTTGTCCCTGGAGGCAAACACTACAAAGGCCAGGAGAGCCAAGTTGGCACAGAATGGTCTGTGCAGCTGTCGCTAAAATCAGAGGTGGGCCAAGGTGACGTGATGCAGCGGGCCAGCGTCATCAGTTATAGTTCCTTCTACTTTATTTTAAACCATAAAACAAATCACATTTTCCTCCTAAATGAACTATCTCCAAGAAGAAAACTATCTTGTGTTTGAAAGTCATTGAAGAGAGATATCCACATGTCATAGAACCAGAGTAAACTCTGTTTCAAAACTAACTTCTACATCAGTAAATTTTCCATTTCAGACTAAGAAATGCAACTTGGTACACTTGTATATTTAACACATTATAGAATTAGATTTGAAATCTGACCAAAATATTGGAGTAGCTAGAGATAATGTAATAACATCTTATTATGCCTATACTTAGCATTCACTGTCTATTGTTTTCTGTACAAAAAGGTGTCTGTGGATATGCAAACATATCGTTATTATCCCTCCTATCTGGAAACAACCCAGTTAAAAGCGTTATTATTTGTGTAAAATGAGTGACTTAAATTTGCACGTCAGAACATGATGTGCCATGGATGGTCAATCAGCAAAATAGATTTAACACATTGAAGTGAATCAGAGGGTTTTTTGTTTGCTTGTTTTTGATGTAAGGATTATAATAAGGACTGATTTAAGATTAAAATAAAGTCAGGTAAAGGCTTCTGCTGTGTTGCGTGACTTAGAATATCATCTATTCAGAGGATGGATGTAATTGGTGAACTCTGTAAGAAACAGCTATTAAAATAAATAACATTCAGTAAACAGATTTCTCATGCAAGAAATGAAAATGGAGGGGAAAAGGAGAAGGGCAGCAGAAAGAGGCAGGAATGTGAAACCAGAGTTGTGGGAGATGGCCAGGCAGGATTCCAAAGAGGAGACAGAATCAAACTCTGGGATGAAGAGAATTGCTGACAGTAGAGAGCATATCTTAGAACAAACCACATCCTGAGCACAGAATGCAAACCCAGTGAATAGTTCCTGTTAATTAGCAGCATGAAAAATTCCTGAATTATCAAAGAAAGAGGAAATGACTGTACCTTCTCAACTGAACAATGCAATCGCCTCTCTGATCCCATTCAGCTCTTAAGTTCTGATAAATAGAAGTTCTGATCATGTCTGCTCTTTGCTCACAAGATATTCTCTGATGTACCAGTTTATCACTGTCCAAACTTCTTAACAAACATCTCAAACCTGCCACTCTTAAGTTTTCAGACTTATTTCTTATTCCTTCACTTGCCAGTGTCTGGACCACTGTCAGGTAATGACAGTTCTGTGATTTGTCTTCCAAGTGATTTTAATGCAACGTTGTTCTCAAACTTAATTAGTCTGGGATGAGGCTCAAGACTTTACATTTCTAACAAGTTCCTGGATAATGCTTATCCTGCTGATGCAGAGACCTCACTTTGAGAACCACTAAGTGAAACAAATGACCCAGGCTGACAATACAGTTCTACACTGCACTTAAGTCAAAGACTGATTGTAATACAAGCAAGGGCTTACTTGCCAACTTCCATATTGTGAGAGGCGTACTAGTTTAAGGTCACGGCCTGTGTCCTCTGATCAGATACTGCCTTAATATCATAAAATCTCCAACAATTAGCTTTTTGATACACTTTATATCCCCTGCTGTGTTATAGAGTTTAGATCCAGAAATATCTGTTGGATGGTTGGAATGGAAGAGGGAGGGAAGAGAGATGGAGAATGGGATGCCTGGAGAACAGATGCACAGGTTGAGCAATGGAGGTGTGATTTCAGCAAGAAACTCAACTTCTCACGAATAAACTGCTCTGGCATATGCCATTATTGTGTGAGACCATACTCAACATATAAGACATTTAATTAGGTAGGATAACGTTGTGATTCAGAGCCTGAGTGTCTAGTTACCAATAGTATTGTGTTCTTTAATAAGCAGAGCCATTCACAAAGGAATTGCCGCTATTTGATTGACTATAACCGGGCAGAGGGGAGATGTCATTTGTATCAAGACAAATTGTTAATTTTACTTTATAAAAGAGCCACTGGGTATGTGAAGCTAGAAAATCTCATCCATTTAATAAATTCCTTTGCAAATGTCTAAACTTTGCAGCTGCAGCATAATTTGAATGTTTGTTCACATTTAGGACAATTGTGCCTTCTGGTTTTCTGCTTTCCTGCATTCAAATGTGCTCAGATATAAACATTGCACATTTTCTCTCTGCATCTTTTATCTGCATATATCATCCCGTGATTGGCTTGGTAAATTTATCCCACTTTTCTTGCTAAAATAACTGTTCCTGCTGTCTGTTTTCTGCCTACTCTTTGATTTATTCCAGAAATTGGGCTCAATGCCTACTTTTAGAGCTCAGTGTGAAATTTGTTCTGTGTGTTTTTAAACCAAGTTCCCACATATTTTTTCTGTTATGTGTTCTGTAATGGTATGAACTTCAAAATGCAACCTTCAAAAAGCTCATTATATCAATGTATTAGCATAAATAATAATAATGGATGATAACATGAATCTTGAAAATTTACTTTTAAAAATTATTTCACAATTTAACTTAACAGTGAGTGAGACATTAAAGTTTTCACGTCTTGCTATGGCATGCCTAATGTAAAATAGGGACAGTGTTAATGTTGCCAGTAAGGTTGCTGTAAAGACCAGACATAATCTGAAAAATAGCTAGCACTTACATGCTTATGTGCTGAACATATTTAGGTGTAAAAACTTGTGCAGGCCTCTAAGCTGACCAGAGCCCAAAATATGGTTTTCAAAGTTAATGAAGATTGTATTCTTCTTCTCCAATATAATACTACAAGGCTAAGCAGTTTTTATTTTAGACTCTGAGAGAGGGACACAGTTTAGAAAATGTATCCCAAATTTAGTCATGTGAGATTTACAAAACTAATGGGAAAATTCAGCATACTTCTTCATTTACACAGGATATTTAGTTCTATTCATTGTCAAAGATTACACATTATAAACAAGGCCCCTTTTCCAAAAGTGACTCCTTCTGTGTCAAAATGTAATGGTAGAAAATCGTATTTTTGTCTCCCATCTTGTTATCTAGATGCAGTTTGGGCAGAAGTTAAAATAAAGATTCATTTAAGTCAAAGATTTAGCCTGCATAAATGTTCATGCACTCTTTATGTCTGATTTTAGTGAGTTCAAAGGTATTCTTTTCTTTCTTGTCCTACAAAAACCTACTTTTATAGCCAATTAGCCTGATGCAGCCTTATCCCCTCAGGCAAACAAAATCAAATTTTTGTCAATAGGTGATTCATTTGCCACAGGATTTGTGCAAATGATTAATTTTCCTGCTCCTTTTGTGTGCTTGGGAGGTTGAATTGTTGCTTTGTTGTTGGTTAACCCCAGTAATTTCTCAGCAGAAATTCAGAGCTGACTACTTAACAGGAATATAAATCCTCTACATGTCCATGTGTTTTGAGGTATAACTTACTACTTTACTCTTTTTTTTATGTCAGAAATATTTTAGGAGCTAAGAACTACTGGTGCTTTTTGAGTGCTGTGATCATTTCAGACATCTGTAATATAACTAAAATCTAATTGTGGAATGTTGTGTTTATTTGTCATGCCTCAGAGACATATCAGTGTCAAAATGAAAATCATACTGATGAGGCCGTTTCCAGCCGGAAGGAGACACACACAGAGTGCGTGGTGGTGGTCGGCCCTTCAGAGCGGCGCAGTGATTTCCGCACAGGCCATTCTAACTGCTGTTGCCATTTTTTATGAAGTCTCCTGAAAGTCTTTCTGAAAGAAACAGAAATATTCTTTGTTGTATGATAGAATAATTTCTTTATAAAAAAAGTATTCAGTGAGTTTATTCCAGCGCACATTTTTGAGTGTTTGTTGACACTCTAAAGTATTACCCAAGGACAATTTACTAGGTAGTAAAAGGATGCAGCTTGACAAGAATTGTAAGAGAAAATAAAAGGAGGGAAGGCGTGTGGGCTTTTATTTTGGTCTTGCTGTATTCTCATCATGTGCTAGAGGTTTTCACCTAAAATATCTTATTTGTGTATAAAAGCTAAGTATAGAGAAGGTGATACCATTTCAAACATGAATGCTGGAAGTCTTTACCATTTCAATGTAATCTAGGATTTATCAATCAAGTAAGTACACATTTGACAAAATAATTGTAGTAGTATGCAATGCCTATCTCTTTGGTGCTTCAAATATTTGAGGACTTTGTTGGTTGTTGGTTTTTATGGTTAAAAACATGATAGCAAACATGTAATAAATACTTAAGTATGTAGCATTGTAGAGGAGGCATTATATTTACCTTCTTAAGGTCATTGGCTGAAGCCCTGGCTGGTGTAGCTCAGTGGATTGAGTGCAGGCCTGCGAACCAGAGGATTGAGGTTCGATTCCCAGTCAGGGCACATGCCTGGGTTGCAGGCCGGTTCCCTGCAGGCCAACTCCCAGCAGGGGACACACAAAAGGCAACCATACATTGATGTTTCTCTCCCTCTCTCCTTCCCCTCTAAAAGATATAAAATAAAATATATATATATCCTTAAAAAAAAAGGTCATTGGCTGAGCCTGCAAATTAAAGCAATATGATTGAGTAACAGGAGAAAAGCATATAAATTTATTAAATATTTGCTTTCTTTTACCTGCTGTTTTTCAAGTGCCTTTGTCTCAAAATTATCCCTATACCAGACTGGCATATTTTGAGGTGTCATATTCTGCCTCCTTTCACCAGGAATGTTTTAAACATTTCACCTATGTTACCACATTTACTTCTTTCTATAAATGATGAGAAAATATTATACAATTACAGAGAGAAATAATTAAATCTATTATCACAGCAGTAGATTCCAGGATATTTTCTCAATCACAGAGGAAGCTCACAAGACAATTTCTTGAGTACATAGAAGATATGAACAGCATACTTGCAAGTACATTATTGTTTGTCATTTACTGGTCAAGTACAAACTTCTTCATTCAAGAATTGGAGAGTGCCCACTCTACTCAAGTGCATGTGTAATATTTTTAAGTTATGTGCTAAGCCATATATCAATTCTGAAATGTCCTCTCCATTTCACAGTTGAAGAATCTGAGGTATGGAAAGTTAAGTAACTTGCCATAGAACAGACACAAACTCAGACGGTCTGCCACCTGAGCCATTCTATTTCTGCATTATCTGTCAACATTGGTTATCTTACAGGTAGGAAGCAGAGTTGGTCTTTAAGAGATCATTTAAACTTTTGTATCAGGGGAAGAGAGCTAGAGATTAAATAGAACCTACTTTGTCAGGTTATATTTTGACCCAAGGATGCTGCTAATTTGATACTACCCTTGACCTTAGCCAAAAGGCCGAGAAGTGATAGGATGCCACTAGTTTGAGATTGACTGTTATATGACCTATATAGCTAGACTTAGAAGAAAACAATTCAAAACATGAATTAAAAGTAGATTTAAATGATTGTTAAATGTTTAAATCGCAAAAGCAAAGCAAGAATGACACAGTTTGAGATAATATTGATAAATATTATCTAAAGTCCCTTTAATAAATAAGACCTGAATGACTGATCATGTTTAGGGCCTGTGTTTTAAATAGGAGGACATCCACTGGTGTTTTACAGTCACATTAAACCATTATTTATAATACAAAACTAAACTCATAAACGCCTCCTCCCATCTGCCCCTTGCTCTTCTGCTGTTCTCTGTCCCCGTCTGTGTCACCACTACCTACACACACAATTGCTTCAACTAACAACCTAAACCTGGGAATCATCTATGAAATCCCTTTGCCCCCCCCAACCCTAAATGTGAATGAATTTGTTGAATGGAGTTCCATATTACCAATCTAATATTTTAATGCCCATGCCCTAATTGGATGATTACAGTCAAAGAGAGTGTGGAGGTCAGACCTTACACTCTGCTGATATTTTCTACTGTTTTGGTTTCTAGCCACAATGTTCAATTCCCATGTAGAGTTTTTGTTGTTGTTGCTGTTGTTTTCATTTGCATTTTTGTTGTTAATGGTAAGGTTGATGTTGAGCGTAAATATATTAATGGCAGCTCTCCTGCAGAAAGGCTGAGAGGTTTTCTCTTCTCTATGAAGATATTGTGTTGCATATGTTGACAAGTGCAGTGTTTTGCCTTTGGCACAGGCTCCCTCAGCAGAATTGCGCTCTCTAATTATGTCCCCTGAGGGGAAAATGCTTTCCTGTCAAGGCAGCTTTCCTAATCAAAGACTTCCTGAGTCTTAAGTGATAGGAAATTCAAATGTTTCTAACTGAAACTTATGGGGGGGGCTTAATTTGGCATATATTTTAATCTCCTTTGGGGAGCTAAAACTCTAAATGTTACATATTATAAAATACTTTATGAGAGACACGAGGAAGGTTTCACACATTTGATCCATTTTATTTAAGAGAAGCAACTGGTAAAGAACATAGCATTGGTATTAAAAGCTTAAATAATTTATCTCTCCCTTGACTTTCAAATCACTGCTTCTTTCCTGCTATTTTCCTTCTCATCACGTTTAACTCACACTTATTTCTAGGTGTGGAAAGTGGGGCAGAGGGTATGGAGAAAGGGACCGTGGGCAGGTAAACGGGGGGCCTGAGTTCCAATAGGATTTTAACATTAAGATGAACCCCGACCCCCCAACCTCCCACCCCTAGGAAACAGTTATAAGGAGAATTATGAATTGAATTCCAGAGAAGACCCTCATTTAATGGACAGGAAAAGAAAAAGGAATTAGCTGGGAAATTCAGAGAAAACCAGAGCAGACACTAATTTATTCAGGACTATTGAAACAGGGGGGAAAAGGCTTCAGTATACAACTGGGTTCTATTCCAAATACACCATGGACAGGTGGAGCTTTATAGCCAAGGAGCAGGATGGGGGTCAGTGGGTAGAAATGGAAACATCAAACACAGGAGGGGACTTAGAGGATTTTTCCTGAAGGCAAATCAGGGTGATCAGATACCAGAGTGAGGGATGAAGAATTACATCACGCATCAAGAGTGAT
This sequence comes from Sturnira hondurensis, assembly GCF_014824575.4. Classification (NCBI taxonomy): domain Eukaryota; kingdom Metazoa; phylum Chordata; class Mammalia; order Chiroptera; family Phyllostomidae; genus Sturnira; species Sturnira hondurensis. The sequence continues at coordinate 598,665 of NW_028079344.1, read as the reverse complement.
CAGCCATGGAAGGTGTAGGGTTCCCTCTGAAGTGACTTACAAGACTCTTGCTTCAACTGGGTGCTGCATGCTCAACAAGGCCAGACACTGACCCCGAGGGGCGCACTGGAGGGCTGAGAGAAGCCTGCCTGCAGTTCGGAGGGTGCAAAGAGGGCCAGGAGAACAGGGGTGTTTCTTATCATGAAGACTAAAAAGAAAGCTCCAGGATTCAAACTAGCAAATTGAATTAACATGGTCATGTCTTCATTCTAAATTTAGCAATTTCCTTTAAATCTTATGTTTCTTTTGTGTTTGTATAAGTTGTGAAATTATAAATTCAGTCATCCTATCTCACTTATCTGACATGTCTGTTTTTTAAATATAGAACAACCATTATCTCAGTGTCAAAATCTTGAGATCAGTTTTGGCTCTTCCCCTACTCGCTCCCTATTTATCCAGCCCCTTACTAGGTCTTGGTGGCTTTCCCCGCTGCTGCTTTCTTATTTCCTCTCTTGCCAACGTCCTGTCCGCCATCACCCTAGTTCAAGCCCTCACTGCCTCACACCTCCACCTGTAGTAGCACCCCTCCCAATGTTCGTACCACATGTCCACCACATTCCAAAATGCCATTTTGCCGTCCATCCTTCGGTTTACCTCCCCAACATACCATTTCTGGTATCATTTTAATAGTTTTTGTTGAGTCCTTATATATCAGACACTGTGCTAAGTGTGCTATTTTATTAAATTCCTCAACCAATTTTAAGAAGAAGATAATATTATTCCCAGATTGCAAACAAGAAAATTGATCTTTAGAGAGTTTGGATAACTCACCCAAGGCAACAGCAACTAAGCAATCTCTCTCTAAACCCTGAGCCCTGAACTGTTGTTGCACAGTCCCTTCTGTGGCCAGGTATACAAGAGACACAGGTGACCAGACTCCAGAGACAGAGCTGGGTAAACTATGATGAAATTGGGAGAGATCCCATTGATTTCACCTAGTGGGCCAAAGGTTAAGATTTTTAAGCTGGAAATGGGGAGGAAAATGATCAAACGGTGAATGGATTAGAGGGATGAGACTCCAGGGAGATGCTGGTACCCCTTCTGTCTCTTCTGCCTCATGAACCACGTCCTGAGGGCTTGCTGATACCATGTCCTGTCTTCCCTACAGAGGTGTCTTACTGAATTTCTCTGCCCCACATATCTCCACTGTCACCTTCCCAGAGGAGGCTTGAGTCTCTCCTCAAAGCCCCTAGGGCGCTGAGAACCTGTCTGTTGTACACTGTGTGGTGATTCCCATTTGAGTCTCACAAAATTTTGTTGGGACTCACAGAGCTATGTGACTTGCCTCTCTAGATTTTATCTGAATCATCTTTGTGTTACCAATGCCAGATACCTAGTAAATGCTCAATATATGTGTAATGATTACAATAATTACATTTATGTCTTTACATATTTATTTTATTAAAAAATGTAAAAGCCCTGTTAACATGTTTCTGTGTTCCTCGTACACCTACCAAAGTGTGTTACCCCGAGCAAGTAAAGGTACTTATTTATCGTAGCAGTTCTTCATTTTATGTTGTTTACTTTGTCTTATTTTGAATACAAGATATTTTAATTTTTTATTTGAGAAAGTGGGGAAAGAGGGTGATAGAGAAAAACATCATTTTTTTGTTCTACTTACTCATGCATTCACTGGTTCCTTCTGACCGGAGATGAAATTACCAAACTCGGTGTAGCAGGACGACGCTCTAAGCAGCTGAGCTGCCCAGCCAGGAAAGTGAGTGATGTTTTTGCCAGAAACTAGTATAGCACCAGGCTCTTTTGGAAGCTCATTTCTGCCTTAGGATTGCAAGATGTTTACATGCTAGATAATTGTACTTAATTGAATGCAAATAAAGGTGGAAATAATGTTATCAATTTTTATTAAAACTTGGCTATGTAACAGGCTCTATGCCATGCACTTCATAAACAATATATCATTTTATTCTCCTACTACCCAGTACAGTAGGTATTATTTTAGTCCCACTTCACCATTGAGCAAGGAAGGCACAGAATTTAAATAGTTTCCCAAAGGCCACACAGCTAGTAGGTGGCAGAGGCAGGATATGAACCCAGGCCCCATGGCTCAGAGGCTGCATTCGTTCACTCAGCTAGTGAGTGTCTTTATGCACTCGTGTATGTCAGTCATAATTTTAGGCTCTAACAGGTGAGCGGTGAATGGGTACTTAATGATTAACTGCATGAGTTCTAGTCAAGGGTATTCACTGACTGATATATAAAGCTAAAATTATTATTCAGTGGTGATTGACTCATTTCAGTGAAAAAAGACTTGTTTAAACCATCCATTTTTAGTTTTCAGATGTTACATGCTGTACCAATTTATCTTCAATTAAAAGAAAGCAATTGCAAAGTGACTTGGAAGTAGTCAATTATTGTTCAAGCTGCCAAGTTTCAGGAATTAGCATTCTAGAATCTGCAAAAATGGTAAGCCAGGAAAAAGAAGTCATAAAACACCATTTCTACTGCTTTTGAAATTCTGCCAGATATTAGTAATTGGGTGATAATTTAAATTTTGGAATCAAAATTCTAGAGTTGGATGGGAACTTCAGGATCATCTGTGCCCACTGTCTACTTACTGCCAGAAGTGTTCACACGCATTTTTAGAACAAGAGCTATGACGAATGTTTCTCTGACTTTTGCATAGTCAATGGAATTTTTTACACTATTACATAACTCCATGCCTGTGGCTAGTAATATATGGACTATCTAGCCAATCCATCCCAGCTGGGTCTCTTGTAACTCTGTCTGGGTTTTCCTCATGTCTCCATTTTAGGGATCTGCTTGATACTAGGAGCTGTTCTCTTGGATACCATTTTGCATTGTCCCCTAATCCTTTCAAGCAAGAGTAAGCAGTCTTCATCCCGTTGGCCAAATCTGCCCTATCTCCTCTTAATATAAAGGTTTACAAGAGCACAGCCACACCTGTTCTTCTGTGTGTCATTTTGTACCAGAAAGGCGGAGCCTGGGTAGTTGGGACAGGAACTGTATGACCCACAAAGGCTAGAATATTACAATGTGGGCCTTTGAGAAAACACTTGACAACCTCTGCTTTAAAGTATTGCATCTCTTTATGTTGTATTTTTAAATCTCACTATTTCTCATTATATTCATCATATGGAATAAATGGTTATGGTAGACTGAACTTAAACATGAACTTAAACATGGTTTGACATTTTTTCATGATGGTTAATAAGTAATTGCACTCTCTCTCTCTCTCTCACACACACACACACGCGCGTGCGCGCACACACACACACACACACACACACAGACACCATGCACATAAACTAGCCACAAAAAATGGTCCTTGATTTTTCTGTGCAAAGTTTTAATGTCAACAGTCACTCTGTACAAATGATGTAGTTTTATAATATATCTGAAAAAAAGACATAGTAATGTTTTTCTGATCATTTTAAAGACATTATTTATTAAGAGCATATAGGTGGGTGTCAGTGATGTCTTAATAGAATTTGATACAAATAAAACTTTGAATGAATTTTTTTTTTCAGTAAACCTTTCTCCATGTGGCCTCTGCCCTCATGATACCCTTTCTGATTATCCTTTTCACTGGCTACCATCTCACTAAACGAGGTGGACACTTTGCAAACAGCCAATGTCTTGTTTCTCTTCTTGCCCAGGTACTTTTTGGTCATTTTTCTGCCTCCAATATCCTCCTTTAGGCTTTTGTCAAAATGTTATCACATCATCAGAGTAGCCTTCCCTGACTACACTTTAATGTCTATCTCACCTATTTTCATGTGACATTTTGACTCATCACAATGTGCAATTCTCTCATCATCCACATTTGCGGCATGTGTGTGTGTGCATGTGAGCACAAGGGTGGCACCTGCCCTCTCTGCTGGAATATAAAATTCACAGGGTCACAGGCTGACTTTGTCTTGTCACTGTTTTTTTAGATTCTATTATAGTAGGTGCTCAATAAATAGTAAACATTTGTGTTGAAATGGCAAGACATTCATGCATATTTAAATATTGTTGGTATCTTTACCTAATTCTGCTAATACCATTTATGTATTCATTTACTAATGAGTCACTTACATTGCATAATCATTATTCCTGGTACTTTCTATACACATATGTCCTTTTTCTTCTTCACTGAAGGTGATATGGGTGTATTTGTATCAGTGATGACTCTGGAATTGACTTATTCAGAAAATTTAGGAAATAGGAAATAGTTATTTGCCTATATACTTGAAAAAATTTTTTCACATCACATGGAAATTTAAGAACAGCCTAAAAGGTCAACAGGGAGAGAAGGCATTTGATCTTATTATAGTAAAATCAAATGAACTTTAATAGTGTAAATCACAGTTCAAGAAAGTTTGGACATGGTAGAAAGGTAGTTAATAACTGTGTGATTAAGCATTTCCAAGAAAATATGGTGAGGTATCTGTTTAGCATGTTCATGACAGTGTCCAGAATGCCCTATTTGGTTATGTAATAAATAATTCAAGAAAGTACTGATTATATTGATTATCAGTTGTTCAAAATAATTATTTGCCTAATGGTTAAAACATTTGAATAATTATTTTGTAGATTCTTATATCATTTCTTCAAACTACTATTTTAGAACAAGGAGGCTATTTGTCTAAGGAATCTCACCTGTTCTGTAGACTGAGCTGCATAGTTCTGACACTCCTGAGTAGGCATGCCAAAGTTGACATCCAGGGAACGTTCAGATGGGTGGACTGGTCAGAGGCAACTTAAAACAGTCCACAACTTCCCATTTATCCCTCCTCACCTCCCTATAAGCCAGATGTCTCAGGAGAGGCTGCAGCATTCTTCATAGTCATGGACGGAATAAGTCTATGAGAACCAGATTGCCCTGTGAGGACAATGGGTCAGTGTGTCTTATAACTCTCACTGCAGGATGCACCATTCCCACCCGCTCTGCATAGTTAGGAGAAAGTAGAATGGCTGACCAACATGACCCCATACAATATTTGTACAGCAAAATAGATACAGCATGCTACAATGTTTTTTTACCATAAGGGGTCCTGTTTCTGTCAGTCAGCTGCATGCTTACCCAACCCACAAAATATTTTTGTAATACTTTAATTTAGTTTTGTAATCAATAGATCTCCATGTATTCCTCTTAAACATACAAAAAATTTAAAGGCCCTTGTTTTCTTCATCTCCAACTATCATGGTTAGTTTTTCTTTCCGTGGAACTTTTCAGAAGAATATCTGTACTTCTTGGGCTGTGTGCAGTGACGAGTAATTTAGCTGTCCTGGTTCTGTAGCCCTCAATGGTGATTTATTAACCAGGTTTGAACAGCACAGCTGTGCTAATGGATGGCCTCAGACTGCAACCCCACTCTCCCCTCCCTCTCCTACAACCCAAAAAAACCTACTATTGTCTCTGTACACTCATTAATGGTATGAATTTACTATTAATTTATTTTGGAACCTTGAGAACAAAATTTAGATGGAAAATTTGCAGGCATTTTTGAAAGGGCATAAGTAAAAAGACTTAATTTCCATTTTCCCCCACTACTTACCAATTCATCTGGGTTTTTGGAGTACCATCATCTTCTGTGGCCCAAATGTCGTATTGAAAATCAAGATATCTTGCATTTGTTTCTAGCTTAATCATTGCTTCTACTTAACTTTGGGCCTATATTTAACCCTCCTTTTAGTAAATGTGCCTGACCTTGGCAGTTTTGGGAATTAACTTGGACTTTTGCCATCACACTCCATTTTCCTGCCTCTCTACACCAGTGTTGTTCCCCTCTATCGTGACGTTCCATTTACTGGGGGCTTTCTTCTCCACTCACCTGAGTAACACAAGGAGATTCCAGTATCATATTTATCATACATTCACATGTGAAATCAGCAGTTACAGGAGATACACAGTTGCCTTTAATGATATAGGATGCTGCTATAGAACTTAGTGGTGTCCCTGGGGAAACTATTATTATGAGGTTACAAACGAAAGAAAAGTTCCATTAAAAATAAGGTTTACTCAAACTCAAAAGGCTTTAAAAACCCAGCCTTGCTGTGAATTATTTTATTCATTTATTTCTTTTGACATGTGAATCTATTTTATACAGTCTTAAGCCATGTCAAATGAATTTTCTAGATGTGTTTCTCAATGTGTTCATGGTAATTGGATGATTTAAATTAATTGAAAGCCAATAAATTACTTATGCAAACATATATGTAATGTTAGACACTTTGCCAAACTTGAGGTAGTTATCTTTAAAATCCTATCATTCAGCTCTTATTTTCTTACTATGTTAGAAGAGAAATTAGCAATAAAATAGGATTTTTAAATTCAGTTTCTTGGGGTGACTTTTTAAAAACTTTTTAACCATTTATTTATAGTGGAAAATTGATTTGTAGTTTAACAATTTACCCATAATGCAAACTTAAGGCCCAGCTGGTTTCACTGGTGAATACATTCAATTTTTATTCTTATTTTTTATTTAATTCTTATTCAAGTACAGTTTTCTGTATTATATCCCCTGCCCTGCTCCCCATCGGGGAAAAGGGGAGGGACTCACATGAATAAGTATAAAGGACATATGGACAATAAATAAGGGGGGGTGGAAATGGGAGGGAGATGGGGAGCACTGGGGTGGGGTGACATTGATTAATAACATTATATAAGTTCCAAGTGCACAAGTGTACAGTGCATCATCTGTGTATTGCATTGTGTGTTGACCCCTCAAAGTCCAGTTTCCCTCCATAACTTTGACCCTCTTTACCCTCTTCATTTGCCTCCTAGCCCTCCTCCCTCTGGTAACCACCTTTCTGTTGTTTGTATCTAGGAGTTTATTTGTAATAAAATCACATTTTAATATCTGTTTTTCTATGTTATAGCAAATATGTGATCCTTACAAGTGTGCTCAATTATTATTTCAGGTAATATATTTTTTGAAAAACTGTTATCCAGGCAATTGCTAGTGAGTATATGTAGTTGTGGCCATACCTGTTTTGCTTCTTGAAATCAATTGACATTTTTGTCTCATCAGTGACTCAGCTAAATGTTGCCAAATGCTTTCTTTACTGTCATTTCCCTGAATGTACTTGCTTTTCCTCTGCCCCCTTTTCCTCCTTGCCCTTCTGCACCCCCCATTTCTGCACTGGAGTCTGACTCATGCTTACAAGAAGGGTGTCAGTGCCCGGAGATGTCAGGAGGAGGAGATTCAGCGGTTCTGTTTCCTTTTCAGACAAATGTTTGTTCTTTTTAAATATATTACTGGGAGCTAATCCATTTTCTCGGCTATTGTACCATATCCTACTTTATAAAGAGTGAAGGTAGGTGGGTGCCTGGCAGCCCATATTGGTGACCAGAATTTCCACCTTGTTTATATGTTCGACTCCAACGTTGTCTTCTTATTCCCTCTGAAAGGATGTAATTGGTCCTAGAAATTTCAACTGATATCACAGTGTTCTGGGTCAAATGACTAAGAATTCAAAAGTATCATTATGCAAATTTCTGTATTTAAAGTAGTACTGAAAGGCTACTGCACTAAATATCAAAAATAAAATCAAGGCAATTCTGGACGTAGTTATGCTATCTTTTATTATGAGTGGAAAAAGTTATTGTTCACCTGGGGCAGTTATCTGTGAAGGTTTTATCCTTTTTAGAGATTGCCTTTGAAAAGTTTCTTTGATATCTATATATCAGATTGCTGTGATTTAAAAATTAAAAAGATCTTTCAGCACCACATGTAACCGCCATTAGAGTACCGAGGTTTCACAGCAGACAGGTGTGGGCGGGGAAAGCCATCTTATGGTCTTAGGGAGATTATATATCCTTAAAGATACCCTCCCAGAAGAAAGGCATCCTTTTTTAATCCCTATTTTTAATAATATAAATGCATGATTAAAATATGTAGACATGTACAAATATGCTTTATATTTACACTGTGCATATGTGTATTTATATAACTATTGAGTTCATATACATACACACATATATTACATTTGAACGACTACATAAAACAAATAGGTATGGACATGTTTGAAAATGTTATACAAGTAATCTATGTATTTGTGCGCAGAATTTAACAGGTTAACCCTGGACAGACTCTTTTATGAGCTATGTATTTTACAGAGAGATGTAATATAGAGGTTGTCCCTTTGCAATTGTGAGCGAATGAGTTTGTACACAGCTGAAATTCCTATTGTAATATCTGCACTTAAAGGTAGTACACAGTCAGCTTAGATACAAAGCGTTTAATAATGGTAGAGAGATGCTCCATACCCATCTTTGCAATGGCTTTTATTTATTTTTTAATGACTCCCCACCCCCACGCATGAGAGGATTCACTTAGAAAGAGCTGCAGCTGTGTCCCCTCTCCGCTCGCGAACTTGGCCAGGTGCTTCTAATTGCGGGCTTCCGTCTAGAAGCCCAAGCCCAGCTGTGCTGGGATTGATTCCTGCCACACAGGAAGCTAAAGAGCAAGTCTGAACTAGGTCAGAAAACTGCCTCACTCATCAAGTCTCACCAACTCTGGCTGGTGCCCTTATTTCCTTCTCTGCTGCTGCCTTGTCCTTTGGTGTTTGTGTTTCCCTGGTCTGGTGGCTCCTGTCACACTGGCCCTGTAGAATTTGTGGCATCAACCTGTGGACCCAGCTCCATGCTCTGGCTTTGGGACAAGTGCTCGATCCCAGACTAATTCACAAAGAACAGCAAATCTCTGACCAAGAAATAAATAAATCTGAATTTAGTTTTACTGTTTGGTCAACTTGAATTAGTTTTGTCCGTGTCCCTCATTCTCCTTATGGGTAGAGGTGATGCTCTGAATGTTGATTTTTTGTTTGTTTTAGGTTCACAGCTTAGCCTTCCCCGGGGGTTACCACACATTTACGATCTACATAGACCTGGCTTTTGAATCTCTGTTATATTCCAGTCCCATTTCTGCACAGTTTGATACGGAGTCTGGGTCTTTTGCTAATATTGTTTGGTTCTCTGCCATTTGTTGCAACACAATTTGAAACCACCATGTTGTCATTAATGACTGGCATGCTTCTTTCTTTGGTCCAGCCAGTTCTGCATCAGTTATGATTCAGCTCAGGTATCAATTCATAAGGCTTCTCTGACTCCCTCCTCCACCTCACACTCCCACTACTGGGCTGAGCTAGATGCTCTGTAATTGTGCTCTTTGGTATGGCCTGTGTGTATCTCAAACATGCACATTGACTTATAATCATTTATTTATATATCTGTCATGTGCTCCCCCCAACCCCCACCAACACACTGGTCTGTGTCTCCTGGTGCCAGGTACAAGTGTGTGCTTTTAAAATGTTCCTTGAGTGAATGAATGAGTCTTAAGTAAGGTTTGCCTTCTTTTGCCCTAGGACTACATACAATAACTGACCTGTGCTTTTATCCTATATACTGACCTCCAAATTCCAGCCAGCTATCACTAGCCCTTGCAGGCCATTGTCTGTACTCTATGAAATTTGGCCACCAAACTAGACTGCACAGTTGCTTGCCTGGTGCTCTGTGACCTGATTTCCATGTGCTCCGTCATGTTCTTTAACTCTGGCTAGTGGTGGATAGTCTCCAGAAGGATCTGTTGAAATTTCTACTGAAGTCACAGCGGCTAAATGTCTGGGACAAATGCTGTCTCTTTCTCAGGCTGGGAAATAATCTACATTAGAGTAATACAGTTCTAGTGATCTCTTAACATGACAAGCCTCAACCTTAAAAAGTACTGAATTTATCACCCTTAATACCTTTAATGGTGATTAAAAGAATACCAAGATATTTTATAGTGAAGACCTGAAAATTCAAGGTCATTATTTCTAAGTGAGCAGACAGTGCCAACCAAAACCCAATCTCTGCCTGGGGTCAAAAGCCATTTTGGACCCTGTGAGCCAGAGGCTCTTTCCATGACTGTTTCTAAATATGGGACCCTGAATGCCAGGGATACCCCTTCCCTGAATCACACCAAAATTCTAAAATCTAAGCGATTGCTTAGTTAATGAGAAGTATAACTACTTTTAGAGACAGTATTCAAACATTTTCCCCGATAATATTACATTAATAGTATTTATCTTGGATAAATACTATTAACCCATCAGAAAGATGGCTTGTACACAGCTTTCTGTTGGGCTTTTGCCCAAAGTCTCTGTGAAAAGTTGTGCATAGACTAAGGCACCAAGGAAGGAGGGAGGGCGACCTTCCCATTTCATTTCCCAGAGCAGTGGCGCCCAGGTTCCATGGTCGCTCCCAGAACTCTTAAGTCATAATCTGTGCGATCATGCCTCCAGTTATTTCGTTCACAGTTAAAGAGTAGAAACAGCATTTCTATTTGCTCTGCCCACCAGGCACGTCGGATCATTTGAGGATATTAGGTAAACATTACTTAAGCTAATCGTTTTTGATACATTTTTGCCAGAACATTGTTTCACTCCAAAATTATGAATATATTTTAATAAAATCTACCCATCTTTTTTTTCTCCAGTTCATTTTAGGGATTCTGCTCTTGCAGCTTCTGGAATGATCTCACGGTCCATCCTTTCTCACTCTCAGGTCACAGATTTATGTCTTCAAGAAACTGCCTTCCTTCAGGGCCCTTACTCAATTGCCCTGGTCTCCACCCCACTGCTCCCCACCCCAGCTACAGACACATTCTATCGCACCAGCCTGTTTTCATAACACTTATACTAATCTGAAGTCATCCTGTGTGGATGTACTTATTAGCCGTTTGTCTCTCCTCCAGCCAACACCATTAGAATGTGAATATTGAGAGTGGGGAGCATGTTTAACTTGTTCGCAGCTGTACCCCTAGTTTCTCTTAAAGTACCCAGTGTATTGTAGGCATTCAGTGCATATTTGAGGAATGAATTTAAAGAAACAAAAATAAAGGGAAGGAGTAGGATAAGAGAAAGAAGAAGAGAGAGAGAGGGGGAGGAGAGAAGAAAGAAAGACCAGCATTATGAATGATTTGTATGCATCACTGAGCACTTTAAATTTGGAGGAAATGGAACCTGTGGAAAGGCTGGCTGATTACTCTGCCATTTTTTATCTCATTTTTCAGGAGAAATCTTCAAATCTCCCCAGCTGCTTTGAGCACAGATCTCATTCCTACCTGTCTATCATTGTTCAACCGACACTGCGGATTTTATAAATACCAGTTACCTTTCAGTGATTCACTTCGAAATTAAGCTGTGGATGATGACTATAAAAAGTCGAGTCATGTGAAATTCTCCTTTCCATATTGGCTTTCTGTCATGACATGGATTACGTACAGAGCCCATATTGTCTAGATTGCTTCCTTTGTGGTGAAGGGTTTAACCTCAGCCTTCCCACAGTCAGTGACGCCCTCTGATGACCTATAACAATTTAATTGGGAATTCTGATATATTTAGTAGCAGCTCACTGCTCTTTTTAACAGCTGCTAACGTACTCTGAAAGGGCTTAATTTTATGGGTGTTTTTCAAACAACTAATGGTTTTTAAAGGTCTCTTAAAAATAGCCTTGTAATTAATCTTCATTAGTTTTCAGTCAATAAATATTCATTTTCAAGATAGTGCTTGTATTGAAGAAAATCCTTCAATTAATATGAACCATTATTCACTATATTCCCTCTTATTAATTCAGCCAGCTGCCTCTGCTGTCAAAAGACTTTTTTAATTGTCAATAGCTTTTTTTTACCTCAAAGAGGTACTTAAAATTTAGTCATTGTATCAAACAAAGAATAGGTATATATGTCAAGTAGTTTCATCAATGAGAATTTTAGATACCCAGGTGATGTCTCATTTCATAGGAAATCTTATCAAAAGCATAAGTCTCATCACATTGTTACTGAATTAAAATACAGAAGTAGAATATTCCCAGTTTAATAATGATCCAAATCTTTGTGGGTAGTTAAGCTACTACTCATCCAGACATAAAATAAACAGGTATTTTAAAGGTACTTTTTCTGATGAAAAGAGTAAGAGTTAGAAGTCAAGTCTTGGGTTCTAGCCTCGCTCTGCCACCCATCACTTGTAAGCCCTTAGACAGTTATCCTCATTACATATCCTTATTGATAATAACATCCCAGACACTCTCCAATGAGTACCAAATGCTATTATAATTTAATGGCATTGTGAAACATAAAATGCTATTTAAATATAAACCTATTTGAGAAGGTATGAGCATTTCTATGTCCTATAATACACTGGTTATTGGTAGCTCCATCATTTAAAATACTGAAATAGTTATTGTTATATAAAACCATGTATGAAACTAATAGAAGGTACCATCTTTGTCATAAAAAAGGTTATCCAGCCCTGGCTGGTGTAGCTCAGTGGATTGAGCACGGGCCTGTGAACCACACAATCGTGGTTCGATTCCCAGTCAGGACACATGCCTGGGTTGCAGGCCAGTTCCCAGCAGAGGACTCAGGAAAGGCAACCATACATTGATATTTCTCTCCTTCTCTTCTTCCCTTCCCCTCTAAAGATAAGTAAATAAAATCTTTATTTTAAAAAAAAGGTTATCCAAAAGAAGGAGTCATTGATTGTACATGTGTTATTTATGATGCAAAGGAAACGATGATTTCCAGAGTAGAAGAGTAAGGTTCGCTGCAGATTCTCTTCACAATAAGCAATCACTTAACGGGATACAACAATTATCTTTAAAACAACCATTTAAAGAAAAGTGCCTTAAAGACATAGAGGAAATAGAGAAATACTCATTCAAGAAAAATCTCATTTAAGGCAAGAGTCTGTAACATTCAAACTATGACCCCACTTTCCACACTATGTTCTGGGTACTCTAATTCAGCAGGCGTCATCCAGATAATTGGGCTCCCTCTTTCCCCCAGCTCCCACTCTGGGAACACAGTTTCACCTTAGGAGGGACAGGCTGCTACCATCCTCATCTGTTGCAGGCCCATTTTGTAAAAGTTCAATTCCAGGCAAGTGTGACTAAGAGATCCAGGGCTCCTTTATTCACCTAATCCGTTTGTAGAAACTCTACTCAGGTTTAGCAAATTGAGAATACTAGTGCCCTCTAGTGGTCATTCTAGCCACAGCTCCTATGGATGGCCAAAGTTCCACCCAAGGAAAGGCAAGCCAAGAAGATGGTGCAGGGTGGGGCATCTCTACCACTCCATCTGCTGGTGAGGCAGGTGTCACTCTGGGAAAATATTCTGCCCCAGCTCTCATGTTGTGGTACAATGGTTCTGCCAGGGAAAGAAGTAGGTCTCCACAATGAGGAACTCCACAGCTTGGCCTGAGGGGGCTGACATTTTTAGGAACACAGCATGGAGAGTTTCATACCTAAGGACATTATCAAAAGCAATGAACATCTTGGGAGAAAGCAGTTAAGAAGGTACTCATAGCTCCATGATACAAGTAGGAACAAGCAAAATGGCAGAGCGATGAGAAGTTTAACAGAAAGAAATAGTGGAAAGAGGTAGCCAGAAGAGCCCTCCTGAGATCTTGGTGACCAGAAAGGCTGGTTGCAAGTACTTGGCTGCACTCGTTCAGGAGCAATGAGAGCTGGATGTAGACAGACTAGGAAACATCTCTTAAACTACACTTAGATCGGTCAACAAAGCGCAGAAGCCTCTCTGGTGCTAGGGGTTCCACCAAAAACTGTCTAAACAAAATCTTACCTTGGCTCAGAGGCAATTCCTAGGAAAGCAGGCTGAAGAACAAAAATCATACCTGTCCCTGGCAGTCGGAAAGGCCGTGTGCATGCCTAAGACTGCTCCTTCTCAGAAGTTCTGGGAGAGGAGAAATCCAAGCTAGCAGTCCCCGATCAAATGTGGAAGCCAGCACATTAACTACTTACACTGTAATCATGGCCTGCAAGCCAGACGCACATCACACGATAAAGAGTACAAATACACCTGGCTGACAGAACTTAAGCACAACTTTTGACCAATCAGTGACTTATACTGTAGGAGAAATCCCTAGATAACAAGGCTAAATATAAAACAAGAAGCTATATGGGCTGGGGGAAAAAGGTTTCTCATCATTAAATATATAAATGACCAAGAAAACGGGGCAAGAGGGCGCAGTATGCACAGTCGCTACAATATATTACTCACAATGTCCAGTTTTCACCAAAAAATTACAAGCCAAGATAAAGCTAAGGCTGCCATAACAAAATATCACACGCTGGGTAATTTAAATAACAGCACTTTGTTTTCTCAAAATTCTGGAGGCAAGGAATCCAAGATCAAGGTATCACCAGGTTTAGTTTCTTCCAAGACCTCTCTCCTCAACCCGTAGTTGGCCATCTCACTCCCGTGTCTTCATGTGGTCTTTCCACTGTGTGTGTGTATTTACCCTAATCTCTCCTTATGAGAACACCAGTTACATTAGACTTGGGTCCAACCATAGGGCCTCATTTTACCTTAACTACCTATTTAAAGTCCCTTTCTCCAAATACAGTCACATTCTGATGTACTAGGGGTTAGTTCTTCAATGTACAGATTTTAAGAGGGAAACAATTCAGCCCATAACAGACCCATAAACAGAAAAAAAATGAAGGAAACAGAAACTGTTTTTAAAGGTGCCCAGTAAACTGACTTAGCAGAAATTATTTCAAAGCAGTAATTATAAATATGTTCAATGAACTAAAGAAGAGCTTGTCTAAAGAATTGACTGAAAGATGTGATGACTGTGTCATAAAAATGTCAATAAAAACAGAAATTATAAATCTAATGCGAATTCTGACTTGAAAAGCACAATCACACAAATGAAAAAATGATTAAAGAAGCTCAGCAGGAGATTTGAGCTAGCAGAAAAAGAGAATCTGTGAAATTAAACAGATCAATAGAAATTATATAATCAGAGCAGGGAGAGAGAAAGAGAGACAGAGTGTGGGGAAATGAATGGCACCTCAGAGGAATGGGAAGCACCATTCATCATACTAATTTATATCTAATAGGAGTAGCAGGAGGAAATGTGAAAGAGAAAAATGAAATAAATACACTCAAAGAAACAATATTTGAAAATTTTTCTATTTTTGATGAAAAGCATTAAGTTACACATCCAATAAGCTCAGTAACTCCAATTTTGAGAAGCACAGAGACACAAACCTAGTCACATAATAGTCAAAAGGTTGAAAGACAAACAGAAAATCTTGACAAGAGAAAAATGATTTACCATATACAAGGAAACCTCAGTAAAAGTTAAAAAAAAACTGTCAACCAAGAATTTTTTCTAGCAAAATTATCTTTGATAAAATGAAGTTAAAATACATTCCCATATAAACAAAAGCTGTTTGTTGACCTGACTTACAAGAAATACTAAGTGGCAGTTTTGGGGCTGAAAGCAGATCATACCAGAGAATACTTCGAATCCGCATGAAAAAGGGGAGAGTACTAATAAAGGTAATTATGTAGGTAAAAATAAAATTTTAATTTTAATTATAAGTATAATTATAAAAGTATAATTATTCTCTTCTCATCTCTAAACTTATTTCAGAGCAAATGAATAAAACATATGCATAACGTGGTATCACTGGATTTATAACGTGTAAATTCAGTGCATTTCACAGTAACAGCACAGAGAATGTAGACAGGAGCAAATTCGCAGTGGAGTAATGAAATGGCAACAGTGGTAGCTCAAATCCACAGAAAAAAACTGAAGAGAATCAGAAATAGTATAAAAAGGTTAATAGAACTAACTATGTAAATATATGTAGTTTTTTCTGTTTCCTTAAAAGGCATACATTATATAAATTATAAATTATGTAATTATAACAATACATTGGTTATATATATATATATATATATACATATATATATACAAACATATATAGTAACAATAGAATGGAATGGAATGGGGTATATATAGTAAAATTTATTTCACTACAATTAATTTTGTGTAAATCTGAAGTAGATTTTTGTAAGTTAAAATGTACATTGTAAGCGCTAGATCAGTAAATAATAAATAAGACATGCAAGGAGGGATTCCCCCCAAATTCAAAATTATCTTCTGAAGGTCAGGGCCCTTGCAGTACAGGCTTCCCTCACTAGGTGAGTGTTCTAGAAACCCATCTGTATCAGTGTACCAGCTGGGGTTGTTGTGAGAGACTGCATTTTGCTTCAGGGATTTTTTTTAACACTCTTTCATTGCGTTTGTCCGTTTCATGAGGGGGGTTTATGAGCACACCCATTCACATCACAGTGGGCAGTTTTTGACCAAATATAACATCACCCATTTCCCACCCATTCCATTCCCTCAATCTTGCCCTGAGCAACAATTTTTTTAATTTTACCAGATGAAAAAAATCCTCATGTTTTGCCAATGTGGAAGAGGTGAGAAGAAAAGGACAGAAGCATCAAAGGACATATTTTGAGCAGTGGAAAAAACATCTTGATAGGTGTATTACATTAAATGGAGAGTACTTGAAGGTGACTGAAATTTAAACATGTAAGAAATATACAGTTTTTTATAAATAAATTTCTTTTTGGGGTCCCTCTCATATATAAATAGAAATTAAAATTATTTAAAGAATATATTATACTTGAAAATATCCATTTAATACAAAGAAAGCTATTAAGTAAAACAAGAATAAAACAGATCTGAGACATATAGAAAATGAAAATGTAAATTAGCAAGTAAAAATCCAAATGCTACAATAAAGTATTAAATATAAATGATGCATTCAAAAGACAGAGATTATCAGATTGGATAAGGTTACAAATCCAACTATATGCTGTGTGCAAAAGATACACTTTAGGTTTAAATATACAAGTAGGTTGAAGATTAATGATGGGAAAAGATATACCATCAAACAGCAATCTAAGGAGAGTTGGGGTATCTATACTAATATGAGACAAAATAATTAGACTTTCAAACACAAAATGGTGCTAGATATAATGATGAACATTTCATAATAATACAAAAATCAGTCCACAAGGAAGACATAACAATTATTAACATTTATGCACCTAAGAATAGAGTTCCAAAACACGGACAGACTTGATGAAACAAAACTGACAGAACTGAAGGAAGAAATGGACAATTGAACGACAGGTAAAGACTTCAGTACTCTCTTTTTAATAATGGATAGAATAACTAAACAGAAGATAAATACAAAATCACAGATTTTAGCAATAGAAAAAAAACAACTAAACCCATCCAACAAACACTCCACTCAAGAGCAGCAGAATAAACATTTTTCTGAAGTGTACATGAAACATTTTCAAAGAAAGACCATGTGGTTGGCCATAAAACAGCCTTTAGTAAATTTATGAAAACTACTTTCTCTAACCATAATAGAGTAAAATTAGAAATCAACAATGTAAGGAAATTTGAGGGATTCACAAAAATATGGAAGTTAAATAGTACATTTTCATAATTAACAGGTCAGATCATGTGGGTTCCAAAGGCTGAAGCTGGCCCCCACCCTCACCCTTTTCCAGCAGGATCATACCATTACCCGGCTCCCCTGCCAGGGATGAGGGGAGGATGTTGGTGTGGAGGCTCAAGGCTGAGCTCAAGTTCCTGGTGTCCATCTTCAACTAGAACTATGAGAAGCCCCACATCATCAGCTGAAAGCTAGACAAGCTGCACTGCCAGTTCCTAGTGCAGCTGCCAGGCAGCAGGGCCTCAGCCCTCATGCTGCACTGCAACACACAGCATCTTACCCATCTTCCTCACCAGTATGGTTTGTGGACTCTGATGACCTAGATCTGACAATGGTTCTGGAGAGTCCAGAAGATACGAAGGACAACAGTAGCTTTGTCAGCAACTGAAGTGTGACATGTGAGCTCTGCAGATTATATAACCTTCCTAAGCACCTGGATGTTGAGATGCTAGATCAACCTTGACCCACGCACGGGTCAGAATAGGACAACAGAGGAAGAGACTTCAGAAGAGATAAAGATGGCTGAAGATATGTTAGAAGACTTGGATTACCATGAGATAAAGGAACAGCAATCTACTAGTGGGAAAACTCAGAGGATGAAAGAATTGGAAAAGAAAACTCAGCATAGGAAGACTCAAAGTCAAGACAATCTAAATGATATGTTATTTGGGTCTGTGCAAACTATAGATAAACTTATAAAAGAACTCAGAAACAATACAGGTCATAGAGTTATAAAACAGGTACTTATTCAGTGGAACTAATAAATGGCAGTTTATGTGACTGGCATGTTAAACTTCAGAAGGTCAATCCTCATAGTCCTTTGCACAGTGATCTTCAGATCTCAAAAGAAAAAAAAGGTATAGCATATATTTTGCTTAACTTCTCTTTTAAGGAAAACTTTCCATTTGATCCTCCATTTGTTTGAGGGGTATCACCTCTTCTCTCAGGAGGGTACGTGTTGGGTGGTGGTGTGTGGTGTATGGAACTTCTCACAAAACAGGGCTGGGGCAGTGCCTACTGGACAGAATCAGTCATCATGCAGATCAATACCACCCCAGACAGAGGCAAAGCCAAAGTGCTGTTTGGAGCAAATAAGAAAAATCCTCATGTTTGGAGCAAAAAAAGTAGTGTAAAGTAGCAAGAGCCCAACAATCTTACAATTGCATTGTACAGATATATAAGAAAAATGGTGGGTACATCCCTCCAAGGAAAGAGGGCTAGATGTTTTGATTTCCGTGTTTGGACCCAGTGTTGCTTTAAAGAAAATCTTTCCAATGTGCATACGTCTTTGAATGCCCCTATAACAGCACTACCAAAGACATCTTCATGGGCGGTCTGCCAACTGACAGCCTGTATGAGTTATGACCTGCTCATTCAGCTTATTTTAGGTTTCCTGGACTGAGTAGTGGGGCCTTTACTGTATTTTTATTGATAAATACATACACTGGCCACTTCTTTTCATCTCTTTTCCTTGAAAAATGAAATCTTTAAACAGGCAAGTCAGCATCAAATTACTGAATTTGGGACTTTAGGGTAACTTTTACATGATGATCTCATGCATTATGAAGATTTGCAGTATATTCCATTTACAGCCAGTAAAGGTTTATTTAGTGTTTAATATTGGTTTAGAAAATTTACAGTCTTCTAAATCACAATATCCTTTTCAGATTAAAACCATTTTATGATATCGCCAAAATAATAACAGAAAACCTGCACAACAAATTGTTAAACATTTTTTATAGCCAAGAGAATATATGAGCTGTTTCCCAGAGATGTACTCTTAACTGAGTGGTACTGTACTTTTTAGGCCAAAGAAGCAAGTAAGGCTTATAGTGGTAATTTCCACTGGGGCATCACAGTCTTGCTGGGCTGAGTCTGTGCATTGGTTCAATGTGCCTTATAGAGTTCTGCAGTGAAGATCTTGATGTTATTGAAAGTACTAAGTCATTGTACATTCGCATTTTGTTAATGGCAGGTTGTAATCATTTTTAAACCAATAAACATATAAAGTGATTGGCACACAAACTGCTTGAGCAAAAGCTGCACAGTTAAGTAAAAAACATATCTAATTTGGAGACAAAATTTTTGCTATAATCCTAACAGTGGCTTTTACTGAAAGATTAAAAGAATTCGACATATGTTAATTCTTTTATAAAACCTGACTCAAATCAGTATACTCTCTAATTTATTACCTTACCTGGATCAGTCCTGTTTGACTGGTAATAGGTTTTTTAATATACCCACATTTAATTTCAAAGTAACTTCTAATTATTAAGCACTTTTAAAATAAAATCCAAGAAGCACATTTTTCTACTTAACGCCAATTACAAAGTTCAAAAGTGTTTCTTGGGCATGTGCTTTGAGAGTCAGTGCTTAACTTTGTGGACCACACTGGGGAGACCTGGCCCTTCTGCACCACTGGGTGGCTGGGAGAGCAGCAGAAAACTGTTTTTCTAGTGTTCTTGTTCACACGGTTACATGTGTACACAGTTCTGATTGCCAGTGGCTCAGACAAGTGACAAGGCAGAATTCTTCAAAGCATTATAGTTCCTTAAATCTAAGGCTAAACCTTGAATACATGTTTGAATTTTTAATATCCTTATGGCTACCAGATTGGCAGCTGCATATTTGGTGTACTTTGATTTTTTTTGGAGTTTATTTTTCATTGCAGAGTTATTTGGCAATGTAAATTTTGTATATTTACATCAAGTTTATGAATAAGAATCATTTATTTTAAAAGTAAGTAAATAAACAATGGGTCAAAGAAAATCCAAGATAAATTAGGAAGGAATAAAAATTGAAATATACTGAAACTTACAGGATGAAGCTAAAGCAATGTTACTGAACAACAACAAAAAAGATTTGGTTGCCTATTGCCACAATAGCTAAATTCATAAGGCAGGTGCTGATGCGAAAAGAAATAGGTGTTTTCAGATGCTGCACGATCTTGGAGAATGGGGGACTCCCCACCTCATAGCTCATCGCCTCTGGAAAACCCAGAAAAAGCCCAGTAAGAGTAGAACAAGAGGCAGTGCCAAGAGTTCCTGCTCCGTTTTAAAGTACTGTCCTTTGGAGCCTGCAGGCAGCTGCTAAGTGGTCATCCAGATAGCTTAGTTGGGTCCCAGCTTCTGTCTGGCGTCAGGCTCCCTCCTGAAGGCTCTGTGTGGAGCTGGTGCAGTATGGCCATGCAGCACTGCAGAAGGTCACATGCAGCACATGTGACCAGCACATGATCACATGTGGCCATGCAGCACTGCCAGAAGGTCACATGCTCCCAGTTAAGGGAGCACATGAATATACCAGTGAATGCTTCACCAGGTCAGCAGGAGCAAGAAATGGAGACTTTCTCCTGGAAGCTATAAACCATGTGGCTACTAAGGCCATGTGGCTTATGGAGAGGACAGGCCAGCACGTCAGCTGAGTGCAGGTCCGGAGCAGCAAGTGATGAGCCAGAGTATGTTTCTTTGTTCCCCTCAGTTTATGTTAGATTGGCTATGAGACAGGCCAGCTGCTTTCTCAGAATGACCAGGTAACTTCCTAAACTTGTGCATGCTTTGGGTGGCTCCACCTGTCCACCACTCTGTTCTTACCCCAGACCCGACTGGCAGGCCTCTTTGGTCTAGGACCACTCCCTGCCACCATTCTGACTTATCTGTCACTTGTGCTTCCCTTCCCCTGGCTGTACCCCTAGTCGGGTACTGGAAGGGTGGGGAAGGGGCCCACCTTATTCGATGAAGGGCCTTTCCCCTTATTCAATTATCTATTTCTTGGTGGGGGAGGGGTGCCTATCCATTCATCTTTCAGCTTTGGGCTTGCTCTGGGAACTTACTCATTCATCTTTCTAGCTTTCTCTGCCACGTTGGCCCTGTCCATTCGTATTTCTAGCTTTTAGTGCTTTAGTGTAGAAACCTTTCCCTGTCACCATCTTGGCCAGTGGGGAAGGTTCCCCTGACTCCAGGTCCTGAGGCTGCCCAGCTTCCCTGCCTTTCGGGCCCCAGGCCATGCTGAGGCAGCTCTGCCAACTCTGAGTGAAAGCTCAAGAGCAGCCATGGAACCAGCATTCCCACTGGGGATGGGGGACCCTGTCCTCTCATTCGTAGTGTCTGCCAGGTTTCCTGCCACCTCTGGGCTGGGTAGTCATGCAGCCAGGACCCCACAGTCAGCTGACTATCCAGACTCTGCACCGTCTACCTGCAGAGGGGCACTCCCTCCTCACTGCAGCTTGACACTGTCTGCATAGAGTCAGGCACTTTGGCCAGCTGAGAAGGGGCAGGGTAAAGGCACGGTCTCGTCCACTGGTGGCAGCAGTGCTGAAACGGAGACCTGTAGCTACAAATGCCTACATTTAAAAAAAAAGAAAGATCTCAAATCAATAATCTCACCTTCTGCCTTAAACCACCGAAAAGAAAGAACAAGCCAAACCTAAAACAAATGGAATGAAATAATAATTATTATGGCAAAAATAAATTAAGTAGATAAAATGAAACAAAAAATCAATAAAACCAGAAGCTGATTCTTTAAAAAGATCAATAAAATTGGTATCCCTTAGCTAGAAAAAACAAAGATAGAAAACTCAAATTACCAAATCAAGAATGAAAAACTAAGCATCGGTATTGATTTTACAGAAATAAAAAGGAATATATGGAAATATTATAAATGATGTATCCCCCCAGATTAGATAATCTAGATAAAATGGGCAAATTCCTAGAAAAATAAAAACTACTGAACCTGACTCAAAAAAATGGAAAATCTAAGTAGATGTGTAACAGGTTGAATTAATAATTTTAAAACTTCCCATAAAGAAAAGCCATGGCCCAGATGGCTTCACTAGTGAATTTCACCAAATAGTTTATGAAGAGTTAATATCAAACACTTATAAACTCTTCAAATGGTAGAAGAGGGTATACTTTTTAATTCACCCAATTAGACCAGCGTTATGCTGATATCAAACCAGGCAAAGATATCACAAGAAACAAAACTATGGTTCAATATTCCTTATGAATATAGATGCAAAAATCCTCAGCAAAACAGTATCAAACCAAATCCAGCAACAAATAAAATGGATGATATACCTTGACCTAGTGGTATTACTTTTAGGAATGCAAGGTTGATTTAATGCCCCAAAATTAAATAATGTGAAACATTGTATAGTAGGCTAAAAAATCACAAGATGATGTCACTAGACACAGAAAAACATTTGACAAACCCAACAGTCTTTTATGATAAAACACTCAACCAATTTGGAGTAAAAAGCCTCCTCAACCTGATCAAGGACATCTATGAAAAACGCACAGCTAACATCATAACTTTTGGATGAAATGAACTTCACGAAGTAAACAGAACTTTATTTGCATTTTTGGAAAAAAACAAAGGATTTGTAAGCAGAAAAGATTTTTTAGAGAAAGAGCCAGTCTGGGACAGGGAGCATGGCAGAGTTGACTGCTGTGGCAAACGGGCAGCAGAAGGGCCTGGGACTCTAGGGAGAGACACCTTCTAAGGAATAGTAAAGGGATAAAAGTAAACTATTAAAGACATGCATGAAGAATCTTTAAAAGTTCTCAAACAGAAACTATTTCAAAATATTCCCTCAGCCCTGGTGCTGTAGTTTAGTGGATTGAGCGCGGGCTTGTGAACCAAAAGATAGCGGTTCGATTCCCAGTCAGGGCACTTGCCTGGGTTGCAGGCCAGTTCCCAGCAGGGGACACATGAGAGGCAATCATACATTGATATTTCTCTCCCTCTCCTTCCCTTCCCTTCTAAAGATAAATAAATAAAATATTTAAAAAATATATTCCCTCGAACGACCCAACTCAAGGAAAAGAGGATAATTTTATTTCCATTGTTTCTTTCCTCACATTCCCGGGACCTTGATTTCTAGTACTGTTGCTACTATAGCTATTTCACTGTGGGCTAAATAAACCTATAGAGAACCAGGAAACGTAGCCAGCATTTTCCCCTAAATATAGTATCTCTGGGACTGGCTCTAAACAATAACATAAAAATGAGCCTTGGGGACCTGACATAATCATAATTTGGAAACTGCTTGCACACAGTATTTGTTACAGATGATTTGTTTTCCTAATTATGGTTTATTAAACTTAATTCTACAGTCAATTTCCATTCCATAAATACACACTGGGGAAATTAAATGTCTTGAGAGTAATACACACACATGCACACACACATACACATATATATGTGTATAATGCATATATACACGCAGTTTCTTTTTCTGGACACAGAAATTTTTAAAATGTGTTACATTTTATATATATACACATATATACATACCTATATACATATACACATAATTTAGCACTCTAAAACTTGAATGATCCCCCATAAAACAAGGTAGGAAAGGAAAAAAGAATTAAAGGATGAAGATTTAATTTTTGGAACGGTCTGAGTTAACATTAATGGTCATTAGATTTGTCCAAGTTGGGCTTGGATCAGTCCTGAACTTGACATAAACTGAGGTCCGAGAGCGAAAGATTCCACGAGTGAACCTAGGGAGGAGAGAAATAATTTCGGGAATAGTGGCTCAGGAGATTCTCCACTGGTAATAGTGGCTCAGGAGACATCTGGTAATTGTTTCATTAGGTGGAAAGGGCCTTCCTCCTGCATCAGGAGCTGAATAAACAATGTAAGTAGCCAAGTAGTGAAGCAAGGGGTGTAAAGTCGATTGACATTTTAGCCTCCTCTGAACATTACAATAACCATGGACTGTTTTAACTCTAGTCACCTTATGGCAGGCAGAATTCTGAGAAAGACCCCACTGACTCTGTCTCTTATAATCTTCTCCCCCCTGAGTGCAGATGGGACCTGTGAAGATGAGATACCACTCCATAAGCAAGAGGGAGATTATTTCATCTGGTTCTGTCCAACCACATGAGACCTTTAAAAGCTCATAAATGTTCTCTGGCAAAGTGGTCTGAGCCCCGGGTAGTATAGCTCACTCAGTCCCTCTCACAGCCATTTTCCCCAAAGCACACCCCAGTGCCATCGCAGATGGTACAGGAAGATTCCCAGCTGTTAATCACAGTCTGGGTCTGGAATTAGCACAACCCTTTCCATGACATAATCCAGGTCAAGATCCAGGCTTCTCAGACAGTTTACTGGCTAGTGAAGCAACTCACTCCCCTTTGTGTGGCTCTGAACATTGAACAGCTCTTACAGAAGTCTCCCTGTAATTTACACCTATTAAGCTATTTGTACAACAAATACAATTTTGTGCTGTAAGAGCTATGTCAAAGGTCTAGTTCACCTTTCACTTCACGGCCCTTCCAGTTTTTGAAGGTGGGTGTGGCTTTCTCCTGTTTTCCTGGGGTTCGTTTCCTTTCCTTTGTAAGTAAGTGGTCCAGGCTACAGTGTTGCTTAACAGGGAATATGAAACCCCCGATGTGCCAGACTAGTACCAAGCAGAGGGCCATTTCCTTCCTTAGTCTTATACCTATATACCTAGATACACACTTTTCTTTAACAAACTGCCTAGATTTGCTGTATAATATTTCCTGATGCATCATATGAGGAGCTCATTTCCACATGAAAGAAAACAATCCCTAAATCATTTTTCATAGTCACATAATAAATGTCATTAGTTAATAAATAACATTTTAAAGTGAGACAATTACAATACAGTAGATTCTTTCTTTAATTGTGTAATATATGTTTACAATTCTTCTCTCATAAAGAAACAAAGAACAAGACTCTTGTAATCAGACCAGAACACTAAAAGGAAAATATAGAAGAAAAATATCACACACACACACACACACACACATACACACACACACCCACATGGAGTCATAACAAAATGGAAAAGAAATGGAATCCAACAGCTAAATGGTGTTGCTTTGACTCTCATTTAGTTGAAAAGCTAGGCAGATCAAACATTCCTATCCTGTTTTTTAACAGCTTTATTTTTTTTATCTTCAGATATTTTATTTTAGATTATTGAAGTTGCTGGGGCATTCTCTGTATTATTATTGTTACAGTTAGACATTGTCATTAACCTTGTTTGTATTGGTTTTATTGATCATTTCTTGAAACTGGTTTGAATATATGTGCTTGTCAAGGTAAGGTTAAAAATTATTTCAGTGTCTGGGCATCACCTTAGGGAAGACAAAGGAATCTGATGAGTGAAGGGAACAAAAATCTTTCATTTCAAGACATAAGGTAATAAAGTTAACAACCTTGTTGAGAAATAATTCATATAGCATATAGTTCATCCATTTAAATGTATGCATGATTCTATAGTTTCTAGTATGTTCTTTTACAGTGTCATGCAACCACCACCAAAATCTAACATGAAAACATTTCACCCATCCAGACAGAGTCCCACGAGTCCCTTTATTGATATTGGTGAGGTAGGAGGCCCTCACCAGTAGGGTAACAAGTCCTAGGGAACAAGTGAATCGGGAAAGGGGAAAAGGGAGCAAGCGATGGAGAAAGGAATGTCTGTATTCTCTGTGAATCGCACTGGACTCCGTGCTCCTGGGAGAAAGGAGACATCTTCAGAGCAGTTTTCCCAAGTAATTAAGCTTGTGGAAAATTCACTGTG
Source organism: Sturnira hondurensis (assembly GCF_014824575.4). Lineage (NCBI taxonomy): Eukaryota > Metazoa > Chordata > Mammalia > Chiroptera > Phyllostomidae > Sturnira > Sturnira hondurensis. The sequence goes on along the minus strand of NW_028079344.1, from coordinate 572,764 downwards.
TGATTCCACTTAAACCTAATGGAAGTGTCAGAACTTATAAAAAGGCTAAGTTGTGAATTCCATTCTTCACCACTGGGTTGTCCCTTTCCTTTCAGAAGGGATTCAGGCTGAAGGAGGACCTAAGCCCAGTGTGTTTTGCTTCAGCAAAGAGGCAATTGTACCCAGTGGTGCTGTGTTTCAGGGAGGCTGTTTAACAATAAATGCTGGCACTGAGTTGCTTAAATAAGGCCTTACGTGATTTTCTTTCATGTTCTTTAGGGACCAGAGTATTAAAGAAAATCTGTTGCATTCTGTTTTAAAATTATCAGAATGTGAATAGAGTGTTTATTTAAAGTACACAGCTATAACATAATGCATGACTTTTGTCTGAGAGTTAGAAACTCTGAATTGATCTAAGAATTGACTAACATTTGAATGATGGCTGTTTCTCCCGTCCATTCCACCTAACCTCGGACCACGTTTGGGTGTATCTGGGTCTTTAAATCAAAAACATTAAGTAATACAAAATTACATAGATTGCTGTGATATCAAAAGCTGGATAATATCCTTTTTCAGAAATGCTGTTTTTCTTTGCCCTATTTTTCAAAGGAACACGCAGTTTGGGGTTTTGACTTTTGTCTGGGAAGATAAGCAGTGCATTATCAGATCTCTGAAGCTCCGTCCCTCTGTTCCCTCTGTGGCTGCAGAAAAGTACTGCTGGCACCTCACGCGGTTTATCTTAGCAAGTGTGGGAGCACAGTTTCTGGTCTGTGTGAGTAGAAGAGCTCAAGGACATGCAATGGTCAGTATTCAGATTTTCAAAGACGAATGGAATTTCCCCTACCCACTCTTGCTCTCAGGAAGGACTCCCTTCCTAGGTCCTCGGGATGTGGAAAGGTGATATTACTACACGCAGGGCTTGGGGACATGACAGCCGATGGGACAGCCTTGCTTCAGCCAAGGAGACCCTCACATAATGTCTGTAGAAGAAGTGAGCTCAGAGAAGGGCATTTTGTGAGTGCAGAATAGTCAGGAAGGGCCCAGGATTTTGTGACCTGTAGCCATGTCAGTTAGTTCAGTGTGGGAAGTTCCTCAGCACAGAGTGTGCTGTCCTCTGAGTTGAGATGAGGAATCTGTCTCTTCTCCCTGCTATGTGTTATCTCTGAACTGGAAAAAGGAAGCAACTACTGCTTCTTCCTCAAGATTTTGTCTTGAGTTTCTCTTTTAAGTTAAGCTCCCCCCGCCCCGCCCCAATTACTGCTTTTAAATCCTTCTTTTTCTAGATATTTCACGTAGGGTAAAAGAGGCAGTGAATGTTTTTAGAAATACATTGTTCTTACATTGTCTTAAATAGTAATGAATTTCTGTCATCTACATGTTTCTTTGTGTGAGCCCTAAAGGTCAAAGCCAAATCAAATTTGCTAAGTTGAATTAAATTCATTTCATTCACAAACAATGATAAATGAGTATAATATGGCTTTAGGTAACATGACTAAAGTATTGGAAGTAATTTAAAACTTAAGATTTAATTTACAGTTTAATTTAAAGTGGTCTTTCTACCTCAGAAATTACAGGCTTTTATTTCATATTGTATATTTTTAAGTATTACAGGTTCTCCTTTTCCCCAAGAGATGGCATGTAAAATTCAGAGCACATGTGACACTGGGGACATCACAGCTAACTTTGAGTGTGCCCTGCCTCCCTGACTGTGTCGTGTCAAAGCTGGAGGAAAGGTGCACTGAACATGGTGGTGAAGTACGGCCCCGTGCCTGAGTGCCACTTCGGTGCCTGTTCTTTGCCTCATTCACCTTCAGTCATTCAGAAACAAAGGCATTTCCTGAGCAGCCATCCACTGACAATCTGTCCTGCTTTTAGAAAGTTGAGTACATTCTATGGCTAAAGCGCAGTCTCAGGGAATTACATGTCATGTATGTCCTCCCTCAAGCCACCAGAGGCTCCTTCTATGCAAGGATGTTTTTACTCTCCTGTGTGTCCCCTGCACCTGGCACAGGGCCTGTCCCCAGGGGGTGTTTGTGTGTGTATGTGTTTCCATCATTTAGTTCATTGATTGAGTAAATGTGATTCAAGTGCTAGACATTTTGACTATCTGTTTTATGGTTTCTTTTGCTAGGAGTTATTGCAACGGAAGGGGAAAAGGTTAGACAAATCTAATAGAATGAGAGCAGTTGTAGATAATTGTAATAGCTAGAAAGTCTTGCACCTTTTGATATTTTATTTGAAGTACAGAACAGAAAAGCATTGCTTGAGTCACCAAGACTGGCCTCTTATTATATATTCTGAAATGAGAAAGACAGAGAACATATGTATAACATATACAATCTGAAAACCTAAAACTATAATGTATCAAAAAACAATGCTATCAGAAAATCAGCCCTGGCTGGTGTAGCTCAGTGGATTGAGCACAAGCCTGTGAACCAGAGGATCACGGTTCAATTCCCAGTCAGGGCACATGCCTGGGTTGCAGGCCAGTTCCCTGCAGGCCAACTCCCAGCAGGGGACACACGAAAGGCAACCATACATTGATGTTTCTCTCCCTCTCTCCTTCCCCTCTAAAGATACATAAATAAATAAAACCTTTAAAAAAAAAGAAAATCAGTTGTGTATTTGAAGATTTTTCAAACATGACAAGCATATGAGATTCCAATGATCAAAATAGAAAAACAGATTGTATCAATAAATCGAGCCTGGTTTCTTTACACAACCACTAAAATTAACAAATCCTTGGCTCTTCTGTGGATCAAGGGGGCAAAGGGAAACCCTAAAAATAAATGATGAAAGAAATAAGAACAAAGAAATAACCACGGAAAATGGGGAATCAAGAAAGCAAAAGAGATCACTTTGTACAGACTTGAAAATTTGAAATGGAATTATTAATTTTCTAAAATATATATATAATCAAAATTGTCTAAAGGAATAAAAAATTTCAAGAGAACAATAATGTAGAAGAAATTAAGGTAGTCAGAAATGTCTCCCAAAAGACTGGAATAATCTTGGCTAATTAGAAAAGACTAGCAAAACTGATACCAAACTAGATAAGAGAAGACACAAGCAAAAGGAAAAATATAGTCCAATCTTAATTATAAACATGAAAACAAAACTTCTAACTAAACTACTAGTAATTTAAATATAGCCGTACATCTACAGAATCAAATGTGCTGACACAGAGTGGTTTAGCCCTGGCTGCTGTGGCTCAGTGGACTGAGTGCCAGCCTGCAGACCAAATGGTTGCCGGTTTGGTTCCCAGTCAGGGCACGTGCCTGGGTTGCGGGCCAGGTCCCCAGTTGGGAGCACACAGGAGCAACCAATCCATGTTTCTCTGGCAATCATTACTCCCCCTCTCTTTCTCTATCCCTTCTCTAAAAACAAATAAATAAAAATTTTAAAAATAAAGAACAGTTTATACTAACTAGGTAAATGTAGTTTGAATTAGAATGTCCATTAATGTCATTCTCTATGTTAACAAAAAAAGGAAGAAAAAAATGTATGATCATATGCTGAAAAAACACAATAAAATCTAAAACCCACTGCTTATTTTGAAAGACATAGCAAATGGGGAGTAGAGAAAACTTCATCCGACTCCAAGCATGGTAATCAATGGTAGGCTTTAACTGCAGATGAATAAAAGTTAGGAACCACATGTAGATATCTGCTATTTAAGTTATTCAGCACTAAAGAGTTCTAGCTAATTCAATTAATCGGAGAAGTGTAGTGTTATGAGAGGAGCAAACTTTTATTCTTTAAGTTAATATTATTGCCTTTGTGGAAATCAAAAATAAACAACTGGTGATTAGAATTAATAAAATAATTAATTATGGCAAGAGTAGAAATCAATACACAAATATAAATTTTTTAATTACCCTAACTAAACAATGAGCAAAAATTATTAAATTCCCTTTACCATCATAATCAATATCATAAAATACCTAGAAATACATAGAAACATATAAAACTTATTGAAAAATCTATCAGGCATTTATGAAGTACATCCCTGAATAAACAGGAAAATATGTCAAACTTCTGAATAGGAAAGCTTTTTGAGGAAATCAGTTCTTCTAAAGTTCTTTTATATATTTAATCCAATCCCAGGGGAGTTTTTATTGGTTCTGCCTAGTTGACCTGAAAATTTATCTAGAAGAGGAAATGTGCAAGAAGATACAAAAATTTTTCAGAAAGAAGAAGTAAAAAAAGAACAAGAGACACTTCCTCTACCAGTTTTCAAAATGTACTGTTGAGGTTTTAACACCACCTCTCCCAGGTGCTGTTCCTGGGTGTGAAAAAATGGTGAATAAATTTATGACCTGGTTAAGAATTAAAATACAATTTCCTTCACTGGCAATAAAGCTAGATAGAGTGCAGAATGCAGGGTGGGTTTCCTCCTTCTTCCCTCCAATTGAGCTTCCCCACCAGGTCAGAGGGACATCAGCCAGGGAAACGCTGGGACGGCCCTGACAGGAACCTCACCCAGGAGGGTAAGACAGACGGAATGCACAGGCTGGCAGGCTCTGCAGGTCCGTCCCACAGACAAAGGCAAGAGCTTCATTTCCTCAAGTAAACCGCTTCTCCTGAGAAAAAGGGTGGGTTAGTGTGGAGAGAGAGGAGTCGAAAATCCCCAGTAAGAGACATGGGGCTGAGTAATAGAGTTTCCTAACACAAAGTATAAAGAAATTGAGGCAGTTTAATGTTGGCACAAGAATGAGCATGCTGAACAGAAATTAGGACCAAAACACATTCAGGTACATGTAGATAGTTATTATAAGATAAAAATAGTTATGTCAGTTTTGGTTATTTCTGCTGCAAATAACAGAATGCCTGATTTATATTATGTTAAAAATTAAAGGATATTTGTTGGTACCTGTAACTAAAAAAATGGAAGGGGAATGACAAATTGGCTTCAGGTAGTGCTTCATCCAGATGCTTTTGAAAACATCTGCAATGGGCCTGTATCTTGCTTTGGTCTGCTCTGTTTTACACGATGCAGTTTACTTAAAAGCTGGGTCCCCTCATAGGTGTGAGTGGGCTTCCTTTAATATGGAGCATAACAGTGACCATCTCTGTCTCAGCATTCCAAGCAAGGGTTTAAGTTTCATTCTAAATGGCTTAGATTACACAGCTGAACCTAATATGGCCATTATGATAAAGCAACGAATGAACCCATCCCAATCCTGAGCATGGGATCAATTTACACAAATCGTAAGGCCATTGCTAGGTCAAATGTAGTTTCTCAAAAGAAAGTTTACACTATTCTTTCCAGAAGGTGAAGCAACAGATGGTATAGTGGTACCTCAGAACAGGTAGAAAGAGAAAGAGACAGAGAAAGTAAGTCAAACATCTATATAGGGAAAAAAGTTAAATTCTTACATCAGGTTATTTTTGAAATTCTAGATTTATTGGTATAATAAAATGTCAAGACATCCTTCTGTGTATTGAAGGAGGATATATGTAGGCATACCTTTAACGTGTATGCATTTATATATGCTCATTTATAGATATATAAGGAGTTGCAAATATATATTTGCATGTACGTGTGTATATGTAATTATTTATATATTTTTGTATTCAGAAACACTGGAAGAATAAACTAAATTAAATGCCTAAATATCATGGCAAAAGGATACATAGAAAGAATAAATTTAGAGTGGGAAGCAAGACTTTTTAGTACATATCTTTTTATATAACTGATTTTTCCAGCATGTCAGTGTATAACCTAGTTTTTTAAATGTAGAAAAGCTAATCCAAAAGAGCAATTACAAAGAAGCATACATTTATAACTTTGGAGTAAGTAAGACTTTCGTAGAAAAAGAAAAGATACTAAATACAAAAGCAGTATAAAGAAAAAAGCCTATACATTAACATTAACATTTGAAAAATTCACAACTATTTATAAAGCACATAAATTCAGATAAAAAACAAGTCAATGACCACACAAATATTTCAAAGATATAGAACTAATAACATAACTATATGAGTAATCTCTATATGTAAATAAGAAAAAAATCTCTGGCAAATTTAAGCAAAGGATATAAACATTCAGTTCCAAAAAAGAAGAAACACAATTGCCAAGGAAGGCTTTTACTTTACTGTGTTGAGTTTTTTTAATACTATAAATATTTGACTATATCTTTTTGAATGAAAAATCAATTACTATCTCAGAGGAGGATGGGGAAGAGAGACAAGATAGTAATGAACAGAGAGAGGAAGAGCCAAGGCCACTCCCGCCAAAGCCACTCTCATCAATTGGGAGCCCACTGCGACTCCAGGCTCAGAGACACCAAATGCAGGGCAGGACGGAAGTGTGAGGCAGGCAGCAGGTACTTCCTGAAGAAATGAATAAGCCACTGGGAAAGCCAGCTGCTCGCCTCTTCCCAGGTCCCTAAAAAAGCAGCTGCCTGTGGTTGGGCAATTGCTCACTTGAGAAGGCAAATGAACGACTCCAGTTACTCCAACCCTTTTCAATCATGCTAAGCTTCTTTTCCATTCTTGCTGTTACTTAAGAATAAGCAAGCTTGCTTCTTTTTTCCCATGAATGAAATCATTTGATGTTTCAAGAATGGTCAAGTTCACCAAGAATTTCTGACAGCTGATAATTGACTTGTCTCTTAATTACACAAATAGAGCTTATTTGTCATCAAATAATGGGTGGATTTATGAGACTAGGTATGTGAATGAGGGGGAAAAGTCTCAACATCTTTATAGCATAAAAAGCACAACATATTAAGAAAACACTGCTATGCTGGTAAACAAATGAGCAAATAAATTTGAACATTTTTTCATGAAGAAGTTGTTTAAACTATGTAGCAAAAAGTTCAATCTCTTCAATGTTAAGAAAACATATTTCAAAAAATCACTGTATTAGCAGAGGACAACCGATTCTTGTTGCTGATGGGGTGCACATCAGAAAATGACACACTAATATTCCACAATACTGCCAGAACCTTTAGCCAATGATTTCTCTTCTGTGATCTCGCCAAATAAACTAATTCCAAATACAAAAAAAACCCTTTATACATGTTTTATTTAGAGTTGTTATAACATCGGTTAATAACATCATATAATTTTCAAGTATACAAGATTAAAATTACATATCTGTGTACTGTATTGTATGCTCACCACTCAAAGTCCAGTTTCCTTCCATCACCAAATATTGCGCCCTCTTTATCCACTTTGCCCTGCCCCACCCCTTTCTCTCTGGTAACCACCGTACTGTTGTCTGTGTCTGTGAGTTTGTTCCTGTTTGTTTTGTTAGTTCATTTGTTACTTTTTGTTTTATATTCTACATATTAGTAAAAGCATACAGTTTTTTCCTGTTCTGCCTGAATTATTTCATTTAGGATAATAAGCAAAAACATTTTTCACACCACTCTTTAAAATTATGAAAAATTGAAAAGGACACAAACTTTGAAGAAAAAAATTACATATATCTAAATCACAGTAACTTAATGAAATTTAATTCAGCCACTAAAAGTAGTGCCTGCAGAGTTTTAATAAAATGGGGGAATGTTTGTTTTATAATATTAAGTACAAAATTAGGATTTAACACTATATTTTAAGTCAAAGTAATGAAGAAAAATACATTTTAAAAGATCGAATGCACACACACTGAAACTTCAGTTGTGATTTCTAGATAATTTTATTTCCCTTACACTCTTCAGTAGTTTCTAAATTTTCAGTAATTGACATGTTACTTCTAGAATAGATGGAAGTCATCTTTGTTACATAAAAAGAAAGATATTAAAAAGTATGTGCCAAAGCATTCAACAGGTCTAAAGGTACCCATCTTCCTGTGAACCTTGGGCAAATCACTTCATCATTTGGGCTGTGAATGAAAAAATAATTTATAGTAGCAAATCAGTCAGTGTTGGTTTTCTCCTTTGCATGGCCTCCCCCCCACCTGCTCCAGTCCTTAAGCTCTCCTTTCTCACCCAGATTTTCTTGCTTGATTTCATCTCTTTTCCCCCACCCTTCCTCTCTTTGTGTTCCTCTCTCCTCTCTCCCTGTTTCTGCTTCCAGGCTCCATGGAAGGCAGCTCTGGGGTAGAAGTAATAAAATAATTACATTTTATAGTAACAAAAATAGTGACATGTGTTAAGACTTTTATTATGTGCCAATTACTCTAAGGGTTTAATGTTGTTTAATTCATACAACACACCTAGGAGATAAGTGTGGATGGGAAACGAAGCTTAGCAGAGCTGAAGTAACTACATAAAACTGCCGCAGCATTGACAAATCCAAAACTACTCTCCTACCAAACACAGTGCCCTCAAGGGGACTAGGTCTCTGAAAACTTGGGTTCAGGCCCAGGCTACTCCACTTGGAATATTAAACAATTTAAGTTATCTGAACTTCACCGGATGTGTACAGATGTCAAACAAAATAATGACTATGAAAGTGCTTTAAGAAGTACCATGCAAATATTTGCTGTCCTCTGGATGTTTATACTTCTAACCACAAACTCAGTTTGCCTAAAATCGTAGTGTTACTTTTTTCTTTTTGTTCTTTGTTATCTACCATCCCCAATAATTTTCTCCTCTATTTTGTATATTTCTATTAAAAAATTTCTCAACGTGCTAGGGCTAAAATGTTTCAATATCTTAAAATATTTCTTCTGTCTTGCCCCCATTTAATCCCCATGCCCCATTTTTTGTATTTAAATCATCTTTTTCTTCCCCTTTCCTTCCTATCCTCTCTGCTACAGCTGTCATTCGAGCCTAATTCAAGCCTCCCCAGGGGAGTGAAGGTGCCACCCCTCCTCTCTTACCAGTGGATTATGTCCTTGAATATAGCAGACTTTTCATATATTTTTGATACCACTCAGTGACTTACAATAAGTATGTGTTGATTAACTTAGACTGTAAAAACATGTAACCCTTGGAATACACATACCCTCCATAGTTTTTTTTCTAATGAATACTGCTTGAGTAACAGGCTTCTTATATTGTTTCTTGCTTTTATTTGATTTATGGTATGAAATCTGCAACCTTCAGTTACCTACTGAGTGACTGAAATGATGCTATATATCAGTGTCCTCCCTTGAGGAAAAGTATCCCATTATGTCTGTTTAACATCCAGTAGTTTCTGATGTCTTGTGGGAAAGTATATCTACCTGAATTCTTTTAATGTTTAAAATGTTGGTTTTAACAAGGTAAGGAAGCAGTACTGCATGAAGCAGTAAAAGTATAAGCAAGAAATGTGTGTTGGACACTAAACTGCTTACCTAGTATTTAACTATATTGGTCCAATTCAGAACAACAATCATCTATTGAGCTACTGCTCCCTGAAAGGCCCACCGCTGAAACTTGGGGAATACAGAGACAAATGAGCCTAAACTCCTCGCGGCAGGAAGCCCACAGTTGGGAGGGGACTGAGAGCGGGGTAGTGGCTGCATCCACTATGCAAACCGCTGTAGGTCTTGGTGCAGCGTGATGATAGCATCTCACATAGTACCACGAGGCTTTGAAAGACCAGAGATCACATCTGATGGGGCAGTTTTGCATCATGGAGATGGCAGAATTTAAGAAAGGTGTGATGAATAAATAGAGAAAAGGCAGAGTATTGGGGGCAGTCAGACTGCATTAAAGCTGAACAGAAATTCAAGAAACAGTAAATCTCCACCAGCTCCTGAGCATAACGCAGTAGAGTGATGACAGATGGGAATAAGGCCCTAATTTACGTTCTAGAATCCTTTGAATGCCAGACTAAGATGTGTGTCCTCAGTGTGGTAAACAGTGGGAAATGTTTGAAAGGCTGTGTCTGCGCTGAAGGAAGGGTAATGTGGGAACAAAGCACAGGATGGGAGAGGAAGCTCTTGTAAGCATAATGGTGATAAAAGTAGCTCCAGCTGACACAGTGCTTACTCTGTGCAGGCACTGTAACCAGCACTTTACTTTTAATAACTTAATTTATTTAATTTTCACAACTTTGTCAGGCACCATTGTTAGCTCAGTTTTATAGATCACTGAACTGAAACACAGGAAGTTTAAATAATTTGCCCAGGATTCACAGCTAGTAAATGTCAAGGAAGGATGTGAAACCAGGCAGCCTGTAAAAAAGCTTCTCTCTACCTCAGCCTAGTTGACAGAGTTTAAAAATACCTCTTAGATGTGAGAAGGATGGTTGAACACTCTGAATCTGTCTATCTCCATTCCACCGTTAGATCTAAGAGGGCAAATCTGGCAGCATCTTGCAGGACTGTGAGGGTCCAAAAGAAATGCATGTTAACTAGGTCAGTTAACTAGGTCTTTCTTCATGCAAGGACAGATAAAGGAAACCTGCAAAAAATTCCAAAATAATAAAAATAGTGCCTTAAGCAAGGGAAAAAGCATATATGTGAAAAAGGACATATTACAACAGACAAGAACATATGTAGAATTTTTAAACAAAATGTAGTGGGCACAGGGAAGTGTCAGGTGCTTGCTTGGTAACTCTTACTACCTTCCCTCCTATACTCTTGCTGTAACACGTTGACTGGGAGAGACTTCTACAAGATTAGAAATCATTTGTGGAAAATGAGGTACAATTGGCCTTTTTCTCTATGTATAGACTTCTTTGGGGGCTCTGTCATTCACCTAGACCTTTCTTGGGGATTCATCTATGTCTAAAATCATCTGCACTTAAGTTCTTCTATCTAAATCTCCCTGTCCAATCCTTAGAAATAATTGATCTAGTTGTAAAAAAGTGGCCCATGTCTCTGTTCATATTTCTATAAAACCATGTTTAATTGTGTAGATTTCTTGCACTGAAAAGCAAAGTTTTCCTCTCAAAAAGTTCTGCTCTGGCCGTATCTTGCCTTGCATTTAAGACTTTTTCTTCTCTGAATTATAAAGCACAAAACCAAGATTTTGATTTTTACTCTTTGCATTAGATTAAATTAACCACTCCTTCGGATGATTTGATTGACTGACTGAAAGGGGAGAAGAGTATGGAGGATAAACCCTTAGTTTTTTCCCCCAAAAATGTAACTCTACTAAATGGATAAAAAAGGTGAGAAGAAAGGGAAATATAGATATCAAGTAAGAATATAAGCACATTAAATGTATACAAACTTAATTGATATTTCTTGAATTTATACTTTTGCTGAATCACTTCTACAAAAAAGTGGACTACATTGATATAGAGAACAAATAAGAGAGCTCATCAAGAACACATATCACACAGAGAAAACAATTTCAAAACATAAGATAATGATACAGAGAATTAATTTTAAATTAACAACCAACATTGTATGTAACTATGTACTGCAGAGACATTTCCAGTAAAATCAGAAATGTGTCAAATATTGCCATCATCACTTTTAATTTTCACTGGAAGTTCCAGTTATAACAATAAAAAGACAGAGACCAAAATTATCATTTGTAAGAAACTAAGAATTAAAATAAAGACACAAAATCAAGATATAGCTATCATCATGTCATTTTCATGAAAACCACAAACAAGGAAAAATATATGGTAGAAACGTGAAAATTGTGATATAGAGGTCTGAGCATCCCACCACAAAAGGCATCAGTTTACAAAAGAAGACAGCAATAAAGAAAGTAATCAACATAAGACATAAAAAAAAGAAGAAAAAAATTATTTTTCAAATTATTTGATTGTTTTTCAAGTATAGTTGTCTGCCTTTACCCACCACCACTCCCCACAACCTCAGCCATCCCCACCTGCCTCCTCTAATTCCACTCCCCTTGGTTTTGTCCATGTGTTTTTTATAGTTGTTCCTGAAATCCCTTCCCCACTTTCCCCCTATTATCCCCTCCTATCTCCCCTCTGGTTACTGTCCATTTATTCTTAATTTCAATGTCTCTGGTCATATTTGTTTGCATTTTTCTTCTGCTGATTAGGTTCCAGTTAAAGGTGAGATCATATGGTATTTGTCTTTCACTGCCTGGCTTATTTCACTTAGCATAATGCTCTCTAGTTCCACCCATGCTGTTGCAAAGGTTATGAGCTCCTTCTTTCTTTCTGCTGCATAGTATTCCATCGTGTAAATGTACCATAGTTTTTTTAAAGCATTTTTTAAATTTAATTATTGTTCAAGTACAGTTTTTTATCTTTTACTCCCATCCCAGCCCACCCCCCTCCAGTGCTCCCCACCTCCCTCCCATTTCCACCCCCCCTTAGTTTTTGTCCATGTGTCCTTTATACTTGTTCCTGTGAATCCTTCCCCTTTTCCCCTGAAATTTTCTTCCCTCTCCCCTCTGGTCCCTGTCAGCCTGTTTTTTATTTCAGTGTCTTTGGCTATATTTTGCTTGCTTGCTTGTTTTGTTGTTTAGGTTCCTGTTAAAGGTGAGATATATAGTATTTCTCTTTCACCGCCTGGCTAATTTCACTCAGCATAATGCTTTCCAGTTCCATCCATGCTGTTGCAAAGGGTAGTAGCTCCTTCTCTCTTTCTGCAGCATAGAATTCCATTGTGTAAATGTACCATGGTTTTTTAATCCATTCATTTACTGGAGAGCACTTAGGTTGCTTCCAGCACTTGGCTATTGTAAATTGTGCTACATATGAACATTGGAGTGTATAGGTTCTTTTGGATTGGTGTTTCAGGGTTGTTAGGATATGATACTAGCAGTGGAATTTCCAGGTCAAAAGGCACTTCCATGATTAGTTTTCTGAGGAAATCTGTACTGTTTTCCACGGTGGCTGCACCAGTCTGCATTCCCACCAATAGTGCACTAGGGTTCCCCTTTCTCCACATCCTCTCCAACATTTGTTGTTTGTTGATTTGTTTATATGATGGCCATTCTGACCAGTGTGAAATATCTCAGTGAGGTTTTAATTTGCATCTCTCTGATGGCTAATGATGCTGAGAATCTTTTCATGTGTCTCTGGCCCTCTGTATGTCCTCCTTGGAGAAATGTCTGTTCAGGTTCTTTATCCATTTTTTAATTGGGTCATTTGTCTTTCTGTCATGGAGTTGTGTGAGTTCTTTATATATTTTGAAGATGAAACTCTTGTCTGAGATATCCTTGGCAAGTATGTTTTTTTTATAGTTGGTTCTCTTTTCATTTTAATGCTGTTTTCTTTAGCCGTGCAAAAGCTTATTATTTGCTTCTGCTTTTGCTTTATGTTCCTTGCTCTAGGAGACATATCAGTAAAAATATTGCTGCATGGAATATCTGAGATTTTCCTGCCTACGTTTTCCTCTAAAACTTTTATGGTGTCATGACTTACATTTAAGTCTCTTATTCACCTTGAATTTATTTTTGTGTATGGTGTAAGGTGATCGAGTTTCATTTTTTTGCATGTAGCTGTCTAGGTCTCCCAACACCACTTGTTGAAGAGGCTATTTTTACTCCATTTTATGCTTCTGCCTCCTTTGTCAAATGTTAATTGACCATAGAGACTTGGGTTTATTTCTGGGCTTTCTATTCTGTTCCTTTGGTCTATGTGTCTGTTTTTATCCAGTACCAGGCTGTTTTGATTACAGTGGCCTTGTAATACAGTTTGATATCAGGTATTGTGATCCCTTCTACTTTAGAACAAAAAAATTTTAATGGCAATAGCAAGTTCTTACCTAGCAATAACCCCTTTAAATGGAAATAGATTGAATTCTCCAGTCATATGGCATAGAATGGCTGAGTGGATTTTTTAAAAAAGACAAGATCTAATGATTAAAAAAACGAGATCCAATGACATGTGTTCTACAAGAGACTCACTTTAGCCTGAGGGACACACATAGGCTGAAAGTAAAGGAATGAAAAGAGAAAACTTAAGAAAGGGTAAGCAAAAGAAAGCAGGAGTAGCAAAACTTATATTAGACAAAATAGATTTTAAGCTAAAATGTTCAAAAGTGACAGAGAGGATCATTATATTGTCATAAATTGATGAATTCATTAAAAACATAAAATAATTATAAATATTTATGCACCCAACATCTGGGTTCCTAAATATCTAAAGCAAATACTAACAGATCTGAAGTGAGAAATAGACATGTGCAATACAGTAAAAGGAACTTTAATACTCAATTTTCAACAAAGGATAGATCATCTAGACAAAGAATCAATAGAGATTGGATTTCAACAACACTATAGACAGACATATACAGAACATTCTATCTGAAAATAAAATGCACATTTTTTCAGTGCACCTGGAACATTCTCCAGGATAGATCCTATAGTAGGCCACCAAATAAGTTGTAATAAACTTAAGAAGATTGAAATTATATCAAACATCTATTCCAAGCACAATGATATGAATGTAGAAATTAATCGCAAAAAGAAAACTGGAAAATTCACAAATATGTGAAGATTAAACAACATGCTCCTGAACAATCAAGGGATCAAGTTAGAAATAAAAAAAAATGTTTTGCAACAAACGAAAATGGAAACACAATGTGCCAAAACTTATGGGATACATCAAAAGCAGTTCCCAGGGAAGAGTCTATGGCAACAAATGCCTTCATTAAGTAAAGAGAGAGATGTTAAAAAACTTTACAACTCAACTAGAAGAAAAAGAGCAAATCAAGCCTAAAGTTCAAGAATAAAGTTAGCAGAAAGAAGAAAATAACAAATATCAGAGCAGAAATAAATAAAATATAGACTAAAAAGATCATAGAAAATATTCACAAAACCAAGATTTGATTCCTTGAAAATATAAAATTGACAACATTTAAGTAGACTGAGGAAAAAGAGAAAATGTAAATAAAATTGAAAATGAAAGAAAATACATTGCAACTGATACTGCACAAATACAAAAGATCAAAAGAGACTAATGAACATTTAATACAGTAACAAATTGAACAACCTAAAAGAAACGGATAAATTCTTAAAAACATACAACCTACCCAGACAGAATCACAAAGAAAAAGAACATCTGAACAGACCAATTACTAGTAAGGAGATTGGATCAGTAATCAAAAACCTCCCAACAAACAAGAGTCTTCTCTTGTGAATTCTACCAAAAATTTAAAGCATTAATACCAATCTTTCTCAAACTCCCTCAAACATAGAAAAGGAGGGAACACCTATAAACTCATTTTGTGAGGCTAGCATTGCCCTACTGTGAAAGCCAGACAAGGACACTACCTGAAAATTACTGGCCTTTATTCTTCGTGAACATCATTGCAAAATATCTGAACCAAATATGACCAAACTGAATTCAACAGTACATAAGAAGGATCATATACCATGAACAAGTGAGATTAATTCCAGGAATGGCTCAACATCTGCATTCAATCAATGTGATGCATCACATGATCAAAATGAATGATAAAAATCTTACCCTTTTTTATAATGCAAAGCAGATTTCTTTGCATGCTTAACAGTGAGGATTACGAAACTAAACAAAGATGTTGCTGCATGAAATAGCTGAGATTTTCCTGCCAATGTTCTCTAGGACTTTAATGGTGTCACGGCTTATGTTTAAGTCTTTTATCCACCTTGAATTTATTTTGGTGCATGTTGTAAGTTGGTGCTCGAGTTTCATTTTTTGCATGTAGCTGTCCAGTTCTCCCAACACCATTTGCTGAAGAAGCTATCTTTACCCCATTTTATGTTACTGCCCCCTTTGTCAAATATTAATTGACTATACAAAGCTGGGTTTATTTCTGGGTTCTCTGTTCTATTCCATTGGTCTATGTGCCTGTTTTTATGCCAGTACCAGGCTGTTTTGATTACAGTGGCCTTGTAATACAGTTTGATATCAGGTATTGTGATCCCTCCTACTTTGTTCTTCTTTCTTAACATTGCAGCTGCTATTCGGGGTCTTTTATGGTTCCATATAAATTTTTGAAGTGTTTGTTCTATGTCTGTGAAATATGCCATTGGTACTTTAATAGGTATTGCATTGAATCTGTAAATTGCTTTGGGTAGTATGGACATTTTGATGATGTTAATTCTTCCAATCCATGAACACGGTATACGTCTCCATTTGTTTGTGTCTTCCTTGATTTCTTTCTTCAGTGTTGTGTAGTTTTCTGCATACAGGTCTTTTACCTCCTTGGTTAGGTTTATTCCCAGATATTTTATTTTTCTTTTTGCTATATCAAATGGGATTTTTTTCTTGATATGTCCCCTAGAGCAAGAAATATTAAGGAAAGAATAAAAAAATAGGATCTCATCAAAATAAAAAGCTTCTGCGTGGCTAAAGAAAACAGCATTAAAATAAAAAGATAACCAACTGTATGGGAAAACATATTTGCCAAAGATACCTCAGACAAAGGTTTAATCTCCAAAATATACAAAGAACTCACATGACTTCACTCTAATAAGACAACTAGCCCAATTAAAAAATGGGGAAAGGACTTGAACAGACACTTCTCCAAGGAGGACATACAGAGGATCCAGAGACACATGAAAAGATGCTCAATATCACTAGCTATCAGAGAGATGCAAATTAAAACTACAATGAGATACCACTTTACACCGGTGAGAATGGCTATCATAAACAAAGCAATAAACAACAAATGTTGGAGAGGGTGTGGGGAAAAGGGGACTCTGGTCCACTGTTGGTGGGATTGCAGACTGGTACAACCATTATGGAAAACAGTATGGAATTTTCTCAGAAAACTAAAATTGGACTTGCCTTTTGACCCAGCAATTCCACTGCTGGGATTGTATCCTAAGAACCCTAAAACACCAATCCCAAAGAACCTATGCACCCCAATGTTCATAGCAGCACAATTTACAATAGCCAAGAGTTGGAAGCAACCTAGGTGCCCGTCAGTAAATGAATGGATCAAAAAACTATGGTACATATACACAATGGAATTCTATGCTGCAGAAAGAAAGAATGAGCTCCTACCTTTTGCAACATCATGGATGGAACTGGAAAGCATTATGCTGAGTGAAATTAGCCAGGTGTTGAAGGACAAATACCATATGATCTCACCTTTAACAGGAAGCTAAACAACAAAACAAACAAGCAAGCAAAATATAACCAAAGACACTGAAATAGAGAACAGGCTGACAAGGACCAGAGGGGATAGGGGAGGGAATTTCAGGGGAAATAGGGGAGGAATTTAGAGGAATATGTATAAAGGATACATGGACAACAACTGAGAAGGGAGGAAATGGGAGGGGGAGGCCGGGGGGTGGGATGGGATGGGAGTAATAGAAAACTGTACTTGAAAATAATTAAATAAATTTTTAAAAAATAAAAAATAAAAAATAAAATAAAACCCTGTTTTGAAGGGCAATTGGAAAAAAAGAAACTAAATAAAGAAAGTACAGTCTTCTGTCAAATGGAGAATATCAAGATTCTTAAGTAGCTGACTTTGGGACCTACTACAATGGGAAGAATTGCTTTGTTGCCTTCAAAATTTAGCAGGCTTTTCTTTTTTCTTTTTTTTATTTGCAGTTTTTAAATTTATTTATTTTAATTGTTGTTTAAATACAGTTTTCTGTCTTTTACTCCCATCCCAGCTTACCCCACCCCAGTACTCCCCACCTCCCTCCCATTTCCACCCCTCTTAGTTTTTGTCCACGTGTCCTTTATACTCATTTCTGTAATCCCTTCTTCCCCCTTTCCCCTGAAATTCCCTCCCCTCTCCCCTCTAGTCCCTGTCAGCCTGTTCTCCATTTCAGTGTCTGTAGTTATATTTTGTTTGCTTGTGTGTTTTGTTGTTTAGGTTCCTGTTAATGGTGAGATCATAGGGTATTTGTCTTTCACCACCTGGTTCATTTCACTCAGCATAATGCTTTCCAGTTCAAATAGGCTTTCCCACTTGGGCAGCTCTTCTCATTTCTTCACACAACCAGAAAGGTACTCCAGATAATCTATGTTCTTGTTCCAGGATCTCGCCCATGAGATCTAAGAGATATTCACAAGTCTTTAATGTGGGAAAAAACTTGGCAAAGGATCTAAGTACCTGAATAGAGTTATTTCCAAAGAAGATATTCAAATGGCCGATGGGTGCATGAAAAATGCCCATCATTAGTGATCATCAGGGAAATGCAAATCAAAACCACATGAGATACCACCTCCAACCTGTTACAATGGCTATCCTTCAAAAACAACAATACATGCTCAGTGTTGGTGAGGATGTGGAGAACAGGGAACCCATGTGCACTGTCAGTGGCAATATAAATTGGTGCAACCACTGTGGAAAACAGTGTGGAGATTCCTCAAAAAATTGAGCATTATTTACAACAAACAAGACATGAAAACAACTTAAGTGCCCCCTGAAGAAGTAGTGTTTGTGTGTGTGTGTGTATAAAAACATAAATATACATGTATACAGCAGGGTCTGGCACAAATAGTAACCCTTTTTATTACAAAATCTTTATTACAAAATTATAAGCATGTGATTCTGTAACATAATAATATCACACTCAAGCACACCATATGACATGTTAGGTGAAATGTTCAAATTAAAACTATAAATTATTATTACACTGATATTATTACCCTACCAACCACACTCAAGCAGGCATTACTTCTGCCAGACTCCGTATAAGGTCTGTCCTGAAAAAGTGTAGCTATTGTTAATATAATAAGAATGGTTTGTGAAACATTGCTGTAACCTGGCAGCTAAGGAGAGTGGACTAGAATGTGTGTGTGTGAGCAATGATGACTTCACTGTCCTAGTCAGTGTGGGCGGTAGACACCATTGCGTGATCATGTGTTCTGTGTAGCCATTGCATTCAAAATGACTGAGCAAGTAGAGTAATGAATCTGAATCAAATTTTGTGTTAAGTTTGAGCACTCCGAGAAAACTATTCACATGATTCAGAAGGCAGCGGCTATGGGCAACTAGTGACTGGCAGCTTCATCATGACAATACATCCACTTGTGCATCATGTCAGGTGCGGAGTTTTTGGCAAAGCATCAAATCTCCCAGGTGACTCAGCCCCTCTAAAGCACGGATTTGGTGCCCTGCAACTTCTGGCTTTCTCCAAAACTAAAATCAGCTTTGAAAGGGAAGAGATTTCAGACTGTCCAGATTTCCTGATTTCCAATTTTCCAATTTTCCTGATTTCCTGATTTCCAATTTTCAGATTTCCTGAGATTCAGGAAAATAAATGGGGCAGCCAATAACAATTAGAAGAACTGTGAGGTCCCAAGATGCCTACTTTGAAGGGAACTGAGGCATCATTGTTTCGTGTACAATGTTTCTTGTATCTTGTATCTGTTTTTCTCAGGTCGTAGCTGGATACTCTTTTGGACAGACTTCATATATGTGCAGTGAACTATTATTCAACCATCAAAGAACAGGAAATCCTACCATTGGCAATAACATGGATATTACTTAAGGCATTATGCTTAGTGAAATAAGTCAGAGAGGGAAAAATACTGTATGATTTCACTTACATGTGGAATTTTTTAAAAAATAAATAAAACAGGCATCATATGGGTGGGTGCCAGAGGAAGGGAGCAGGGGAGGAATGAGTGAAGGTATTCAAAGGGTACAAACTTCTAGTTGTAAGATGAATAAACTCTGGAAGCATAAGTTACAGCATGGTACTATAGTTAACTCTATGATATATTTGAAAGTTATTAAGAGAGTAAATCTTAGAAGTTCACAGCACAAAATAAAAATTACTATGTGAGGTAATGGTCGTGTTATTATTTTGCCATATATATATACATATATATGTACACACATACATACATATATATATAATCATCACATTGTGCACCTTAAACTTATATAATGTTATGTCAATTACATATCAATAAAGCTGGTAGAAAAGATTCTACACTACTAAAAAACCCATAGGGCAATAAAAAAGTCACAACATAAATTTGTTACTTTAAATGGAATGCAAATGAAAACAGCATATCACACAGCTAATGAGACACAGCTAATGTCATGCTTATAGGAATTTATAGTATTAAGTGCTGTAGTAATGAATAAGTTATTGAGTTATAATAATACTATTTTATTTAGCACTTTACAATTTAGAGAGAAGATTTATTTATACTTTGTTATTTGCTCTTTACTTTGAGGACACTGACCAAGAGAGCAATTGAATGATTAAATCCAGGCCAGATACAGCAAATGGCAACCGAAACCTATTTGAACTCCAGTGCTCTCTGGAATGCCCTCTCAGTCTTCTTTTTTCTAAGTTTGATGCACCAACTTCCCCAGGTGCTTTCCCATACTTTCTCCATTATACCACGTACTACTTGGCACTGTTTCCCATTTCTAAGTTTTATCATAATTTAGATAGTCTCCACTAGTGAGGGGCAGAGTTGAGCATTCTATAAACACCACCTTTCAAAGAAATAAAAGGTAATTGTTTGGAGCAAAAGACTTTCTTTTCTTGTTCCACCCAGTTTAAGTTTCACTTGTTCATTTTTTTTCTTTTATAAAGATTTTTAAATTTGAATTAGTGCTGTCCTTTTTTAATCACAATTTTCATTACTATTTAAATTACCAAATCTTTAAATCAAACCATGTTGATGGCAAAGTCAGTAATCACTCTCAAAGGGAGTTCTCACAGTAAACAAAATAGAAATCACTGAGAATTCAAAAGACAATGAAAATAGAGAGATTTCTAAATCATGGAAGGAAGATGGAGTCAGGTCAGGAAAAGCTGCAGGACATATGTTCAGATTGTTTGATTCCACCAGGTAATCATGTTCTGAGGTTATCCTAAGGAAGCCCCTTCTGTATTTAACGTGGAAAAACACATTTTGTTTTCTTTAGGGACTCAGACTGAGATCAAGCAGTATGTCTAATAAGGAGAGAATAAAGGATTTGTAAGTAAGCAAACTTCCGATTTCAGCTAGTTTTGCTGAATTGAACAAAGGAAGCAGATTCTTCAATGAAGATAAAGCCCCTAATTAGCATGTAAGCGAATAGGATGCTGATGTATATAATCACTGCTTGGGAGAAATAATCAAACCCCAAGACAGCCAACATTTTTCCCCCCGCCTTGGTGACTTGTCTCTTCAGTAAATTAGCTTCTTGATTTTTTAAAGAGGTTGACATTTGGAAACATTCTGCAAATAGTATTTTCTCTCTTTTTCATTTACACGTTTAATTTACTATTCAGTTGCCTCTAGACTTCCTGGTCTATTTCAGTAATTTTCTTCTAGTATATATAGAACCATATAGGAATAATCTTTTCTATATTTATGTTCTGTAAGTACAGAAAACCTTCTTGATTCATAGACTTATAATATGCAGTTTTGAGTATGCAGTGTCTCCATTAACTGTCCTTAATCTAGTTGATACCTGTTGTTTGAAACATGCTCTCCTTGGTTAGACAATCATAAAAAACAAGGTTTAAAAAGAAGAAAACAAATTTAATTTTTTTTTAATTCTCACCCAAGGAGGACATTTTTCCCTTGCTTTTAGAGAGTGAGGAAGGCAGAGAGAGAAAGGCTGCTGTGAGAAAGAAGCATTGATTGGTATCAACAGGGATAAAACCCTCAACCTAGGTATGTGCCTTGACCAGGAATAAAACCCGCAAACTTTCAGTTATGGCCATGGCACAAATTCAGATTTTTAATAATGGAAAGATTGTTAAACAGGTTATTGTAAAGAATCATTTTTTCCATAAGAGAAACTCTTAGGATAAAATTAATTTTAAAAAAACACAGAATTAAAATTTAAATCATGAATTTTGTGATTCCAGGTAGGTATAGATTGACCCATCAATCATTCAATAAATCAACATTAGTATACATAAAAATATATACCTCTACCTATATAAATGTCTAAGACAAAAGGATGCATACCAAAATATTTACTCTACTTGGTCAATTACTGGTAATTTCTGTTGCATTCATATTTTCCACAAGGAACATGGCTTACTTTTATAAGGCAGAAAAAGACACATTGCTTTTATAGAAAGAGAAATATGAGCATGTAGTACAAGTGCTTTGTCCTTAATGTAACCAAAAGAAATTGAAACAAAACAAAATTAGAACAAAATCATTTGGGCAGAACATAAATTTTTTTGAAACATAAATAAATAAAAATGTAATACTTACTATGCATGTTTATACAAGAGCATCAAAATAATGCTCAAAAAGTTACATAGCTATTTTCTAGAAATAGCAAAAAAAAGTAAACATAAAACAGTAGGAAAGATATTTTAACCAATGTTACTAAAATTAAACTTGTAATTATCTGTTCTTTAAACAAACTGAACTGATGATTTTTACAATAGGACATAAAATCCCTATTAGTGCATAAATGCCTGCAAAC
Organism: Sturnira hondurensis; assembly: GCF_014824575.4. Lineage (NCBI taxonomy): Eukaryota > Metazoa > Chordata > Mammalia > Chiroptera > Phyllostomidae > Sturnira > Sturnira hondurensis. Next base: position 550,671 of record NW_028079344.1, on the reverse strand, counting down.
ACTTAAGTGGATCTTTCTAGACATTCCTTCCCTGAGCAGCTGCATACTCCGCCTTCCATTTAGAATGGGAAGCACATGATATTTATCCTTTCTAAGTTCGAGTTTGAAATGTTTGGGGAATCCTAACCTGAAGCAAGCCATGTCAGTGAAGTGAGCTACATAACTAACCTTCAGGACCCAGTGAAAAATGAAAATGTGGAGTGTCTTACTCAAAAAACAAGAATGTTGTGGCAGCAACAGCAGAGCATTGCACCAAGTATGGGACCCTTCCAAGTATGGGACCCTTCCAAGCATGGAGCCCTGTGTGACCAGGCACCTCCCACATACCCTAAGCCAGCCCTGAGAGAATGTGTGCCCTGGAGCAAGGCAGGTCTTGGAATCTTGTCCTGAAACCAGCTGCCTGGCTTTCACAAGTTACTTAACCTCTCAGCTCCTCCGGCTGCAATAATGGAGGCACTCAATAGGGGTCTCATTCGGAAAAGATTTGATGCAGTGTCTGGTGTCAAACATACACAAAGCTGAACTCCAGTTAAAGGGAGAAGGGCGACTTTTACTCTATAAACATACCATTGCAAGAGGGAAAAGAATCCAGTGTGAATTGAACTCAATCAACTTTGATTTGTACAAAGATGACTGCAAGTTTTAAAGGGAGAATGAGGGAGTCGGAATCAGGACAAGCAGGGCTTTGTAGAATCAGGAAAATGGAATACTACAAGAAGCCAGAAGGATGGGGATGGCCCAAGTGACACCCACCTGGGTGTGCTGATGCTTCTGAAGGTAGCCCCTGCCCTCCCACAGATGCTGGGAGGCAGGGATCCTATCTTCGGGTGTTGACTGCAAGGCAGTGCCTTTGGCAGCCTTGAGTAGGACGGGGGTCATCTAGGGATGCAAACCTGAGCTGTTAGAAACTGGTAGCGCTTGTTCAAGTCTTTATAAGCCAAGGTGGAGGCCTAGTGGACAAGAGGGCCCAGAGGCACCTGGCTAGAGTTTGGTCAAAGAGAAAACCCTTGTCACTGGCACACAGTGCTCAGTAAATTACGGTCTCTTCCCCTTTTCAAACGCACATTTCCTCCGTCATGTCAAAAGAGTGAAAACAAGAAAAGCAAACTTCTTTTTCTGAATTTATCTTATTTTAAGTAATTCCAGTTATAATTAACAAGAGATTTTGTATTTAATTTAATTTAAAATTAAATCCTGATTCCTCAAAAGCAAATTTTATAAAGGAAAGTACTATGATATGTCTCTTTTTAGGTATAAAAATCTTTGAATCTATCAGTCTCTCATTTCATGTTCTTGGCAAATAGGAAGATGGCTATTTGACTAATTGGCATTTTTAATAGGACAAAATCAAACTCAAAATGTTCTTTAAAATTAGATGTTACCTAGCAAAGGAAAAAGAAATGGCTCCTAGGTTAGCTTATGACACCAACGTTATTGTTGCACTATTTCTAAACATTCTATAATGAAGAAGAAAGTAATGAACCAAAGACTTTATTATCCTGATTAAACGTGAGAGATTTATTACAAGAGGTACATCTGCTAGTTAATGGTTGGTTGGGGCCATTGTTTCTCCAAGAATATGTGAGACTCATATGAGGGAGGCTGTTTAAATTCACACATTCCTGGCTCCACACGAGATTTACCGAATCAGAGACTCTGATGATAAGACCCATAAATCTCATTGTTAACAAGCTAATGATTCTTACACACATTAAAGCCGAACCACCACACCATGTAACCTCTTATTCACCGGAAAATAGATGACAGATGAGTGATTTAGTAAGATCTGCAATGTGCAAAGATCAGCAGCACAGCTTTTTTCCTGCTTATTTTTCCCTCCCCTGGTTAGTCAACCTCTGCTTCGTTGAGTCCACTGCCTATGCAAGTTTTTGGAGGGTTTGGGTTTGTTTGTTGTTGTTCCCTAAATCAAGCACCAGTTCCTGTATCAAAAATTAATCAGTTAATTCATTAAAACCTGAAAGTGGCCTCTGGGCTGCTATCTATGGAAAGAATTCCAGCACACCCTCTCCCACCAATTCTCTCTCTCCTTGTTCCCCTTCTCTCTACAAACCAGTGGAGGTAGGGAGTAAGCACAGGCCTGAAGGGCAAGCAGGTCAAGCCTGCCTATCTGCCTTCCCTCTGCCTTGAATTTACATGGAAAGTGGATGCTTTTTCTGATCAGCCCCCAATAGCATGGGCTGGATCATAGATGTGTTCAGCAATGATGATGGCCTTTCACTCATCAAACCACCCTGTATCAGGTTTACCAACAAGGGGAACTATTTGCAAACCTGTCAAAGTTTAGGAATGTAATCTGCACCTATAAAATAGAGCATTGATAGCTCGTCCACATGGGGATGAAACCTGTGGTCTTTCTCTTATCATCACAGGGCTTGGCAAACCATGTTACCAGCTCTCAGGTTTTAAGGAAATGTGAATCTGTAAGTATCTGCATGGCCAGGTGTGGAAAGTACAGGGAAGAGATACTCAGAGTTAACTGTGGAAAGGATCCTAGAGCTATAGTGGGTTCAGTTCTAATAATAAGCTCCATTATTAGATTAAAGACAACAAATTCTGATTTTTAAAAATCATTAGTTTTTTTTTAGATAATCAGCATGTCTCTTGTAAGACATTATAAACTGGTGTTGCATTGAAATGCAACTGAACAAAGAACAACTTTGTAATGAGAAACATTGTCGACTTGTGGTGGAAAGAAGTGTCAACTTGAATCTGTTATTGCCTCACTTATTATTATTATTAATATTCATGTTCTAGATAATTGAATGGTATTCTATGCTTGTAGTTTTCCAGATTAATGATACCAGACAAACCAGCTGCCTCTGGTTCTGTTCAGTGAGATTCTTGTCCTCCATATTCTAGGAACAGTAAATATACCTGTGACTGAAATAATCAGACTAATTACAGGCCCAGTCACATTTGTTAGCAACTTCATCCCATATTCTCCATGTAAATGCAGCCATTGGGAAATACGGGTATCCTCAAATGGGATGAAGTTGCTAACATTTTTCTAGTTAGAGATTTAGGACATTTTCTACTCCAGTTAGTTGAGTTTTCTTGTCTTTGTTAAGAAAGGAAGAAAAAGAAAGTAATTTTGCTTTTCTGCTGATTTCTTATTACACAGTAAAAAGCAAACAAACAAAAAAAAGTATGATCCGGACACAGCCCAGAAGTCTAGGACTAGCAGTCACATTAGAGTGTTTGAAAATTTTTTGCTATTACTCACCAGCACTTTATGGTATTAAAACAAGAAAGCTCTAGAAAAACTATGCTATTCTCTTCTTTGTTTGTTTGTAATGTAGTGATTGAGAAGGTTGTGTAATGTCAAATGTTTGGCAGCATGATGTAAGCAAAAGGAAAATTTCCATTGATACTTTGTGATGATTCTGAAGTGGCAAAGGTTTGTCATTTTACTGTCAATGAAACAAATGAAACTAAAGATTTGACCTTCAGAAGGTTAGATTAATGGAAAAAGGAGAAAAATGTTCTTGAGCAAGAATCAACATTTCTTTAAGTAGAATCTGAAAGTTTTAATACTCTGATTTGTCCTGTGTGTGTTAGATATGGTGACTCATCCATTTATTTGGGAAACATTTTCTGAGTGCCAACAATATGCCAGGATAAGATGTACTGATTGAAAACTTCTGTTTACATTTACAGGACAAGAACCGATAAGCTTGATAACACAAATGGTCTTTATTTGATGTTTTCAGAAAACTACCTGCTTTGTTTGTTCCATTGGGAATTTATGAGTTTGGTTAAGCTTGGTAAAAGAGATTAGCTGTAATTTGATACTTTAAAATGTTTTTTTAAATTCCTTGGGCCCTAAGGGAGAAGACATTTAGCATGATAATATAAGTTGCTGAACTATTTTTAAAACCATATATTAACTTTTAAAAATATTTGGCAACTGATTTGTCTCAAAATTAAGATTAAAATGAGTTTCTGGTAAAAAATGACAACAGTGAGACTTTATTTTTTTTTAAGATTTTATTTATTTATTTTTAGATGGAGGGGAAGGGAGGGAGAAAGAAAGAGAGAAAAACATCAATGTCTGGTGGCCTCTCACGTGCCCTCTACTGGGGACCTGGCCTGCATGCAACCCAGGCATGTGCCCTGACTGGGAATCGAACTGGCAACACTTTAGTTCACAGGCTAGCACTCAATCCACTCAACCACACAAGCCAAGGTGACCACAGTGAGACTTTAGAATAGATTTATATCCATGATAAAAAATTCTCCTTCCTTCCTTTCAAAATAGAAAAGCCATTTTTATGAAGATTTTAGAGAGAAACTTGCTGAACCCTTTCAAGCCCTGAGATATATAATTAAGCAATGTGTCTAGCTAGAGTATCAGAAATAGAGAGAATCTTAGAAATGATATATCCATTCAACATGCCACCCCCCCAGAAAAATTACAGATGCACAAGGGTGAATTTTCATACTTAATCTAAGTTTACACAGATAACAGAACTGATTCAGAATCCCTATCTGTTAGCTCCTAGTTCAAAGCTCCTTATTTGCCCTGAGGCACTCACTTCTTATTTACTATATGCATATCAATAATGAGTAAGTATTTCAAGCTTTACAAAGTATTATTTGTGGGGAAAAGATGAATTTCATTTATTTTCTTTAAAATAGTCTATTCCAATAAATGAGATTTCATGCTCATAAATAAGTTATAAATTTTTTTCCAATGCCTTGTCCATCATCTTGTGCCTTTTTAAACACACACACACACACACACACACACACACACACACACACACACCTTGTTTCATTCCTTTTATCTTCATTTCACCTCCTGGCTTAGTTGTTTGAGTTGTTTGTGGTGTTTATCAGAGCTCAAGCTGTGAACTAAGACAGACTTTGCTATAAATAATCTGACTTTTGTTAACTCTTGACTAAGGAACTCCAAAAGAGGGTGATTGTTAATATTTAAATGTTGCTTCTTCCTAGTGCCAACAGAGATCTTTTAAAAAATTATTGCATATTAAGCAGCTAATGTTGGGGGAAAGTCATAGGAAATGAGTAAATTTCTATACACTTAGTTTTCTATGTGTAAAGAACCTCTTTGCTTGTTTGTTTCTGGCTAACATTAAAATGAGGTCACTTTGATTTCTGCATTACAGCGCTTGTCAGAATTTTTAGATTTGCTTCTGTCTCTTTTTTCTCCTTCATTACCCTCAGATAGCACTGCCAGAAGGTGACTTTTCTGATTTGAAAGTATAAAGTTGGAGGATTAAAGTGAATTCATCTGCTTTTGGAGAAAATGTGTTATATTTGTGGTTGTAGGACATTTTAATATCTTACTATGAATTCTTAATTTCATTTTCCTCTTAGATAAACAGCTGAGTCTTCCAGGGTCTGCAGAGATTTTTACCTTGAGATCTGCTATGCTTCAGAATTAGCATTTACCAAACCCTGCTCTTTATTTTTTAAAGATATGCTATTCAGTTTGTCCAGTCTTTCCTCTTTCTACCCTTTCTTCTTTTCCTGTTCCCCATCCCATCTCAGTCTCCTTAAAGTATGTCCACTGCTGCGCAGCTTTTATAGATGAGGAAATGGAGATTCAGAGACGTTGAGAGACCTGCTACAGTCACACTGTTGTGGTGGGGAAGCCGGATTTTGAATCCAAGCAGATTCACTCCACAGCCCAAGTTCTGACTCCAGCATCACGAACTCTGTCACCACATGCAACTTACTTAGATTCCCTGGCCTCTGTCTCCATGTCTGTCAGTGCAAGGTGTACCAATACCTATCTCATGGGGTTGAAAAGTTAAGCGAGTTAACACTTACATGTAACTCACATCAGAGAAAACTATAAAGACAATAGTGATAAAGATTTTGATGAAAATGATGATAATGAAGATGAAGAACATTGATTTCTAATGATGAATTCATTGACTAATTAGGACAAATCACATGTAAAAGAAGCCAGTTTCAGGGTATGAAAAAACGGTGAAAACAAGTCTCACCTCCCTAGTGGTGTCAGATGGCAGCTAGAAAGGCAGTAAGGGCCTCTTGCGTTGTGCCTCCAAACTGTCTGTACTCAAGGGAACTGTCGTAAAGAGGGTCTGCAGAAAACACAGTCTTTGCTCCATGACTCCAAGGGTCTGTGCAGAACTGGGGTTACCTGTTTACCATTCATTAGCCACTGTACTGGGGCATGAAACACAGACAGGTACAGACAGGCACAGCATATGCCCCCAGTCCTTCCAAGGCAGCTACAGGAACCAGCGACAATTAAAATTTAGACACAGGTATGTGAGCACATTCTCTGTCTTCTGTATAAGGAAATACTTATATGAGATCTAAGCTAAGACTGCTGTTTCTTAGCTTAGATCTCACAAAATAAGGAACTGTCCCATATCTATCGTACTTTGGAAAATTGTTATGCAAAATATTCCTTTATAACTAACTTTAACCTCTTTGTACCAGAGTCATATAATTTTCCAACACTGATATTCTTTCAGAAATATGTCATAAATATATTATTTCTGTGGAGGTAGTAAACAAGTGTGGTATTTAGCTATTGTGAAAGAAATCAGAATAGAACATGTGAACGGAAGCATTGGTAACCTTTGAATAAAAAGGCAATGAACATGAATATTCTGAAATAGGAGATAGAGATTGTGATTTGCATAAAACACACACACTCACTTGTTAGGATACCACATGAAAAGCAAATGCAGAACTACCAAATTTTTTGGACTATAAGACACACTGGACCATAAGACACACCTAGGTTTTAGAGGAGGAAAACAGGAAAAACATTTTTGAAGCAAAAAATGTGGTAAAATATTTAAAAACATAAATAACATAGACTACCACCTCCCCCCCAGTGAGCCAGGTAAACTGCATTTGTACTATAAGACACATGCCCCTTTTCCTCCTGTATTTGGGGGGGGGATGCATCTTATAATCCAAAAAATATGGTAAATTGTTCAACATTACTTGCCCCTATAGACTCATCAACCTCCAATATATGATTGTCCGTGTAATTTGTAATGTGAAGTGAGGGACCTCTCTTTGATTTAGTCAGGAAATATTTATCAAGTACCTATCATGCAGCAAGTTCTTCAGATGCTTTGTCTCACCTGGAGTTTAAAGAGAAAATGTTTTTGCCATTGAAGAAAATTACTTTTTTCCTTAAACACAGTCATATGTAGCAGATGATATATCTATATCATATGGAATTCTTAGGTAAATCATATAATCTGAATACTAACACCAAAAAAACATTAAAACTCAGAGAGGCTATGTAACTTGTCAAAGGCCATGCAGCCAAAACTCTACACTAACTCCAGAATTTGTATTTTTGCCAAAAACAACACTTTCTTCACATTCTGCTCTTCTAATAACAAGACAAACAACAAAATTTCAAATCACTTAATTTCTAGTATCTTTATATCCTTGCATGAACCTGTGGAAATTGGTTTGGATACTTTCTTAGGTCCTTTTTGCCACATTAGCTGTTGTTTTGTCAATACACAGCAGATGGCAGTGTAGAGCAAAACCAGCCAATCCATTTCCTTCTTGCCCCTGTGACTCCATAGTGATTTCTCTTTATTTCTGTCATTTGATACAACACAACCACTAGAAATGTAAAAACTTTGTTATACTTAATAATACTGAAATATTGCATTATATGTGTTAAAAATTCATAAATGTGCATAATATTTATCCATACCTGCAAATATCCTAATCTTATAAATTCACTTTGGTTATTATTGATAATCTGGAAATCAGATGATTAAAGTTATGGCTTTTACTTCAAAAGTAAACATACATAAAGCATAAACATATATTACCATATTATATGTATAGGTATACATCCAAACATAAATATATATAATATCAATATATGACTTAAATTTGTGCTGAAACCTAAAGTGCATAATTCACTCATTTATTCAATATTAATGAACACCTATTAAGTGCAGCACTATTATAAGCCTAGAGATTCAGCAGTAAACAGACAGCTAATCTGCCCTTGTCAAATCTATGTTACACTGAGGAGGCAACATACTATTGAATAATAACAGAGTACATTAATGTATATAGTATGTCAAATGGTATTAAATAAAAAGGAGAAAAAGTCTGAGAAGATAAATATGTTTATGTGGGAAAGGGGGTGCTTATATCTTATTTTAGAAATAATGTATTTTAAATAGACTGTTATGAGATAGAGTTGTATGGTAAGAACTGCTTAGAGAGTGTAAAACCTATACAAGATACATCTTTTTAATCCACATGAACAAAAGTAGAACCCAAGTACTAGACTGGTGGTATAGAACATCTCTATAGAATATCATTTCTATAGAATATCAGCTAAAAGACAACAAGGTTTTGAAATGTTGATGCTACTACATCTTACAAGACTAGGTAAGTTTTAGATTCATAAGGGTATTCCAGGTAAGTGAAATTACATGAAAAAAGGCTTGGATTTTAAAATGAATACAACACTTTTTCTTCAATATTTTATATATTCAGATCAATGATTTCCCTCCTAGGCAACATTGCCAGGCTAAATTTATGTGCAGATGGTTTTTCAACTCTTTGGGCTTGAGATGTAAAGCCATTCCTGAACAGCAATGGCAAAACCGATCCCACATAGATGGTAGCAAACTCCAACACTGAACACCAGTGGGGGGGGAGGGGGGGGACGTGTAATACTACTCCAATGGCTGTAGCCACAGATTTTCTTCCACTAGAGAAATTCTATTTTCATTTCTACCTCCCAGAGACTTGTATTTAAATACCACACTTACTCATAATGTATAAACTCTAAGTCCTTAATTTTCTATTAGTTTTTGGTTGAGTCATCTGCCAAATTTAGAAAAAACATTCAGAATCCCTGAGTGAATGTTTCTAGAGAAATATGTGTAGAATGCCAGGTGGTAACAGATACAATGGAGAAAGTAAGCTCCTAGACGGCCTCTTTAGTCAGCTACCAGATTTAGCTCACAATCAATCCGGTTTTCATCTGCATGTGCTGTATGTAAGGTTGATGCTGAGGTAGACTGGGCTCTGAATAGCTGGGAAAGTCCACCCGAATTAGGAGGTCTCTGTAGATTCTGTGGATGTCCTTGTCTGAGTTTGGTCAGGATATTTGAAACCACAAGGGACACCTATGAAGTTTTTAGTGAATATCTCAATTCCTAGATGGCTCCTGAGGCTCTCAGACTCTCTAGAATTCTCCAGATTATACAAGTCTCAGATGGCAGTCCCAGATGACAGTAGGGGCTTTGGTTTCAGTGACAAAATGAACATTCTTTAAGCTCTAACATTTTCTTATCAGTGCACCAGTTGTTAGCTTCCCTTGGGACTGTACTATTCCAGTAAGACCAATACTGATACTGGATTGATCAGTTCTGAGCACCAAGTGTGTGGTCACAAAAGCGCACCACTTACCTCTCTGGTTGCCGGGGCCTGCCTGTCCGAAGACCCAGCTTCTCACTCTGGATTTGCCACCACATTTCTGCCAAGCCTGCGTTTCGATACGCTGCTTCTGCCTACTGACTGAGCACATCAGGAGCAGGGAGGCAGGCCCACCCAGCAAACTGGTGGACCTTCCTGTGAGTGGCTTTCACGTGTGGCCCTCCCGTCATTCTGCCCAAACCTTTTTCAGAAACGCCTTGCAGTGAGAGGCTCCTCCGTCCTTCCCACTGTCCTGCCAGAGATTCAGACCTGCTGTGAAGTCTGGCCTCCCCACCCTCTCCTGCCCCTCCTCCATGAAGCCCTGACATATCTAATCTTGTCTTTGGCGTCTGCCTCACAGCAGATCTGAATCAACATGTCATATGACTGTGTGTCTACCTTTAATGTGAAGACAGTCAACCCTCTCGTTTTTCCATCTTCCCAGTATCTACATACCCTTTAGTAAAGCGTAGTCTTCCTCCATGAACATCACCATCTCTGACTGACGGTGACGCAGTCGACTGTGGCAACAGTGGGATATAGATGGTGCGTCCATTGGCACGTCTCCTTTTCTTGTGACAATGCAATTCTCAGTGACTGGGGTCTTATGTTTGTCTTAAAACCTTATGATGGCCTATTTACCTGACATCTCTGATGGCATTAGGAACACTTGGATGGCACACATGCATCCCCTCATTGTATAGTAGCATTAGTGTTGTTCGTCAAATATTGCCACTCCTCCTTCTGAGCCCATGGTAGGATTACATGTCCCCTTTAAAGTTAGTTGTGACCATATGACTTGATTTGGCCAATAAAACATGAGCAAAAATGCTCTATCAGGGATGAGAAGACACTTCAGGGGCCAATGAGAAGCCCCCAATCTCTTTTCACTGCTATGGAGAACTTGGAAACATGTGTCCAGATGAAACCTTTGTCAGCCTGTACCCCTCAGTGGCTGTGTGAGCAGAGTGACCCTGCCACCTCACCGGTCATGTCATGTGAGCAAGAAAAAAGCTTGTGTTGGGTTAAGCCCCTGGGACATTTGGAATTACTCACCATCACAGCATATGCTGACATATACCACCCCCCCCACTAAAAAGCTTCTTAAAAACATCTTACCAACTTTCTGTTCTTAAAGCACATAAAATAATACTTCAGGATACTTATTTAAAGATTGCTTAAATCATAAAATCTGATCCCAGGCTGACTTAAGGTTTTGATATCATCAAAATATAAAAAGAGTTTTCTTTTAACTATTTTAGGAGTATATATTTCCAAAGCCGGTGCTCAAATAATGAAAATAATGTTTATTTTCTTTGAGTCAAATGTGATTAAAGAAGGTATGTTATGAGTATTCGCTATTGTATCTGAAAATTGAGCCAAATATTAAATGTTACTAAATATGAACAATCCAAATTCGGATTGTCATCATCTAGCATCATCATCATGGGTGCATTCGGGTCTTAAATGTAACAGTTGAGAAAACAACTGAAAGCAATAAAGTTACACGTAATTTTCTGTTCATTAAATTCGTGCTAATATTTAAGCAGTCTTTGCTTCCCTACCTCAGGGAATGACACATCCCTTTCGTCTCTCTGTGTGTGTCCTTGTATAGTTATGATTTATACTTGATGCTGTTCTATAGTTATTCACCAGGAGCTATTACATGAACTGAGATCTAATCCTTAAGGATAGGGGTTCTTTTCAACTTGGAAGAAATACATACTCTTCAAAGACAGACTGATGGCTTATTTTGTCATCCTGAGAAGGGTATTGATTGAAATCCTTGAGAAAAATAATTTAATTTTAAAAGAACTTATGTTACGAGAGACTTGGAGTTTTTTTCTCCCTATTAATGCAGTATCTGTCATGCTACTTCCATGGAAACAAGTTCATAGTAGTACTAACTACCCAGAACATCTTTAGAGAGTATACATTATACTTAAACCTAAAGGATCAGCAAGCAGGAGAAAACCATCAAGAGAAAGTTCTACATTCTATAAACAAAGTGACAAAATCACTGCAGGCAAATGACATAGAAGGTACCAGGGTGGTAGTCCCACATCCCACTGACCTTACCCTAGGGGTTGTCAGATTGCTCTGCTTAAGAGATCTAAAGGCTTATAAATGACTTTTATAATAGTCTTGCTTCAAAATCATCATGGCGCCACAAAAATCATTTTAAGGTATACCTGCATGTACAAGTTCCACATAAAAATGAAAAAATTTATATTTTAACTATATGTTAATTATGTGATGCCAAATGCCAGACTTTTTCTGATCATTCTAGAAATAAGAAAAACAGATAAATGAATTGGCCAAGGTGAGACACCCTTGAATTTTGCCTAGTAACTTGGCATTTCTAAAACCCACACTGATGGGAGTGGATTAAAGGACTTTGACCCTAAAAGTAAACTCTCAACTGCAGTTTCAAGGACATGGGCTGTTTCAGGAAGTAAAAGTCATATTGGTATGTGGGGAAAAAAGAAACAAACACAGAGCAACACATTCTGTTGATTCTAATTAAACATAACAACAGATGTTGAAAGGATGGATCTTCTCCATAATGGGTGGTGGAGAAGAAAATGCCACAGTCCAGATTCAGTCATAAATCAAAGTCTCCAAGTGTTCTTTGGAAAATGTTTCAGGAGCTACCTGCTGTTTTTGTGAGGGTTTAGTAATGATCTCACATCCTTCCAAGGTAAGAGACAAGTGACTTCATCTTTTCACTTCCTACTCAGGTTCATAGATTAAAGAAATAAATATTTAATGGAACAGAAATCAACACTTGAAAGCTCTGTGTATTATTTTTGTCACTTTTTCAGAACTGGTGACCTGCAAGGTTATCCTATGAGTATTAACCTGTTTTAAAATGTAGATAGTAATACCTGGAACTGGTATCACTAAAGTCTTAGAAATGGTACAAGTTCCCATTGAATTGTTAATAAAATGCACACAATCATGTTAGCAATAATAAGAGTTGGTTTAAGGAAACAAAGAAAAAAATAAGCAAATGGACTACATCAAATCAAAAAGCTTCTGCATGGCTAAAGGAAACACCATCAAAATGAAAAGGGAACTAACTGTATGCGAGAACATATTAGCCAATGATACACACCAGACAAGGGTTTGATCTCTAAAATATATAAAGAACTCAACACCAGGAATACAAACATTCTAATTTGAAAAATAGGCAAAGGACCTGAATAGACACTTCTCTAACAGGAGCCAACAGATGGCCAGAGACATATGAAAAAATGCTAAAAATCACTAGGCATCAGAGAGAGGCAAATTAAAACCACAATGAGATACCACCTCACACCTGCCAAAATGGCTATCATTAGTAAATCAACAAGTGCTGTCAAGGATGTGGACAAAAAGAAACTCTAGTTTACTGTGGTGGAAATGCAGACTGGTGAAGCCACTGTGGAAAACAGTATGGAATTTCCTCAGAAAATTAAAAACAGAACTGTCTTTTGACCCAGTGATTCCACTGCCAGAAATATACCTAAAGAATCCCGAAACACCAATACAAAAGAACTTATTCGCCCCTATGTTTGCAGCAGTACTATTTACAATAGCCAAGATTTGAAAACATCCTAGGAGCCCATCAGTAGATGAGTGGATTAAAAAACTGTGGTGCATGTACATAATGGAATACTATGCTGCCAACAAAGGAGGAATTTCTACTTTTTGCCACAGCATGGATGGGACTGAAGGCTATTATGCTCAGTGAAATAAGCCACTCAGTGAAAGACAGACACCATATGATCTAATGTATAAGTGAAATCTAATGAACAAAATAAACTAATGAGCAAATAGAATAAGAGACCCAGAAACATGGAACAGACTGACAGCTGTGGACGAGGAGTGGGGGGAACTAACTGAAAGAAGGTGAAAGGATTAGTCAGAAAAGTATATGAAGGACCCATGGACTTGGATAATGGTGTGGAGACTGACTGTGGGAATGAGGTGGGTGGGCTGGGTGGAGGGGGGCCAAGGGGGGGAAACTGGGGCAACTGTAATAGCATAAACAATAAAATATTTAAATTTAATAATAAGACTGAGTTTTGGTTCCAGCTCTAAACTTCGCCAAAGCTATTTTAACTTAAGTGAAATTTAGTTTATTTTCAATAAAATTAGGGCAAAAATTATACCTACCCTACTTATACCTCACAAATATGCCCTGAAGGTAGAATAAGATCTGTAAATAAATGCATTTTCACACTCTAAAACTTCAGACAAATCTAAGGAGTTATTATATAAATATACATATAATGTTAATGCTTGCTCTCCTGACATGAAATGATTTTTCCTCCTAAAGTGTCCAGTAATAGAACTGAAAATATTAGCCCATTTGGCCTCAGCAGGGTATAGCTGTGTGCTCACAAAGATACATGGGCAATAAAGAACATGGGAACCTGGCACTGACCCACCTACTCAGGCAGATGTGTGGAGAGCAAGTTATCACACATTACTGTAATTATTTGTTTAACTCTCTGTCTCCCCTTGCTAGAGCAGACATAATGTCTGTTTTAGGAACTGTTGTATCACTGGAACTAAGCATAGTATCTGGCCTACAGAAAGCCCTTAATAAAAATGAATAAATAAATGAAAAGATGGGTGGGTAGGTGGGTGCATGGGTGGATGAATGGATGAATCCATAATCCCAGAGTCAATTGTGGCTAGTCAGGAGAAAAGTCAAAGCTAGTCCAAGTCCATGGTTACAACAGAGGATCCTAAAAGAGACTACAGGGTTAGCATTCAGTAGTGTGGCCTGCGAAGCAATCCAGGTCTGGAGAGTCTGCCCTGGAGTAATGTGCTGGAGACAGAAACTGGCAAAAGCAAGAAAGGCCTCAGATCAATTGGAGATTATCAGATCAAATTCAGAAATGAGACGAAGGCAGGTGCCCCAGCTTCCAGAAAGGACTGAAATGCTTTTGAGTTTACTGGATTTCCATAAAGGGACAGAGGGAAAATTCCATAGCTGGGGGTTAAAGCCCGAAGGGAAGTTCAGTTTAGGCCAACCAAGAGCATAATTTTGAGAACAGGGATCTGATGGGAGGCTGGACCAGGGAAATCATTTCAGGAGCAGCGAGGCCCTGGATATGACAAATGTCACCAGATATGACATCTTCTACTTCACACAGCAGTGGATAACCTGGAGTCACTCTGCCAGATTGACTCAGGCATTGGACAGGATTGAGTTGGCACAAGAAGAGCACCAGAAAGTGTGGCTGCAGAACCACGTACAGCCCAGTCAGAGAGGAATGATCGTCTGCCCCTGGTGTATCACACTTTTAATTTCATTATGAGATTAAAGGTTATATGTGGACTCCTCGAGATAAAGGCTGCTGTGACCAGAGAAAGATTTGATGGACTGTCAGCCTCATGCTTTGTCATGCTGTGAAAAACTCCATGGAGTTTAGAATCAATATGTTACGAATAAGTATAAAAGGCAGAATTTGAATGTCATGATTTAAAAATGCCAAGCATGGGCTGTGATGGCTCAGTGTTTCAGTTCTTCCTCCTAAAACAGCAATTTTATTTCTTCAAAAACTAACCCATTTCTTGAAAATGGCCAATTAAGAGTGTTTTTATACTCTCTGGTATGATAGAATTCACAATTTTTATATTTTATTTATTGTCCTAAAGTTGATTCAAATGAACATGCACTCGTTGGGATGGACAGTGTCCTAATTCAAATAAATTAGGACATAAAGCAAATAAATTTGCTTCTCATCAGACCTCGTCATCCTAATAGGAGAAGCCATTCTACAGGTGATGAGCAGATGTATGGACCATGGGGCCACTGTTCCTAACTTGGATGAAGATGGGTTGACCGAGGTTTGGGGGGTTTTATTCCCCTCAGGGTTGAGTTTATCTTAAGACCTCTAATACGAATGGACTAAAAGTAAAAATGTCATCGTCCTCCCTTAGCTACTGACACTTAAGTCACATAGTCTTGGTTTCTAGTCAACTTCTCTTATCATACGTTCATACTTTTGAAATTATGTCTGGTTCCTAAATAGTCTTCATTTAATTAATAAGACCTAGTCTGTTTCTTGTATCTGCAACTCCTCATCTCGCTATCATCCACAATCAGATTAACATGTTAATCATGTTCATTATGTATGTCTTATTATAAAGCAAGCTATTTTATTACTCTATAGGATTGCTTAAGCTTTTCCCATAAAGGCAGGAAATTCATGGAGGAGAACTTAGAAACAGTTCTTCTTTGGTTCAGAGGAGGATAAGGAAGATTTAACTTTAATTTTCTGCTGGAAATCAAACAGAGGAGTAAGTTAATAGAGTGGGCTGGAATATAATGCTTTCATATAATTCTATAACAGAAATTCCTTGTTCCAAGATCAGGTACCTGGAGGCATAGAATAAGGGTCGTTAGAGTCTCAGTCTGGTCTTATTCAATCTTACACTCAACGTTTGTCACACCTTTAGGAATTCTGGCCTTTAGTTAGTTTAGAGTCTGCTTAGTTTAGAGAACAAAGGAAAAAGTGCTCCCAAACAGGAGGCCTGGCCCTGAGTGGATCTGTCCAGGGCCAGCTAGTACTGCATGGCTGCTTGACTTCGTGTAGAAAAGTTTTCACAACACAAGTCCAGGTGACTGTGAGGGCACATTTATTAAAGCTGGGACTTTAAAACAAGAAAGGGCTTGGCATAGTAGAAGCAACAGGAGAGCCTAGACTAGGCTGCCTTAGCTCACTGGCAAGTCAAAGAAAAGGGGGCCTTGGAGACAAGTTCAGGGGATTAGTTTGGGATGAGCTGTCACTGCCCATTGCTGCCTTGATTGCAAGTATTGGGGTCCTTTAGAGTTTAATAGATGTGTGTGTGTTGAGGGAAGAAGAGGTGAATGGGAACGGAGGGGATGGCACAGGCTGCCCCCCGGGGGGGAAGCTCAAATGCTGGATCCTTTACCTTGAGGTGTCTCTGTCTCTGTCTCTGTCTCTGTCTCTCTCTCTCTCTCTGTCTCTCTCTCTCTCTCTCTCTCTCTCTCGCAGGTGGGAATCTTAGGGGAGGTCTTAGAGGAAGATTCAGCAGAATATTCATCAGTTTTTCCAGGTCCTTTTTAGGGACCTGGTCTCCACTGACTAGTCAGTGCCAGGCAGGGAGTGGTTGGTCATTGCAGCTGGTCCTGGAGTTGCCCACCTGGTCTTGGTGCTTTTCTGGGCCTGGAGNCTGGGACTTTAAAACAAGAAAGGGCTTGGCATAGTAGAAGCAACAGGAGAGCCTAGACTAGGCTGCCTTAGCTCACTGGCAAGTCAAAGAAAAGGGGGCCTTGGAGACAAGTTCAGGGGATTAGTTTGGGATGAGCTGTCACTGCCCATTGCTGCCTTGATTGCAAGTATTGGGGTCGTTTAGAGTTTAATAGATGTGTGTGTGTTGAGGGAAGAAGAGGTGAATGGGAACGGAGGGGATGGCACAGGCTGCCTCCCGGGGGGGGGGGGGGGGGAAACCAAANAGGGGGGGGGGGTCTGGGGGGGGGAAGCTCAAATGCTGGATCCTATACCTTGAGGTTTCTCTCTCTCTCTCTCTCTCTCTCTCTCTCTCTCTCGCAGGTGGGAATCTCAGGGGAGGTCTTAGAGGAAGATTCAGCAGAATATTCATCAGTTTTTCCAGGTCCTTTTTAGGGACCTGGTCTCCACTGACCAGTCAGTGCCAGGCAAGGAGTGGTTGGTCATTGCAGCTGGTCCTGGCATTGCCCACCTGGTCTTGGTGCTTTTCTGGGCCTGGAGCTGAAATATAGCTGAGTCCTGGATGTTATCTCTAAGGAGGTGACCTTCTGTATCTGGCTGTAAATTAAACAGCTATTGTGTTCAGCTGTCTGTCTCAGTTTCCCTATTGCACTTGCCAAAGAATTTTTCTAGCTTTTTACTATCCTGCCTCAAAGGCACTGTCATCCCCAGATTGACCTCCAGATGCATACATCCACAGATCTCCATCCATTTGTTTGATTTGTGTATCAGACTCTTCAAGAAAGAACTTTCTAGCCCTGGCTGGTGTAGCTCGGTGGATTGAGCATGGGCCTGTGAAGCAAAGGGTCGCTGGTTCGATTCCCAGTCAAGGCACATGCCTGGGTTGCAGGCCAGTTCCCAGCAGGGGACACACGACAGGCAACCATACATTGATATTTTTCTCCCTCTCCCCTTCCCTTCCTCTCTAAAAAATAAATGAATAAAATCTTTAAAAAAAGAAAGAAAGAACTTTCTATCAACCCCTTATCCTCTGAAACTAGATAGAGCCAATTCATTACTGTTCATATCAGGTCATTTAACCAATAATGTATTTATTTTATTTTTTTCAAGAAATATTTATTAAGAAAAGTCCAGACACTGTGCTAAGTACTAGCTAGAGATAAAAATAGATAACACCTTGCTACACAGAATTAAGCATTTTATGTACTTTGGTTGCAGCCTGGTGGACAGAGCTGTAGTTTAACAATTTATAATTATACATCATTATGCATGATTTCCCGTGAGACTATGAGCTCCCCAGGCATATTTTTAACTTTATTTTTAAATATTCTAAGAGTTATTGGATCAACATTTCTTAAATGCTAAAATGATATGGAAAGACAACCAGTTTTTCCAGGCTAGGATCAGTACTTCTGTTAAACCTTACTCACACTCAAATGATCCTCTTCACCTCTGACTATAATTAGGTAAATACCATTATTGAGATATGGGCAGTAGATCATATGCAATTATTAGAAACTCTACCAATATGTCAATAATTGTACAACCTTGAGGGGTATATTTTGCAAAAATAAATATTTATATTATTTGGGTCAGCAAAATTTGAAAATAATGAACTTATAGGTCAGTTGTATTCTGGTTAGCACCTTTGGTATGATTGACAGATAGATGCAAGAGGGAGACATGCAGTCTGCAGGTGAACTGAAGTTTCTTTGGCAGTCTTACAGTCTAGTGGCTGTAAGAGAGATCTGCCTCCCATGAGGTCACTAATATCCTTAGTAATTGTTAAGAGTAATGTCTGGCTTCCATATCTAAAAAATAAAGTTTAAAAGATTCCCAAAGAATATTAAAGGAGTAACTTTTTAAACAAAGAATGCCAAATGGTAAAATACTATCCAGAGCATAATCAAGAACAACAGATTTTAGTTAAATTAATTAAATTAATCAATTGAACAGTAGTAAGGATGCAGTAATAAGATTATGATAGCAAAAAATGTAATAATGTAGGGTTTGCTACAGTCTGACCTCTGTCGCCTAGAAACTCAAAATTTGAATAACCCTAGAAATTGGAAGGCTATGTATGATAAAGAATTATTGAAAGATTCCAAGAAGTTACCAGTTTCTTTTTCTTTTATTTCGGACACATATGAAAGTAACATTTTTGAAAGGAGGAGTGAGGTGATGAGAAGAGGGTTCCATGCAATGTGACTCGACCCTGAGACCCTAGTGGTTATGAGGTGTGAGCGAGGCAGTTAAGTCAGTAGGGACGAGAGTGGCCTTGGGACACGCTGTTGCACATTAAACCAGAGCCATCCCTGGAAAGAGGCAAAAAGGTAATGTGGACTTGAGAAATCAGTTAGGGTTAAATATTACAACTGTAGACATCATTTATGAATGCAGTAATCTCATTGGTATCTCTGCTTGGTGATGTTTGTTCTCTTCGTGAGAAGTGTTAGCAGGCAGTGTTTCAGAACCTGCCCAAAGATAAGGCTCAGTGAGACCGCTGTGAAAATGCAGATAACCAGAAGCCTCTCCGAGTTCTGCTCCTCATTGTGCCTCAGGCAAAGCCTGGGGGTTTGCATTTTTAACAGATGTTTCGGTGGTTTATCCACACTGGACAACAATATGGGGACATGTCTGCTTGCTTAACTGTGAGATGATCGATTGCAATGCTCAAAACAGGGGTGTGTAGAGATGTTCTTCCTGGCTTTATACTACTGGAGGCCGCACCCATTTCTGTAAATCCCTAAACATTATCTAGACAATGCCCACTAACCCTAGGGTCGCCAAGCTATAAATATTCTCAAAATCAGACATTAGATGAAGTGATTGACCTCTATAGGAAAGAGAATCAGATTTCAATAGACTCAGTAAATTAAAAGGAATATAATTCGTCCTTTGTACTTTGTCCTCATCTCTGGTAAGAAACTTGTTGCTCTTTGACCTTAAAGTTTTTTAAAAAATTCTGGTTTGCAAAAGATGAACTTTGCACGTTCATCTAATTTCTTATTCCCTTATCCTAACTTTCTGCCCTTTCACTGATAGTGCCCTCTACATGTCTCTGTAATCATCTTCGCAATTTCTGCATTTAATACGTAGTACAGAAGAAATACACTATATCACTAAATTTATGTTTAATACTAACTTTAAATGCCCTTTTAAATATACATGGCAATAATAAATCTTTTATTCACTGCTAAGACAATGTTCAAAAGTCGTATCAATTTCTTCTGACTTATTTCGTGTTAGTTCTCATTTCCTAACATTTGAAAAGTGATGAGTGAGTTAACTCACCACCAAGTTTCTGACTCAGCTTCTTTTTCTTTCAATATGTTTTTTGCAAGATTTGCTAGTCCTCCTTCTTCCCACCCTTTGCAACATCATGGATGGTGCTAAACGAAATAAACCAGGCAGTGAAAGACAAATACCATATGATATCACCGTTAACAGGAATCTAAACAACAAAACAAGCAAGCAAGCAAAATGTGACCAAAGACACTCAAGTACAGAACAGGCTGACAGGGTTCAGAGGGGAGAGGGGAGAGAATCACAGGGGAAAAGGGGAAGGACTCACAGGAACAAGTATAAAGGACACATGGACAATAACTAAGGTGGGGGGTGGAAATGGGAGGGAGGTGGGGAGCACTGGGCGGGGGGGCAGGGCTGGGAATACAAGACAGAAAACTACTTGAACAAGAGTTAAATAAATAAATTTTTAAAAAAAGATTTGCTAGTCCTGTTGCTCCAATGTTTCCTTGAAAGATACATACAAAGGGAAAAACAAATGGCTTCTATAACTATTATAAATCAGAGTAGTGGCCCATGAAAGCTTAATGTATTTTGTTGCTAGAGATGATGAAGTATAAAAAGGAAATGTGTCTGTCGTTTCAAGATAATCTACAGAGATGAAAGGCAAAAATAAGACATAGCTTACATCTAAACAGATTGAGAACACATAGGCCACATCTCAATCTTTTGAAATCTCCCACACAGAGAACAGTCCTCACCTGGGGATGCTATGTGGCTTAGCTAAATATAACATGTGGTCTGATGGAGGGTTTTCATATAAATAAGTGCTAGTGTCATCAGAGTCAGAGTGGGTCTGCCCAAGAGCCATGCCACTGGGTCAGGTTTTGAGTCACACTTCTGTCTTGACAAATTTTTGCTTCAATGTCAGAATTTGGTGACTAATTTCAGGTTTGTCATTTTTATTTTTGTTGAATTTATTCAGGTAACATTGGTTAATAAAGTTATATAGGTGTCAGGTGTACAGTTCTACAATACATCATACAAATATTGTATTGTGCATTCACCACCCGAAGTCAAGTCTCCTTCCATCACCATTTTTCCCCCTTTACCCTCTTCTCGTTGCCCCCCTTCCCTCTTGTAATCACCCTACTGTTGTCCGTGTCTATAATTTTTTGTTTGCTTAATCCTTCCACCTTTTTCACTCAGCCCACCCTCAGCCACCTCCCCTGTGAAAGTTGTCAGTCTGTTCTCTACATCTATGAGTCTGTTCCTATATTGTCTGTTTATTTTGTTAATTAAATTACACGTATGAGTGAGATCATGTGGTATTTGTCTTTCTCTGACTGGTTTATTTTATTTAGCCTAATACTCTCCAGGTCCATCATTCTTTCTCAGAGTAAAATTTCCTTCTTTTTTGTAGCCAGATAGTATTCTATTATATAAATGTACCACTGCTTTTTTATTTACCCATCTACTGATGGATACTTGGACAGCTTGCAAATCTTGGCTATTGTAAATAACACTGCAGTGAAGATAAGGGTACTTGTATTGTTTTGAAATAGTGTTCCAGGTTTCTTCTGATATATTCCCAGAAGTGGAATCATTGAATCATTAGGCACTTTATGTTTATCTTTTGAGGTCAGTCCATACTGTTTCCCAGAGCGACTGCACTGATTGGCATTCCCGGCAACAGTGTATGAGGGCTCCCCTTTCTCCACATCCTCACCAGGATTTGTTGTTTGTTGATTCATTGATGTTAGTAATTTTGATTTTGACAGCTGTGAAGTGATATCTCATTGTGGTTTAAATTTGCATTTCTCTGAAGATTAGTGACATTGAGCATCTTTTGGAGAAGATGCTTGGAGAAGTATCTATCTATTCAGGTCCTTTGCCCATTTTTAATTGGATTGTTTGCTTTTCTTGGTGTTGATTTTCACAAACTCTTTATAAATTTTGGATACTAACACCTGATCAGATCTAGCATTGGTGAACATGTTCTCCCATTCAATGGGTTGTCTTTTTATTTTGTTGATAATTTCCTTTGCTGTGCAAAAACTTTTGAATTTGATATATTCCCATTTGTTAATTTTTCCTTTTGTTTCCCTTGCCTGAGGAGATATATCAGAAAAAATATTACCACAAGAAATGTTTAAGATTTTACTGCCTAGGTTTTCTTCTAGGATTTTTATAGTTTTGAGTTTTATATTGAATCTTTAATCTATTATGAGTTTATTCTTGTACATGGTGTAAGAATGTGGTCTAGTTTTATTTTTTTAAGTATCTGCTCCAATCTTTTAAACACTTATCAAATAGAGTATCTTTACCCCATTAGAAGTTTTTGCCAGTTTTGTCAAATATTAATTGACCATAAAGGTGTGAGTTTATTTCTGACATGCTGGGAACCACTCTGCCTTGTTTCAGGAGTTGTAACTGCCTCCCATGGCTAAGACTGAGTGAGTGACCTACAGAATGTGAGCCACTAAGGAGACAAAGCTTGTCTCTGGTAGCAAATGCTGCTTCTGCTTCATCCCCTTTCCCCTAATGCATGGTCAGTTAGTCCATGACAAGTAAGGTCCCTCAGAGGAGGGGCAACCTAAGCCAGACACGATCACTTGGGAGGCCATCATGGAAGGACTCTGGGGGCTGCAACAAAGAGGGAGTGATGGATCCTCACCCCCCAGCTATTCTGACATAGCCCAAGTCCCCATGTCCTATGGGAGAAGCATTTCCTGGCTCTAATCCACTTGTGCCTGAAAACCTGTGATGGGGAAGGTGGTGCAGCCCCTTGCCCAGCTAGAGCAGGGTCTGGGGTGATAGGGCATAGGAAAGAGTTCCTAAAAGTCCCATGAAGCCTGCTTTGCTAAGAGTGCTTTCATTCATATGATAAACATCCACGCACAAAATGAGTATGTCTCCCAAAGTTTCTGCAAAACCCCTTTCCTGACAGACACCAACTCAGACTAAGCCCTCAGATTTTTTTGAAATGTTATCTACTGTTTTATCCTTGCTGTCTGTATCCTGTGTATTACAACTCAATAAAAGCCATTGAGGAAGGGGCTCTTGGCCCTTTCTCTTCTGAGAGATTGGCCACCTCTCCTCCCCAAGCACATCATGTCTTGGTAGTGTTAATTTCATCCATGGCAGATGGGGGGACTTTCTGGCAAAGTTGCCCCCACATGGACAGTCTATTCTGTTTTATTTTTTTATATATCTGATTTTATGCCAGTATCATGCTGTTTTGATACTTTGGCCTTATAGTATAGTTTGATATCAGGTAGCATGATTCCTCCAACTTTGTTCTTCTTTCTCAAGAGTTCTGTGTCGTTTCAGGTTTCTTTTCAGTTCCAAATATTTTTTGAAATATTTGTTCTAGTTCTGTGAAATATGCAAATTGGTATCTTGATAGGAGTTGCATTAAATTTATAGGTTGTTTTGGGTAGTATAGACATTTTAATGATATTAATTCTTCCTATCCATGAACATGGTATATGCCTCCACTTATTTGTATCTTCTTCAATGTCTTTATTCAGTGTCTTATAATTTTTCCAAGTACAGGTCTTTTACATTCTTGTTTAAATATCCCAAGGTAATTTTTTAAGTAATTATAAGTGGAATTCTCTTAGTCTCCCTTTCTGATAGTTCATTACTGGTGTATATAAATACAACTGGATTTCTGAATATACTTGTGTATATAAATACAACTGAATTTCTTCTTTTATATCCTGCTACTGTTGAATAAGAGAAGTAAAAGCAGACATCACTGTCTTGTTCCTGTTTTTTAAGACAAATGCTTTTGGGTTTTGCCCATTGAGTATGATGTTAGCTTGGGGTTAGCTTTTGTTATGTTGAAGTATGTTACCTCTGTTCCCACTCTGCTAAGAGTTTTCACCATAAATGGGTGCTGAATTTTATCTAATTTCTTTTCTACATCTATTGATATGATCACGTGATTTTTATCTTCCATTTTGTTTATGTAATATATCACATTTATTAATTTGTGGGTATCGTACCAACCTTGCATCACTGGAATAAATTACAATTGATGATGGTGCATAATCTGCTCAATGTATTGCACATTTGGTTTGGTAATATTTTGTTAAAAACTTTAGCATCAGGGATATTGTCCTACAATTTTTCCTTTGTAAGTATCTTTATCTACTTTTGAAATTAGGTTAACATTAGCCTCATAAAATAAGCTTGGGAGTCATCCCTCCTCTTGAATTTTTTGGAATAGTTTGAGAAGGATAGTGTGAGTTCTTTGAATGTTTGGTAAAATTCACCTGTGAAGTCATCTGGTTCAACATTTTTATTTGTTGGAAGTTTTTTGATTATCACTTCAATTTTATTCATTATAATCTGTCTATTCAGATTTTCTGATTCCTCTTGGTTCACTTTTGGAAGATTGTATGTTTCTAGGAATTTATCCTTTTTGTTCAGATTGTCCTCCTGTCATATAGTTGTTCATAAGATTTTCTTAAAATCTTTTATATTTTGATGGTGTCAGTTACTTCTCTTTTTTCATTTCTTATTTTATTTGTTTGGATCTTCTCTCTGCTTTCTCTCTCTCTCTGATTTGCCTGGTTAATGGTTTGTCAGTCTTGTTTATTTTTTCAAAGAGCCATCTCTTAGTTTCATTGATCTTTTGTATTGTTTTTTTTTAGATTCTATATCCTTTATTTATGCTCTGATCTTTATTATTTCTTTTCTTCTATTCACTTTGGGCTTCATTTGTTATTTTTTTAAGTTACTTTAAATGTAAAGTTAGATTGTTTATTTAAGCTTTTTGTTGTTGTTTCTTGAGGTAGGCTTGTAATGTGATTTTCCCACTTAGGACTGCTATTGCTGTGTCCTGTACATTTTAGGTTGTTGTGTTCTCATTTTCATTTGTTTCATATTATTTTTCATTTCTTTCCTTATTTCATTTTAAACTATTTACTGTTTAATAACATGTTATTTAACCTCTATGTCTTTGTGTATTTTTCAATTTTTTTTCTGGTTACTGAGTTATAGTTTCATACCATTGTAGTCAGAGAAGATGCTTGATCTAATTTCAATCTTCTTAAATTTGAGACTTGTTTTGTGTCCTAATATATGATCTATTCTAGCAAATACATGTGCACTTGAAAAGAATGTATATCCTGTTGATTTAGGGCAAAATGCTCTGTAGATATCATTCAAATCGATGTGGTCTTTAAAGTTGCTTTTTCCTTGTACATTTTCTGTCTGGAAGATATACCCACTAATGTCAATAAGGTGCTAAAATCCCCTACTATAACCATATTACTATCAGTCTCTTCCTTATTCCATCAAGATTTGCTTTATATATTTAGGTGATTCTATGTTGAATGCATAACTGCTTATAAGGCTTATATTTTCTTTTTGGATTGATCCATTTATCATTATATAGTACCCTTTGTTTCTTATTATAGCTTTTGCTTTAAAGTCTATTTTTCAGTTATACGTATTGCTAAACAGCTTTCTTTTCATATTCATTTGCATAAAATATCTTTTTTCCATCCTTTTACCTTTTAGTCTATGTGTATCTTTAGTTTTGAGGTGTGTCTCTTGTTGACAGCATATGTATAGGTCTTGTTTATTTAACCATTGAGCTACCTTGTGTCCTTTGATTAGAGCATTTAAGTCACTTATGTTTAAAGTTATTATTGATAGGTATATATTTGTTGCCATTTTAAAATATTTTCCTCCAGTTTTATTTTGTTATTCATCTTCTTCTAAAAGAAGACCCTAATATTTCTTGGTTTGGTGGTAATAAACTCCTTTAGATTTTTCTACTCTGAAAAGCTCTTTATTTCTTCTTCAATTTTAAATGATAGCCTTGCTAGTTTAAGTAGTCTTGGTTATATGTTGTTGCTTTTCATCACTTTGAATGTTTCATGCCAAGCCCTTCTGAACTGAAATGTTTCTCTTGAGAAATCAGCTGACAGTCTTATGGGAGTTTCCATCTACAGCAGGGATGCTAGGAGTCAGGAAGGTGAGTCTAGTGGATCTCCAGTGAGGGGGAATACCGGTTAGACTTGGGGGAAGGAGAGAGGAGTGGCCTCTTTCCCAGAATCACACAACTCAGTTACTGACACCCTCCAAGCCTTCTCAGACCTCTACATCCTTGCCCAGTCAGCTAACTTATCAGCAGGGCACAAGTTCTACAAGTTGAGGACAGAGAGTCCAGAGGGTATGGCTGTTGCAGGGTGGAAGGGTATGTTTACCCAAGAAAGATGGTGTCTATGGCATGGGAGAGGAACTCAGCACAGAGATACTTCTAGCTCTTTTTTCAGCTCACTTCCTAGGGCCACAAACCCCATTCTCTCCTCACCTGACTCTAGTGCACTTTACCCTTCCTCCCCTGGAGCCTGCGAACAAGATTCTGTGTGTTGGCCATTTAAGAGGGAATCTGTGCTGTAAGTACACTCTGATATCTCTCTAGAGGACAGCATCCCTATGATTTGCATAGCAAAATGTTATATGGGCACCTGTTACTGGCTCTGATGCTCTGGAATAGGGAGCCAAGTGTGGGGTTGAGACCTCACACTCCTCAGTAGAAACCTTTGCAGCTGAGATATCCCTCAGGGATCTCAGCTCCCACCTGTAAGAGCAGTGCCAGCCCTTTGTGCATCTGCACCCTTCTTACCAATCTTGATGTGTCTTCTTCTGTAATTTCTTGGTTGTAAGACTTCTATTTACACAGTCTTCAGTTGGTTATTCAGGTTGATTGGTATATATTTTGGTTGTAATTCCAATTTGGTTCTAGGAGGTGAGTGCAACTTCTACCTACTCCATCTCCATCTTGCATCTTTTTTTGTCATTTTCTGTATTTGCAAAAGGTCCAGCCACAGTGACTATGCAAATACCTTCCTTTAGTTAAATTTGATTGCATAGTCATCTGGTGGTATAGAAATTATATTTAGAGTAAATATTTCCAGTAGAAATTAAGTATGTGCAAATATTAATACATTAGTCAAAATAACACACAGCATTATTTACAGTGGCCAAGACATAGAAACAAAATGTCCCTCTCTAGATGGTTGGATAAAGAAGATATGATACATATGAGATCTGTCCAGAAAAAGCCTAGCATTGTTAATATAGTGAGAATTGTTTGCATGATATTGATGTAACCTAGCAGCCAAGGAGAGTGGATTGAAATGCACAGGCATGAACAATGACAACATCAGTATACTAGTCAATGGGGGCAGTAAACACCATTGAGTGAACATGTATTGTGTGGCCATTGCATTAAAAATTACTGAGCAAGTGGAGCAACAAATCTGCATCAAATTTTTATTTAAGCTTGAACATTCCTCCATGAAAACTATTCAGATAATTCAGAAGGCTTTTGGGGATGATGCAATCAATGAATGCAGCACCAATAAAAGTGTGGCACAAACTCTTTCAAAGATGGTCAAGAATCTTTTGAAAGTGATCCACATTCTGGAAGCCCTGCAACAAGCCGAACTCCTGAAAATGCTGAATGTGTGCCTACTGCAGTGAACAAAGATCAGCAACTGACAGTGTAAGAACTAGAAGCTGATCTGGGGACTCCAAAACTACTGTGTCTGAGATTTTGACACAGGATCTTGGAATGGAATGTATCATGGCAAAGTTTGTTCTGTGGCTTTTGCTACCAGAGCAGAAGGAACATCATGCTGCTGCTGCTAATGACTTGATTCAAACCATTACCAATGAACCAAATTTCCCAAGAAGGCTATAGCCAAAGAACTGTCTGAGATCCTAAGTTGCCCTTGAAGGGGACTGAGGCATCATTGTCCCATATACAGTGTTTCCTATATTTTGTATCTTCTTCAATAAATATCTCTATTTTTCATATTACATGGAATACTTCTCAAGCATAAGAAAAGATGAAATACTATCGTTTCTGACAACATGAACAAATCTTGAGACTATCAGGCTAAGCAAAATAAGTCAGACAGAAGAAATCAAGAATGATATGATTTCACCAAGCGCTCAGAGACACAGACAACAGTATGCTGATTACCAGAGGGAATGAGGGTGGGGGCATGATAAAGGGTAAGGGGTTTCAAATATATGATGATGGAGGAAGAGTTGACTTGGGCTGGTAGGCACACAACACACTGTACAGATGATATGTCATAGGGTTATAGACTTAAAACCCATGTAATCTTACCAATGTCACCCCAGTAAGTTTAACTAAAAAATAAAAATAAAGTAATGTGAGAAAGTTTATTCTTCCCTCTGCTTCCAACAACAACAACTAAAGAAAAAAAACAAGAGAAAAAATAATGTCTAATTTGGGGGTGGGTAGAGATATAAATACATTTTTAGTGGTTGGACTATAAAATATATTTCCTATCAAATAATTTCAAATCTTATAAATGAATCTTTCAGAAATGTAAAGTTTTCCGGTATTCTGCTATTAACTATTAGGCATATATAATTTTTGAATATTTTAGAATGTTAGTTTTAGCTAACATAATGATCTTTTGGAGGCATTTGGATGTTTTAGTTTAAAAACTTAAAAAGTAACACAATTTTTTTACATTGCTGCTTGTATCATGTTTTATAAATAAATTAATAATTACAGCTTAGCATAACATGTATTAGTTTTCTATCACTGCACGACAAAATGCTACAAACTTCATGGCTTAAAATAACATTAATTTGTTATCACAGAGTTCTTTCAGTCAGAAGTCCAGGCAGGCTTGGGTTCTCTGCCTAGGGTGAAATCCAGATATCACTTTACTTGGCCTTATTCCTGGATGCTCTAGGGGAAGAATCTGTGTCCAGGCTCATTCAGGTCATTGGGATAATGTAGTTTCATACAATTACAGAATGGAGGCTCCTGTTTTCTTGCTAGCTGTTGGGAGGGATTGTTCTGTTTCTAGAGGACATCCACGTTCCATGGCTCATGGTCCCATCCACCTTCAAAGTTAGTAATGACGTGGTAAGTCATTCTTGGACTTCCAGTCTTTTGATTTACCCATCTGCCTCTTTATTCTGTCTTTTAAAAGGCATGTGTGATTAGATGAGATCAAGATGATACTGTCCATGGCTTAGGATAATGTCCATTACTTGGGACTTTAATTACAACTTCCACATTCTTTCACAGAAGCACCTAGGTTGGTGTTTGACACACTATCTTAGGAACCTGGGGCCGTCTTTAGAATTGTGCCTACCACCAAACTCTTTCAATACATCTATTTGAAGGCCATCTTCATCTTGTTGGCAAACCACCTGTTAACTCTAGTCCTGAAGATATAAACCTCATAAAGTTTTGGCGAGTATTATGTAATAACATATAGGGAGGATATTTAGAAGAGCTTGAAGTGTTTTATTAAAACACATATTTGAAGTTACATTTTAGGGAATAAAGAAGAGAGTATTACTGACATTAACTAAAACTTTTGAATCATTTGATTTTTGCAAATTTTTCAAGTGACTCAAATGATTATGACATATACTGTGAAATTCAACAACCCCAAACTGTCTAATATATTATTACATGAAGAATAGTAAATCTGTAAAAAAATTAATAAATATAAATGTGGAACGTCAACTTTAGAAACATTTATTTCCTGCATTGTTCTTCTTTAAAGGGACAAATGATTTTTAGAAATGTAGGTCTCATCAAGACATTTATTCAACACAATGGAATGTAAAGAATTATTTTCTATTAAAAATTAGCCCATTATTGTTTATGCCATTCAATACCTCTACATAAGACCATACTTAGATCAACCTGAGATTTCCAGTATTTTCTTTTGAAAGAGATTCCCAAAATGAGATTTCAAACCTTTATTGTTAATCTGTTTACAACTGTATAACATTTAGTATGTTAAGAAGTTATTGCTTAAATCCCTTACAGAGATGAAGAGCAATTGGTCACCATCCTTAGTAGGAGGCATCTAGGAAGAAGACCTTTCCCACTCAGCCATGGAACCAACGTATTCTCCACTACTAATGGTCCAGGTTCAAGGGTGGGAAAGGAAAGAAGGTTGCATGAATGAAAGTTCAGGATGGCCCCATCCTTAGTCTTTAGTTCTATCATAACAGCTATGCTAATTGGAAAATGTTTCTTATGGGGGTGTCACCAAAAGTACAGATGATACTTTCAAATTAGAAGTAGGATAATTATAAGAGAACACTGTTCAAACTAAACATGGACCATTGGATAAAAAAAAACACCATGACCAGGGATTCCATAAAAATGTCATATTTTGACATTAAAAATGTTTCTTAATCTTATAACAATTTGGCCTCTGTAACTGTAGTCTGAAGAGAAATATTTTCCACTTGCATTCCTCATCTAATAAAGGTATTCTTAGGATTGATATGACAGTCATTCTATAGAAAGCTTGCCCTCTACAGAAATCTTGCCCTCCACCCATCAGATAGTAGAGAGTTAATATAGTGTAGACATGTTATGATGATGGTGAATATGTATAAGCACCGTAACAAAACCCATTGGATGTCTCCTTTTCCTTTCCTAAAGTGAGTCATTGAATCAACAAACTACAGGAAAATAAAACATATTTTACACTGATATCATCCCACAATTATTTTTGAAAGCCAGATTTCTATGGAGCTGGAGAAAATTTTCCGTTGCCAAACTCTCTGCTCTAGCTCTTGCTTGTCCCTGCTGCTTCTGAGTACACACCAAGGACAACAGGATTGTGGACCCCATGTCTTCTGGGGCATTGCTTTATTTCACCTAAATATGCAGAGTATACTGCATATTTATAGGCCACCACACTGCAGAGTAAGAAATTGGGCTCTTCAATTAGCAAAGATATGGAGTTCTAAGATTATAATTGTCACACAGTTAACCCCTAGTTCCTCGGGGGGGAAGCCTATGTCAGGTCACTCACTGGCAAATGTGCGGGTACTTTGAGCCACAGTAAGAAATCTGTCCCTTGACACAGGGAGCTAAGCAGTCCTTTATCTAGCTGAAACTTGCCAAAAAAAAAAAATACAATGTTGAAACCTTAAGCCTATTTTGATATTCCAGTCCTGCATTTATATCCACATTCTTATATTGGCTTCTAAACAATAGATGCTTTCTTCTTGAAATTTATCTCCCAAACAATTTGGTGTTGAATGCAACCTATTACCAATCTGTGATGTCATGGCCAAAATGAGTCAAGTCCCTCAGTGTTTTTACAGCATGTAAGCATATGTACAGCAAAGGACAAAAGAAACTATCCTTATAGCCTCACTTAGTGGTTTACTTGCCTAGACCTGGCTATGGGTATAATGTTTCAGGAATTTTATGGGGAAAAAAGCCATTCATTAAAACTGAATAAAACTCCATTTATATTTTATACATTATACTTTTTCAACAATAAAATCTGACCATTTTAAAATTTTTTTGGTATGATAGATCACATAAAATGAAATATCTCCTCTTAAAAAAATTTAAGTGTACATACATTGCATTATTGTTGGTGATGGGTACAATGTTGCACAACAGAATTCTAGAGCGTCTTCATCTTACTTAATTGAAACTTTATGCCTCTTCACTAATAACTCCTCATTTATTCCTCCCCCAGCTCCTGGGAACCACTGTTCCAGTCTTTGATTTTATGAATCTGACCATTTTAGATAACTCATGTAAGTGCGATCATGCGGCACTGACTTATTCCTCTTAGCATAACAATATCAGGGTCCGTTTGTGCTGCCACATATTGCAGAATTTCCTTTTGTTGTAAAGCTTAATATCATTCCAGTCTGTGTACAGCACATTTTCATATCCATTCATCTGTCAATAGACACTCAGGTTGTTTTCACATCTTGACTGTTGTTCATAGTGCTACAATGAATATGGGTGCTGATATTTTTTCGAAATCCTGATTTTTTTTTACATACATATCACGAAGCAGGATTACTGAGTCATATACTAGTTCCACGTTTTTACTTTGGGGGAACCTCTGTGCTGTTTCCCACTGCATCTGCATCACGTTGCACTACCACCAATCGTGTGCAAAGGCTCCGGTGTCTGCACATTCTCACCAGCACGTGTCGACAGTCTCACCCCTGACAAGTGAGAGGTGGTCTCCCATTGTGGTTTTGATTTGATTTCCCTGATTATTAGTGGTGATGAATATTTTTCATATAGCTTTGGCCATTTATATATTTCCTTTGGAAAATGTCTATTCTCAGGTTAGTTTTTTGTTGTTCAGTTATATGACTTCCTCACCTAGTTGGGGGATTAACTCCTTACCAGATACATTGTTTCAAATATTTTTCCCATTATGTAGGGTGCCTTTTCACTCTGTTGATCATCTTCTTTCTTAAACTTCATTTTTATTGTTGACACTATTACAGATATCCCAATTCCCCTCTCCTTTGCCGGCCATTAGCTAGCGCCTGCCCCCTCCCCCACTTTGCTCTGGCCATCACCACACTGTTGTCTGTGGCTGTGGGTTATGCATGCATGTTCTTTGGCTAATCCCTACACCTTTGTTTGCTGTGCAGAAGCTTCTTAGTTTGATATAGTCCCATTTGTTTTTGATTTTGTTGCTTTTGCTTTTGATGTCATATCTATGAATTCATTGCCAAAGTCATGAAACTTTTCCCCTATGTTTTCTTCTAGGAGTTTTATAGTTTCAGATCTTACATTTAAATCTCTAATCCATTTTGAATTTATTTTTGTGTATGATGTAAGAAAAGGGTCTAACTTCTGTCACATGTTGATATACAGTTTTCCCAGCCCCATTTGTTGAAGGGACTATCCTTTCTCTATTGTTTATTCCTGACACCTTGGTTGAAGGATAGTTGACCCTGTATATAAAATCCATCTTTATTTTAGAATGACCAACATTATAGCCAACATTTAGTTTATTTCTTCTGTCATGTGGATCTATGCTCTTTACATACACTATCTTATTTAGTTTTCACAACTTCCTGTAGGATTAATATTATTACCTCCATTTGATGGATGAGGAAACTGAAGCACACAGCGTTTAAGGAATTTGCTCAAGGTCACACAGCTGGCTGGCGGTACACTTGTAATTTGATCTCAGAGAATCTGAACTCTTAACTGGTGTGTTACAGCTAAAATGTCCTGAGGAATAGGAATAGGTACTTATTTGCTCCAACTGGGATTCCCTGAATACAAAGCTTTTGTCTAGGTCAGTGGAAAGAAGCTAACAAGAAGGGAGGCATTTTACCAGATTTTTATTATGTCTTCAACTTGTAAATGTATGATGCTGACTCAAAAGTAGTTTATCTTGAATAACAATTACAACTTCAGACCCAAGAAGCATGCTACATGTTCCCCAACCTACAGCACCATATATAAGATGTGTTCATCAATGCCCTGCCAGGTGGCCAGTTAGTGAAGCATCATCCTGTGCATCAAAAGATTGTGGGTTCAATTCCCAGTCAAAGCACATACCTAGGTTGCAGGTTCTATCCCTGGGTCAGGGTATGTATGGGAGGCAACCAATACATGTCTCTCTCTCTCTCATTCTCTCTCTCCCCCTCCCTCCCTCTTTCCTCTTCTCTCCCCCTAACCCCTCTCCCACTCTCTCTAAAATCAATTAACATGTTCTTTGGTAAGGATAAAAAATTTTCTAAATGATGCGTTCATCAGTGCATGAGGCAACAAACAGAATCAACTGAAAGAGTATGTATCATAAACTGAAGTTAATATATGTTTAAATCATTAGCTAATATTGATTGAAATTGTTATCTTTTGCCTTCATCCAGGACTGATTTGCTTCTTTAGAATTATTCTAAAATTAAGAAAATATTGTTTAGATCCATGGAGAATTATGTTTGTGTTGCATGATAATACATCTAGAATTATCAGAATGAGAACACATCAAAAAAACTTTTGGGTATGATAGCTATATCTTTGCTAAATAGCCCCCGAAAGAGAGAAGGCTCGGCTCAACTCAAAAAAATAAGAGTCGGGTAAGGGATGGGCTTCCACCTTTAATTATAACTCAGTCCTAAAGACATGTTCAGATTTGGAATATTGATACAAATGTACTCAAGTTGAAGTTTTAAAGTCAAGTCTCCATATAATGTTGTCTCTCCACATTTAAGGATTCTACATCCATAGATTAAACCATCCACAGATCAAAAATATAATGAACAAAATGAACTACCAAGCAAAAGAAACAGACCCACAAGCAGAGAGGAGGCTGACAGCTCTCTGGGGAATGAGGGAGAGCTGTGTGGGGGCAGTGGAGGGTTTAGGAAAAAATGGGGAAAAAAAGATAAAAAAAACTCATGGGTGTGGACAACAGTGTGGTAATTGCTTCAGGGGGAGGAGAGGCAGAAGGCAGAAGATAAAGGGAGGATGAATGGTGATGCACAGGGACCTGACTTGGGATGGTGAACACACAATACAGTGTACAGGTGATGTGTGTGGAATTGTGTACCTGTATAATTTTATGAACCAGTGGCACCCCAATAAATCCAATAAAAATGAAGGAAATAAAAATAATGAGATGTATCATCACTAAAATTTATGAGACTACTTCAAAAAAAAAGAATGTTTGGACCAGACTGGTAGGGCATTGCTGACATGTACTGTGCAGTTAGGCCATTGATGGTTGCATCTGCAGTGAACATGTACAGACTTTTTGTCTTGTTCTCTAAACAATGCAGTATAACAACTACTTATGTACCATTTACATTGTATTATGCATTATAAATAATCTGGAGATGAGTTAAAATATACAGGAGGATGTGTGTAGGCTATATGAAAATACTGTGCCATTTTATATAAAGGACATCCACAGGTTTTTGCATCCACGGGGGTTCCTGGATGCAATCCTCCACAGGTTCCCAGGGATGACTGGAATACATATAAGTGAGAGCTGAACTCACTGACTCTGTATATTAATTGAAATCATGGATACAGCTCCTTTCTCTTTTTTTCAGTAGCTGGCCATTTTCTTAGCATAGACTCTGTATCCATATATCCACATGAATAACATACACTATAAAATTTCTGTAGCCACAAGTTGAATGATATACTTTTCAAATAGACCCTAAAAGGGTTATTTCACATCCCTTTGACATTTTGGATACCTTGTCGTTCTTCTTCTCAGCTTTTTCTCCTCTGTTCTAAAGTGCAATTTTGCATCATACTATTTTAGTGCCAACAAACAATTCCATAAGTGAACAGTTTATAGCACTATAAAATATGGAATATCAAAATAATGAACAGTCAGAACTTGTGTTCACAATATACAGAATCCTCAAAAGGATTCTATCATGCAAATTCAATTTTCATGCCAATTTTCCCATATTAACAAAGAAAGTATTACTAGTTTAAAAAATAGCATATACTGAAGAGAAAATAAAGCAGGGGACACACACACATGCTCAT
The DNA here is from genome assembly GCF_014824575.4 of Sturnira hondurensis. Lineage (NCBI taxonomy): Eukaryota > Metazoa > Chordata > Mammalia > Chiroptera > Phyllostomidae > Sturnira > Sturnira hondurensis. The sequence continues at coordinate 515,427 of NW_028079344.1, read as the reverse complement.
TTGTTTTGTGTTATTAAATGCCTTTTTTGAGCTTTATTTTGGTACAGAATTTTATTCTGAATATTTTTCTTTCTCATTCTTAAGCATGAGAACTTTATAACTCCCTCTTTTTTTCCACTTTATCTCCTGAGAAATTTTTAAACTGTAGCTGAATGAGTGATACAGAGCTGGGGCTTAAAATGAGTAATCTGTATTGAGAGAGCAAACCAGCTAAACACATTTTGTGTCAATGTGACAATTTTAAATCTCTCTTGAAAGGGTATTTAGAACAAAGATGTGGAGTGATGTGAATAATCACGTTTTCTGGTAAAGAATCTATGAGATGACATCCCAGTATTTTCCGAGGGTTGTTGAGAAAAAATCCTGATTTGTAAATGAGGAATATTCTAGACAAGTTAAAAGAGCTATAAAATTCAGGGGAAGGGCCAATCTAGAGAATTTTCTGTATAATCATGTTAAGCCTCAGTTTCTTCATTTCAAAAGTGAGACTTTGGATTAAATGCTTGACAAGGTCCTTCCCAGTGGCAGCATTTCCAAATGCACTGCTTTTCTAAGGCTAATTTTATGCTCTCCTCACACCTACTTTGGGTTTTAACACATCTGCTTTTAAAAGATGCTTAAATTGATGACCAGCTGGGTTCCTTTTAGCATTATCTCATATCAAGGTTTCTAATCTGACATAGAATACTGCTAACTTCAGAGGTACCTGGCCTATTTTTTCCATAACTGAAAAATAAATATAACCTTTCCCAAATGACATATGTACGCCGATACTTTTAGTTTTTCCAGATAGTGTTTGTCAAAGAAGTGGATGGGAGTTATAACTATTGTCGTTATTATATCAGTTGTCACTGAAATTAGGCTGATAATATACTTAAGAATTTTCAAAACAATGGAACTGAGTGCTGCATTTCAGAATCACACTAGCCAGTGAATGGTGATTGATTTGGAAAGAGGTGATCTTTTGTTGATTAAGACAAAGAAAATTAAATCCTCAGCCAGAAACCATTAGTGACTGATACAGTGTCCAGTGAGTAGGTCGCTTCCTAGAAGCATGAAAGCTTTTTAACTGTGTAAATGGAAATTTCCTTTTGTTCTCAAATCTGCATATTTATTTCCAGAACTTTCCCAAGACCCAGATCCTTGTCAGGTGAAGGTTTATTATTTCCCCTCATTATTTTCTAATGAGAGAATGATTCGTTTTTGTATCTTTGTATTCCTGGAGATTTTTTTAATTCTTTTTTTCATCAATAGCCACAGAATATGAAACACCGAAGAACATAGCATTTGACTTATATTCCTTCACAATGATATTCAATATCTTTAGCATTGACTCAGATACCTTATAACTTGTAAATTAATAGGTATTCTTTCCTCTGTAGTTGTAAAGAAAGTAAATTTTAATCCAGTAGAGTAAGGCAGCTAAGTAGAAATTGTACAGATAACAGAAATAGTCCCATTCCAATTACATTTTGGAAACTGTAGGTACAATATCAAGGGTTGATATCAAGGGTTGATATGGAATATTTCAAAAAATACCGAAGTGAGTGAGATAGGCACAATGTGAAGATAAATTGTATATAATGGTGGAGTAAAAATACTGTTAATAAAAGTTGGATGTAAAAACTCTTTTCATCCTACCCAGATGCTTAATTGGTTGGAGCATCATCCCATGCACTAAAGGATTGTGGGTTTGATCCCCAGTCAGGGCACATATAAGAGTCAACCAACCCATGTTTCCCTCACATCAATGTCTCTCTCTCCGTGCATTCCTCTCTCTCTCTCTCTCTAAAATCAATAAATATATCCCCAGGTGAAGATTGAAACAAAGAAAAACCATAAACTGTTTTCTAAGGGCCAATGTCATGTGAAATCTGAGAATAGAAAATATTAAAGGGGGACTTCCAGCCAAGATGGAGGAATAAGTAAAAACACTGTACCACCTCACACAACCAAATTTAAGGACAACAAAGATTTAGAAACAAAACCACAACCAGAACAGACAGAAAGTTGAGCTGTACCAAACTTCGACAACAACGACCTATTCATCCAGACTAGTAAGAGGGGTGGAGTTGGCTGCCAGCAGAGAGGGGTCCCGGCAGGAAGAGGTGGTGGTTGGCAGAACTGGGTGCAAGGAGGATATTAGCAAACCCAGTGAAACACGAAAGGCGGTTGGCTGATCATGGACACACATTCGTATGCAGATAAACCAGGGGGGAAAAAAGGGCAATGAGACAGACCACGCAACCCAGGGGCCCAGGGATGGGAAATAAAGCCTAAAAGCACTGATTGAAAAAACTTGTGGGGATTAAGGTGCCAGGAGTGACTCCCAGTCTCACAGGAGAGTTCATGGGAGATACCACAGGGTCCTACAATGTACACAAGCCCACCCACCTGGGAACCAGCACCAGAAAGGCCCAATTTGCTTGTGGGAAGTGGCCAAGGGGACTGAAATCCTAGACAAAGTGGAACAAGCACCATCGCTCCCTCTCTGACCCCACTCCCACGTATAGCATCACAACCCAGCAAGGTGGGTTGCCCTGCCCTGGTGAATACCTAAGGCTCTGCCCCTCATATGTAACAGATGGGACCAGACCAAAAATTATGGCTCAAATGGAAGAACAAATCAAAGCCCCAGAGCCAATACTTTTAAGGGACCAAGAGATAGCCAACCTATCAGACACACAGTTCAAAATACTGGTGATCAGGATACTCACAGAACTAGTTGATTTTGGTCTCAAATTAGATGAAAAAAATGAAGACTACACTAAGTAAAATGAAGAAAAATGTACAGGGAACCAATAGTGATGGGAAGAAAACTGGGACTCAGACCAATGAAGTGGACCAGAAGGAAGAAACAACCAAACAGAAAAGAATGAAGAAACAAGAATTCAAAAAACTGAGGATAGGCTTAGGAACCTCCAAGACATCTTTAAATGTTCCAACATCTGAATTATAAGGGTACCAGGAGGGGAAGAGGAAGAGCAACAAGTGGAAAACTTGTTTGGACAAATAATAAAGGAGAACTTCCCCAATCTGGCAAAGGAAATAGATTTCCAGGAAGTCCAGGAAGCTCAGAGAGTCCCAAAGAAGGTGGACTCAAGGAGTAACACACCAAGGCACATCATAATTACATTAGCCAAGATTAAAATGGAGAGAATCCTAGAAGCAGCAAGAGATAAAAGAACAGTCACCTACAAAGGAGTTCCCATCAGACTGTCAGCGGATTTCTCAAAAGACACCTTGCAGGCAAGAAGGGGCTGGAAAGAAGTATTCCAAGTCATGAAATCCAAAGACCTACTACCAAGATTGCTCTATCCAGCAAAGTTTTCATTTAGAATGGAAGGGCAGATAAAGTGCTTCTCAGATAAGGTCAAATTCAAGGAGTTCATCATCACCAAGCCTTTATTCTATGAAATGTTAAAGGGACTTATCTGAGAAAAGGAAGATAAAAAATACAAACAGTGAAAGGACAGCAATCTCATAGTTATTAACAACCACACCTAAAACAAAAGCAAACTAAGTGGACAGCTAGAACAGGAGTGGAGCCTCAGAAATAGAGATCACACAGAGGGTTAGCAACAGGGGAGTGGGAGGCAGAGAAGGGGGGAGAAGGTACAGAGAATAAGTAGCATAGATGGTGGGGAGAAAATAAACACGGGGAAGGCAAGAGTAGTATGGGAAATATAGAAGCTAAAGAACTTATGACACATGAACATGAACTAAAGGGGGGAAGTGTGGGGGGATGAGATGTGCATGGTGGAGGGGAATGAAGTGGGGAAAATGGGACAACTGTAATGGCATAATCAATAAAATATATTTTTAAAAATAAAAATACAGTGCATTTTGAAGATACAATTATAGCATANGGAGCCTCAGAAATAGAGATCACACAGAGGGTTAGCAACAGGGGAGTGGGAGGCAGAGAAGGGGGGAGAAGGTACAGAGAATAAGTAGCATAGATGGTGGGGAGAAAATAAACACGGGGAAGGCAAGAGTAGTATGGGAAATATAGAAGCTAAAGAACTTATGACACATAAACATGAACTAAAGGGGGGAAGTGTGGGGGGATGAGATGTGCATGGTGGAGGGGAATGAAGTGAGGGAAATGGGACAACTGTAATGGCATAATCAATAAAATATATTTTAAAAAATAAAAATACGGTGCATTTTGAAGATACAATTATAGCATATAAAATTTCAATTAAAAATGTCTGAAAAAATTAAATGGCCATGTAGCTAGATACTAAAAATAATACATTTATGTTATTCAAGTACATATTTCTGTGATCACACTGAAAATTTTTTGAATGGGGCTCAAATGAAGATGTGTAGGGTTCCTTTTTCTGGCTTTCATTTGAACATATTAAGGTTATTTCTGTCTGGTAATTTATGCTGCTAAAGCTTCTTCGGGTAACTTTTCCTTATATGTACTAATTTAAAATTGTTCAGAGTTTTACAGATTCCTATTCATACCTAATAAAAAATAGCAATCTTTTTCAAGTGGGTGTAAAGGCAGTTACCAACTGGTAAAGATTTCTTTAGTTCCCAGCCCATCTCATTCCTTTTTCATTCTTACCCATTCAATGCTCAAGTTTCCCTTTAGCCTCTTATTAGGATTTGAAAAAAAATCTATATTCAAAGTCTATCTTTGAAATGAAGCAGGTCATTTAATTTAATTTCTCCAGACATCTTTGTCTTTTATGTGAAATGGAGATTTTTATAAAATGAATCCCAGAAAAAGGCTTCAAATCTTCTCTGCACCATAGCAACTGTGTGCTACTTCATCACAGTTCCCTGTGACAGCAAGCTGGTACACTGTAACAGGCTAGAGTCTTTAGGAGGCGTAGCTAAATGGGGAATCAGCCAGAAATGGTCTGAAACTGCCAGTATGAGCCAATAAGAATCTAGACTCCCTGCCCTTGGTTAAGCATCCTTGTAGAGAAATAAGTTTCTCAAGCCCGTGGACTGAAATATCAAGTCTACCAAGAAGGTGGGAAATAAAATCTAGAGAAGAGTATGCAAAGATGGTTAGGTTAGAATGATTGGGTAGGTGCAAAATGGGAGCTTAGAAAGACATGTCAGGCATTTGAGGATGTGGGAGGCAGAAGTCTTCCAGAAAAGCCTATCCCTGGATGTTGTGTGAGAGACAAGAGGGAGACATGAAGACATTGAGTCAATCTGGACACATTAGTCATGAGCCTTTCCTTATTATATGAACAGTAAGTCCTTCAGGACCCACCCTTTCGCATTTTAGAACATAAAGGCTCAATAGACATTAATCCAGCCCTAAACATTCATATAAGTGTAGGGTCCACAGTGCATAAAAATATGTAAATGGATCAGGCCAAATTAGGGTAGGAAAACTGGAGATTTTGTGCCTGCTAGGAGAGCAGCTGTGTCCAGCTTAGGTCATTAGAATGTGGGAACAATGGACTCATGTTGCCAGGCCACACAGGCTTTCAAGAAATATTTGAAATACTTGTCCTCATGGGAAATCTCTACAATTTTAATGTTGGAAGACATATCAAGGAAATTGAGTTGGCATCTCTCAACTCAAATAAATACCTGTTTTAGTCAATAAAACACAAAAGTTCAAATAATCACAAGTAGTGCCTGTTGTCACATGTGTCACGTGGTTGTTTAGCATAAGCACCCAGACCTGAAAGCAGTCCCCTGGTGCTGTTTGGTCTTCTTCACACACAGCTGTGAAGTTCCAGAGGGGTTGTTTCTAAGTGAAGGAGGCTGGAAATTTTTCAAGTTGTATTATTTGTTGAATTCAAGTAAAATATAATTCTCTAAAAATGCCTCAAATAGTTAAAACAAATTTTCCTGGTTCTGAAACAATCTAATTTATTTTTATCAAGTCAGGGAAGGAATGAACAATATATAGGACTTTTTTCATACTTATCTAATTGAAGTTACTTTGATAGAACAGAAACAGGAAAACAAACTACTTCAGAGTTTAAATATTAAGTTGCCAGTACAATGGAAATCTACATTCTCCTTGTCAGTGATCTTTCATTTAAATAAAAGTCAATTTAAAAATTTTTTTGATTTGTTTATGACAAATATGGTTTGAAAATAATAATGAAGAACTATAAGTTTCTCCTTTTGTAATAACTTTCTTGCCTTAACAATTCTTGTTCCCCCAAAATTAAGCCAAAAACTATCCATTACATTATCTGATTACTGTTCCTGGTAGGGGTGTGGGTGTGTGTGTACTTAAAACATCTTAACTAGCCCTGGCTGGTGTAGCTCAGTGGATTGAGCGCGGGCCTGTGAATCAAAGGATTGTGGTTTGATTCCCAGTCAGGGCACATGCCTGGGTTGCAGGCCAGTTCCAAACAGAGAATGCATGAGAGGCAACCATACATTGATATTTCTCTCCCTCTCACCTTCTCTTCCCCTCTAAAGATAAATAAGTAAGAATTTTTAAAAAATCTTAACTAATACCTTTTCATCTCCATTTATTCTTTTACCCAACCACTGTCTGTACCACTTTTATAAGTGGTTACACTTTTATAACCATTTTTATAAACAGTTTTACTTATAGAAAAGATTTTTATGTTCCATAATCATCAGATAGGTCATTAACTTTTATTATTTCATCATAGTAACCTTCTGTTTATGATGATGATAATACTACCTGACAACACAAGAAGACTGTCATTTTTTTTTCCAAATGATGGTAGAATTACAGTTTAGTGTGGGTGAAAATTACTGGATCACTGAAATCATTACAATTGTAATACATCCTTAATGTTCCTAACACTGTGCTAGGCACAAAGGTGAAGTGTAAATGTAATGTCTCTCCAGAGAAGATAGTATGGGTATGGGAAGGTTCACTTACAAAGTGGATGTGATGTTTTCCTGAAGTAAGAACTGTCTATACAGAAAGGTAACTTTGCTGAAAAGGTATTGAGCAACATCCTAATGAGGAAAATTATAAAACCTGGGATATTAGAGATCATTTTAGGAGCCACATGACTATATATTTGTGAACAAATTTTAAATGCAGTTCTGCTTACAATGATTTGCAACAGGGATAAATAATTTATAATAATATCATGGTTTTTATATTTTTAATATAATTTAAAATATATTAGTTAAAATTAATACAGTAACCTTGACTATATAAAAACTTTCTAAACTTCCATAGTAATCTGAGAAGTACAAAATGAAAAAAAGATACAATTTTTACCCAAATTATTAGAAAAAAATTAAATTTGATAATAAAAATATTTGGGCACAAGTATAGAAGTTCTATATTGCTGATACAAATATAAATTTGATGAGCCACTCTTTGGATAACAATTTCACAGTATTTCAGTTTTCAAATTATGATAAAAAATTTGTTTCTCAGTATCTAATGTAGGATACAAGGATGTTCACTGCTGCATTTCCCATAATAGTAAACCACAGTAACACCCTAAATGTCTATTAGTAGAGGAAATTAAATTGCTTATACTATAAGCAATTCTATTTTATAGAATTGCTATTCTATTTTATAGAATCCTCAAAAGCTACCAAAAAATTTAATCCATATTTCTTAAAATAGAAAGACCCCAAAGGCAATGATCTTGCATATCAAACTGATTACATGATTTCTAGCATGGTAGTTTATAGTCAGGAGATGACTTAGTGTTATCTGAAATGTCTGAATATTTTACAGTGTCATTTGTTAGAAATAAATATGCACTTTAAACTAATGAACGGAGCAGAAATTAGGGGAAGGTTGAGAGCTACTATTCTAGTACTTTCTAACCTACTGTAAATATAGACAGTTGATTAAGGACTACATTATTTATAAGCTACACTTGGAAAGAACTTTGTAGAGAACAACACTCATTCTTTTATTCATTCACTCTTTCTGTTGTTAATTCAATGTGAATTTATTCAACACCAATGAAATCTCAGCCACTGTGTATAAAAGGCGACCATAGCAGTCACTATCATCAAGAAACTTACTGGGAAAGGAAAAGAAGAAGGCTTACTGGGAAAGAAAAAGAGGAAGGGAGGAAGGGAGGAAGGGAGGTAGGGAGGAAAGGAGAGAAGGAGAGAAGAAGGAGAGGGTGGAGAGAAAAAGGGAGACATTGTAGGAGGGGAACAATATTGAGAACAATCTTTAACTACATTAATAACTATTAGTGATCAGTACAGAGTATGATGGGAGTACATGGGTTCTGGAACCTTCCTAGTATCTCCAAACTTTGTTCTGTAAATGCTAAAACTTTGCCTTCCAAGTAGCTCATTTCCCAACAGTGTGACATGATTATCTGCCTGTGGAATTGACTCTGTACTGCTACAATAAGTTTCTATTCAGATTTGTATTTGGCTGCTTCTCGTTTTAGAGGGAAGCTTTTTCTTTATATTTTAACTCCAACAATTAGCTGTAAGACCAGTCTTCCTTCCTCTAGTCTTATAGCTAAACAACCTAGATCTAAACACTTAACTTCTTTTTGCTTTTTTGCTTGATTTCTCTATTTTCACTTATGTTTGAAACTTCATTTGAGAAAAACCAAGGTAATTATGTGCTTACAGTACTATTCCCCACCTGTGCTCTGCAAAACAGTGATCTTCCTCGGGATATCTGTAGGTAATAGACTAGGAAAAAATAGCACTTGGTTAAGTGATATGACAGAAAAATAAAGTGTAATTGAATAATTTATTTTACTACAGAAAATTTCAGAGCATTTAATATTGTATCATAAAACTCCAATAGGGATAAAATCTTATTTAACCTCATAACCCTTTTGTGTGAGGGTAATATACATATTATTATCTAGAAAATAATGAAGACACGGTTTGGGAAATACCTTTTAAAAGTTAGTCTGGCCCTGACCAGTGTGGTTCAGTTGGTTGGGCATTGTACTGCAAAGGGAAAGGTCACTTTTTCAATTCCCAGTGAGGGCACATGCCTGGGCTGTGGGTTTGGTCCCTGGTGGTCCCTGGTAGGAGTGTGTGCAGGAGGCAAACAATTGATTCTTCTCTTTCACATCAGTGTTTCTCTCTCACATAAGTGTTTCTCTCCCCTTCTTCCTCCTTCCCTTCCCCTCTCTCAAAAAATAAATTTAAAAAATCTTTTTAAAGTTATATAGAAATTAGTCTGAAAATATCAGTAACTGCCTTCCGTATAAAGCAACTTTTCCTTAGTAAATTTAAACTGGTATCACTTACACTCTATAATAAATATATTTCTCTTATTATTTTACTAATTATAACACAAAGTACCAAAGCTGAGAAAATTACTTTGCTTATTACACTTGTGTCATGTTTAAGTTTCTTCACATGCATATTTTTACATGGCTGCTGACACACTGAATCAGATGAATTTAATTAACTTACTCAGAGCATTTTACCCCAAAGCAGCAGAACATACATTCTTTTCCAGTGCATATGGAACATTTTCTAGGCTAGACTACATGTTAGGACATCAAAAAATTCTCATTAAATTTAAGAGGATTGAAATTATATCAAGCATTTTCTCTGACCACAATGGTATGAAACTAGAAGTCAATCAAAAGAAAAAAACTGAAAAACACACAAAGACATGGAGGCTAAATAACATGTTACTAATCAATGAATAGTTAACAAAGAGATAAAGGAATTAATGACAAGATACCTTAAAACAACCCAAAATCTATGGGACACAGCAAAAGCAGTCCTAAGAGGAAAATTCATAGCATTACAGGCCTCTCTTAAGAAAGAAGAAAAATCTTAAATTAAACAATCTAACTTTATATTTAAAGGAACTTGAAAGAGAACAACAAAGAAATCCCAAAATGGATAGAAGGAAGGAGATAATAAAGGTCACAACAGAAATAAAATAGAATATAAAAAAAAGCCAATAACAAAAACCAATGAAACAAAGACCTGGTTCTTTGAAAAGATAAGCAAGACTGACAAACCTTTAACCAGAATAATCAAGAAAAGAGAGAGAGAAGGGTGGGGGGGGACCCAAATAAGTAAAATCAAAAATGAAAGAGAAGTAGCAAATGACACCAAAAAAAGAAAGTATTGTAGGAAAATATTACCAACAATTACATGCCAATAATTTGGACAATCTGAATAACTAGATAAATTCTAGAAACATACAATCTTCCAAAACTGAATCAAGAAAAATAAGAGAATCTGAATAGACAAATTACAATTAAATTGAAGCAATAATTTTAAAAATGTGGCTTCACATAGGTGAATTTTACCAAACATTCATAGAAGAACTCACCTCTATCCTTTTCAAACTATTCCAAAAATTCAAGAGGAAGGAAGAATCCCAACCTCATTTTACATGGCTAGCATTATCCTAACCAGATAAAGACACTACAAAGAAAGAAAATTATAGGATAATATTGCTGATGAACATAGATGCTAAAAATCCTCAACAAAATATTAGCAAACTGGATCCAGCAATATATTGAAAATATCAAAGAGCATGGACAAGTGGGGTTTATTCCAGGGATGCAAGGTTGTTACAATATTCACAAATCAATAAAAGTGATATACCACATAAACAAAATGAAGGATAAAATCACATAATCATATCAATAAATACAGATAAAGTATTTATCTTTAATACAGATAAAGTATTTGATAAAATCCAGCACTATTTATGATAAAAACTTTCAGTGAAGTGAGTATAGAGGGAATATACCCCAACATAATAGCGGCCATATATGATAAACCCACAGCAAACATTATACTCAATGAGCAAAACCTGAAACTGTTTCTCTTATGATCAGGAACAAGACAGGGATATCTGCTTTTACCACTTATTCACCATAGTACAGGGAATCCTAGCCATAGCAATCAGACAAGAAGAAATAAAAGAAATCCAAATTAGAAAGGATGAAGTAAAACTGTCACTGCTTGCACATGACATGATACTGTGTATAGAGAAACCTCAAAATTCTACTAAAAAACTATTAGAACTGATTAATAAAGTCAGTAGAGTAGCAGGATACAAAATAAGTATTCAGAAATCATTTGCATTTATATACACTAATAATGAACTATCAGAAAGAGAAACTAAGAAAATAATCCCATTTACAATTGCATAAAAAATACTTTGGAATAAATTTAACCAAGGATTTAAAAGACCTGTATTCAGAAAATTATAAAACACTGAAGAAAGAAATTGAAGAAGATATATATAAGTGGAAGCATATATACCATGTTTATGGTTAAGAAGAATTAGCAGCATTGAAATGTCCATACTACCCAAAGCAATCTACAGATTCAATGTAATTCCTATTAAAATTCCTACCAATGGCATATCTCAACAAAATTGCAATTCCTATTAAAATTTCTATCTATGATGTATCTCAACATAACTGGAACAAATATATCAAAAGTGTATATGGAACCACAAGAGACCTTGAATAGCCATAGCTATCTTGAAAAAGGTAAAAAGTGAACCCTAATACACTGTTGGTAGGATTGCAGACAGGTACAACCACTGTGGAAAACAGTATGGAATTTTCTCAGAAAACTAGAAATGGATCTGCCTTTTGACCCAGCAATTCCTCTGCTAGGATTATACCCTAAGACTCCTGAAACACCAATCCAAAAGAACCTATGCACCCCAATGTTCATACTAACACAATTTACAATAGCCAAGTGCTGGAAGCAACCTAGGTGCCCATCAGTAAATGAATGGATCAAAAAACTATGGTACGGACTTCCGCCAAGATGGAGGCATAGGTGGAAACACTGTGCCTTCGCCCACAACCAAGTTTGAATAAAACAAAGGTTTGGAGAAACAAAGACACAACCAAAGGACAGAAAATTGAATTATACGGAAGTCCGACTACATCTAACTGTTCACGGGACGGTAAGAGGGGCGGAGCCAGCAGCGAGCAGGGTCGGGCAGGACAGGGCCCTGACCCAGGCGCACAGGCAGACGAGAACCAGCTGGGGTGCGGGGCAGACCACGGGTGCATATTCGCGCATAGTGAGACAGACCACGCAGGCCCCAGGGGGCGAGGGCTGACAGCGGTGGCACACTCACGAGCAGTGGGACGAAACGTGTGGGCCATGTGATGGCAGCAACTGCAGCACCGGTGAGGGCCGTGGCGGCAGGTGGCGGACAGGACGCCAGAGTCCCTCTTTGACCCCGCCCCCACATACAGCGTCACAACCCAGCGACTTAGATGCCCTGCAATACCGGTGAGAGTCATTGTCGCTCTTTGACCCCGCCCCCACATACAACGTCACAACCCAGCGACTTAGTTGCCCTGTTCTAGTGAACATTTTAGAGCTCTGATCCTGCTATGGAACAGGCACGAACAACCCGAAAGATGGCACAAGAAGAACTCAAAGTCCCAGAGCCAATAACTCTCAGCAACCAAGAAATTGCCAGCCTCTCAGAAGCACAATTCAGGACACTATTTATCAGGATGCTCACAGAACTGGTAGATTATAGTCACAAATTAGAGGAACAAAGTCACAAATTAGAGGAATATATGAAGGCTAAACTAATTGAAATGAAGGGAGATGCACAGGAAACCAATAGTGATGGAAAGGAAACGGGGACTCAAATCAATGGAATGGACCAGAAGGAAGAACAAAACATCCCACCAGAAAGGAATGAAGAAATGAGAATTCAAAAAAATGAGGAGAGGCTTAGGAACCTCCAGGACATCTTTAAACGTTCCAACATCCGAATTATAGGGGTACCAGAAGGGGGAAAGAAACAGCCACGAGTGGAAAACGTATTTGAACAAATAATAAAGGAGAACTTCCCCAGTCTGGCAAAGGAAATAGACTTCCAGGAAATCCAGGAAGCTCAGAGAGTGCCAAAGAAGTTGGACCCAAGAAGGAACACACCAAGGCACATCATAATTACATTAGCCAAGACCAAAATGAAGGAGAGAATCCTAGAAGCAGCAAGGGATAAGGGGACAGTCACCTACAAAGGAGTACCCATCAGACTGTCAGCGGATTTCTCAAAAGAGACCTTACAGGCAAGAAGGGGCTGGAAAGAAGTATTCCAAGTCATGAAATCCAAAGACCTACAGCCAAGATTGCTTTATCCAGCAAAACTTTCATTTAGAATGGAAGGACAGATAAAGTGCTTCTCAGATAAGGTCAAGTTCAAGGAGTTCATCATCACCAAGCCCTTATTATATGAAATGCTAAAGGGACTTATATAAGAAAAAGAAGATGAAAAATATGAACAGTGAAAGGACAGCAAACACACAGCTATTAACAACCACACCTAAAACAAAAGCAAACCAAGAGGACAGCTAGATCAGGAGTGGAACCATAGAAATGAAGAACACATGGAGGGTTAGAAAAAGGGGGGTGGGAGGGGGAGAAGGGGGGAGAAGGCACAGAAAATAGCATAGATGGTAGGTAGAAAATAGATAGGGGGGAGGGCGAGAATAGTGGGGGAAATATGGAATCCAAAAAACTTGAGACACGTGGTTATAAACTAAGGGGGGCAGAATGGTGGGGGAGGGAGGGTGCGGGTGGAAGGGATTGAAGGGGGGAATAGAACAACTGTAATGGTATAATCAATAAAATATATTTAAAAAATAAAATAAAATAAAAAAACTATGGTACATTTACACAATGGAATTCTATGCAGCAGAAAGAATGAAGGAGCTCCTACCCTTTGCAACAGCATAGATGGAACTGGAAAGATTATGCTGAGCGAAATAAGTCAGGCGGTGAAAAACAGGTACCATATGGCCTCACCTTTAACAGGAACCTAAACAACAAAACAAACAAACAAGCAAAATATAACCAAAGACACTGAAATACAGAACAGGCTGACAGTGTCCAGAAGGGAGAGGGGAGGGAATTTCAGAGGAAAAGGGGAAGGCTTTACAGGAACAAGTATAAAGGACACATGGAGGTGGGGGAGGGAGGGGAGAAGGCTGGATGGGTGGACTGGGATGGGAGTAAAAGACAGAAAACTGTAGTTGAACAACAATTAAATTTTTAATAATAATAAAAGAAAAGAAAAAGAAGAACAGTATGAGGTCCTTTTTTTTCAAAGAAATTTTAAGTTTAGAAGTTAAGGAAAACAAAATTAAGAACAGTTGATAAAACAACCATAAAAACACCAACCCTATTAGAGAGCCTTTGGGAGGTTGGGCTTGACTTACACACTTTGAATTATCAGTAGTTAGAGGGTTGATCATTTGCCCTTGAAGGAAGTAAAGGCAGTAAAAACATGTTGCAGTCACAGCAGTTGAGGGTGGGCACTGTATCTAATTCATTTGACGGTCTGTAGCGCAGGACCAGGCACATAACAGGTACTCAAGCCTGTAGAATGACTGAATTCTCATTTTAAAAACAAATACTTTTGTAGCTAAACCTTGGGGCAAATCTGAAAACATGAGAGAGATTTTTACATTACACAAGTAGTAATACCCTTTCACAGTAGACTCAATTCTGACTGTAAGATTCGGACTTGTGACATTCACTGCAACTAGAACCAATGCTGTTGTTTGTACCCTGATTTATATTATGGGCCAAATCTGTCAGAATAAGAATCCAGATTATTTTCTTCCTTTGGCCTGAAGCTGGACTAAGAGCAGGATTTAGCCAAGTGTGACTTCATTTATTGCTGACTTATTGCAAACATATAATTCATGTAATTTTTTAATGTGAATGTTAACTAAAGTAAGGGGCATCCTGTAACAGGGGAACACATAATAATGTTGGTAAAATGTCTTTGTGATTAAATTGCCGGCTGCAAGGGTGAGCAGGACCAAACGCTCAGAGGAAGAGGTGTTAGATCGTTAGATTTAGCAGAATAGGTTGTACTCAGAAATGACCTTCACAAAGAACTTTAGATGATGATTACACTTTGTTGAAGGAAGAGTTAATTTTGGAAAGATTCAGTCAATGATGCTTTTCACTTCCCTCCACTGCTTCACACAACACTAATTATTTCTGTTTAAAAGATGCAAAATTTACTATCTATCAAACTCTTTCACAGTGAAATAATCACTATTTCACAGAGAGGTGGTCAGTGCCCTCACTTATTGAACCTTTGCTTTTAAATCAGAGCACCTTTTGGAACTTTTCCCTCAAGGCTTGATAAATTCAGAATATGAATAATTTAATGATTAAACTAAATGACAGTGTTACAATATATTATCTGCACTGAAAGTTTGTCTTGTTTCTGAGTGTTTTATTTTAATTTTTGCATTTTCTTCATTTAAATTCCTTCTAATGAATTTTAAATTCATTGCTATCATTCTTCCCTCATAATAACCACTTATTCATTTATTCATTCAACAAATATTGATCAAGTGTTCTTTATATGCTAATTATGTCAATTACTCTTCATAATATTTTTATTTAAACCTTGCAGTATTAGTGGATGCTCTTACTGGCCAAGGTATTAGGACCAGGGTACAATATTTATGCTAAACACTGCTGGGAGCATTGGCAGCTGATGGCTCTCAGCTGTGTCACTTCTGGGCAACTGCCTTTGGTTGAAGACAGCTGCCTCACTCAAGATTATGCTTCATCCCCAGGGCAGCTTAGATCCAATGACTAGTCCAGATCCCTACCCTTAATTTGGGACAATTCTGGGGGGGGGGGTCCATCCCAACTCCAGAGTTCAGCATTTTCTTCCACCGGATCCTCCTTTCATTACTACTTTAGTTGTGGTTTTTCCCAGTACTCCCCCACTGAATCTTCTGCTCATATCTCCACCTGAGAGACTATCTCCAGGGAACCCAACCTAAGATACAATAAGTTATCACCTGTCGGAGCCATTGTTCACAGTTCCCTCTATTGTTTCCATCATCTCTGTAAGCATCCAGTGCAGCACTGTATTTGGGTTATCAAAATATCCACTGCTTGTCAGAGGCTGGTCATCAAAAAAAAAAAAAACTGTGGAATTTTCTCTCAAAACTTTGTCATCTAACTTATCGTATGTGAATTACTCTCAATGCCAAAATTTTGTTTCAAGAGAGTGCTAAGATTAATGGTATTGCTAGTTCCTTTTGAAAAGTAAACTGAATCATTAATTGGTCCAGTAGAATATTTTCGGTTGACTCTCTATTTACCCAACTATCTCACATAGCACATTATGCTTCGAGTATATTTAATTGTACATTGTTTTACCAACCAGGACAGCAAACATTGAGAATGAACAAACTATTTCACCTGAGTGTCTGTGTTTATAATGCAGATGAATTACTTTGTCTCATGTCTCAGTTTTTGTACCTTATGCAGGTTTTCCCAGATATCTAAAAGCATGGTATTCCTACAAAACTTTGTAGGCAAAAGTGGCATAAAGACAAAAAGCAATTACCATTAATTTATATGGAAAATGTTTTCAGTGTTCCCAGGCCCCCAAAACCTACCAAATCATACCAATAACACAGAAATCTTAAGATAACCCTAACATATAGTTAGAGCAGAAATGATACGATAAACACATAGCCTGTATAAAGCAGAAATAATATGAGAGGAGACTCAAAGAAAAACGGAATTACCTTCTGATGGGTGAGTTCCCTAGATGAGTGTTCTAGGAACACATCTGTATCAGTGTATAAGGTGGCGTTGCTGTGAGAGGCTGCATTTAGTATCAGGAAATTTTTTAAAGACTCTTTCTACATGTTTGGCTGTTTTACGATGGGTGGTTTATGAGGGCAGTTGCCCACACCACGCCACATGTTCAGCAGTTTTTAACCAAAAAACCGCCATGACCCTCATGCCCCACCCTCCCTATTCACCCAGTCTCTCCCTGAGTGACTTTTTTCTTTTCCCTGATTAAAAAAATCCTCAAAGGAAAACATTTTGCCAATGTGGAATAGGTAAAACAACAACAAAAAATGGCAGAAGTACTAAAAGGCATGAAAACTGAGGGTTCAAAAACTGTTTTGAGCAGTGGAAAAAATGTCTTGATAGGTGTATTGCATCAAATGGACAGTACTTTGAAGGTGACTGAAGTTTAAATATGTAATAATAAATACACAATTTTTATAAATAAATTCTGGGTTGAGGAGGGCAGGAGGCACAGTATAGTTTTAATTATCAGAATTGGGAAGACAGTGAGCACACTGCAAGGCAGACAGAGATGGTGGTGTGTGAGGCTGAATAATCAAAACCTGGGGTGACAAGAGGCATAGGAAAGCAGGGTGTAGGAAAAGAGGAAGAGAGTTATCCATTGACATTTCATTGTCCTCTGAATTCATCAGGGCAGGCAGGTCACTTAATGTGTACACCTTCTACATCCACCTGCCTTGATGTCAAAAGTTGAGGTTTGTCATTTGCCATAGCTGATGTGGAAGGCTTGAAATATAACAATATGCTTGACTGCCTAACATCACACACTCTTCTGTTATATAATTCTTTGTAGGGACTCAAAACATTCTGCAAAGCTGCCCTAAACCTAGGTGCCCTTTCAAAATGAAAGCCATGCTTCCCTGCAGTCATCACAGCACTGCCAATCACAGTGGAAAATCTCACACAAGTGCTTCACATTCAGTCTTGGCCAACTTCCCATTCAGGCCATGTGCTGTGTTTGATATTGATTTCTATTCCTTCCTCTTATAATTTCAGCAGTTCTTCACCTGTCAGTTCTTTGTCATGAGATGCCAAAACTCCTTCAACATTATCTTCAAGACAAAGAATAGATGCTCATGGACCCAGTTTGAAGCTGAGGGGCTTGATGCTGAGAAGCTGGGCATAGTTCCTGGGGAAGGCACTCGGCAGTGCACTCTCTCTGCATCTCACCACAAAACAAATGCTGATTGCTATTTTTGCTTGTCACTTCTTTCCAAAAAGTGAAAATCCTTTTTGGATTTGTTTTGGTTAGTGAAAACATGTGCTAATGTAGGTCTTTCATAGAAAGGAAGTGGTCTAACAGGAACTTTCCAAAAGTGGAGTCTATCTGTATTTAAGTTCAGTCTCCTCAAAAGGGCCACTCTTTGCCTAATTTGTGACCTGGGGTTACAATGGGGTTCTGGAAACATTTTACTGATGTCTTTTGTATGTATTTGGAGAAAATGAGTAAGATCAAGCACCATTACTGTGGTGAAAAAATTAAGACTTTTTCTAATTGAAGACCGTTGGTTAGAATAATTTTAATAATTAGTTTCATCCCTGAACTCTAGGAAAAACAGATTATCAAATCCCAGAATGTTCCTGTTCTCTCTCTTATTATTCAATTCCATTTATCAAATATTTATTATGTACCTAATGCATATGAGGATATTGGCCTACACACTTGGGGTACTTCAGTAAACAAAGCAGGCACAATTCCAGCCCTAAGGTCCTACCTGTGTCCACTCTCTTTCCTACCCATGGGAAAGAGAAGGAGGAGCTAGAAAAGTATACAATAATTATATGGAAAAGAGGAGGAAGGTCTAGGATGTTATAATATATGTAACATTCCTAGATTTTCTGTACACATGGGACTTCTTTTAATTATTCTGTTCTATTATTAGACCATGTGGCTTACCTATTTGCTTGGATTATATGATTACTTTTATTTTGACGACCATAATGTGACTTTGGTGTGAATAAGACTGAAAGTTCTCACCCTCTTTTTTCTTCATCTTCTCTGAATATTGATAGAGTGTGAGGGGCAGGGAAAGTGAAGGGAGAGAACAATATTAATTGAGCATTTAATACGCTCTCTGTACTCTACATAAGACATGGCACTTAATGTGCTCAGTGAATCTGAGGGTTGAATACTATGTTATTCTTATTTTATGTATGAGAAATCTGAGGCTTTGAGATTGGCTGAAAAACTGTCTAGAGATCACATAGATAATAGTAAGCCGTTGAGCCAGGACTGAACCCAGGATCACCTACCTTCTCCCTCCTGTGCTGATTCCAGAGGTTAAAACATCACACTCTAGTCTACTGAACTTACCATTATAATCAGAACTGGAGGAAAAATTCCCTAATTCACTGAACTTTTTTTCACATTTTGAAACCAGTGTGCTTTAAAATGAATTTGAACAGCAGAGCCTCGTGGGCATATGAAATTCATAAGAAAAGTATTGCAAAAATTGGTATAATATTTGGAGCTTCCCTCATGATGACAGCTACACAGCTCCTCACAGTTCACCTTGAGGTCTAAACCCTGGTGCTGTTTTCTCATGCTCTCATCTTAGATTCTTCCACAGAAAACATACACAAGGTTTTCTGTGTATCTTGCTCCTCCAGCCACTTACCTCTCACATATCTCTGAGCCGGGAGTAAAGCCACACTTAACTATCAGTCTACACTCTGAGGCAAAGCTTGAATACAAGGTGAGCCAGACCATTGGCAGTCTTCTCTGTGCACCTGTGAAACTTGTTATGGAGAACTTATTTCAATTAATGATTAGTTTCTATGAAAAGTAAACTAAGAAAACCATTGTAAGTTATATTGCTTTTACATTTTAAAAACCTTATATTGTGTCTCCCTATATTTAAGCATCTATAAAATTAAAGACTAAATATTTGTCTATAGGATAAAAAGTTGTTTAGTCATACTGGAGAGAGAGAACATGAGAGAGGAAGACTTCAATTGTATATAGTAACTTAACTACATAATTCTGTTAATACTTTGTGTTTATTACTCTTCCATCTTAGTGCTAAAATTAATGAATTTTCCAAAGCTAAAGGTAGGGAGATGTTTTTATTGTTTTTTAATGGAAGATTTAAAATACTGACATCTGTACAATTTAATTTGTTTTAATATATCTGGCTTTATTCCACAAAGAATTTGGAGTGACCTATTGTGGATAGTTACATTAATGGAGCGAAAGGTTGATAGAAAAATAGAGAAATAAATAAAATTAGTATCATTGTAGGACCCTGTGTAATTAATTACTAATATTACCGACGATGATTGGTATTCCTAAAAGCCACAGCAACAGGAAAAACTGTATATTATATCATTTATGTTTTGTCCTGAAAGCATAGCCTTCTCCAGTGAAGTGAAGATTTTCCTGATACCTTGGTTTGACAAACACATCTTATCTGATATGTGGTGACCGACAGTTTTTATGACATTCTGACAATAAAAGTGAAGACAGGTCTCACAGGAAACTTTAATTTTTCCCCTTAATAATCCAACTCAATGGAACTCATGTGCCAGAGAAATGAGAAAGCATGCTGTCAACATACAAAGCGTGCTCTAGTCTACCTTCATTGCCAGAATAAGAATGCAAAAGCTTAGCCCATTACCTGGCCCACCACTTTCCTCTCCCATACACAGTGTGAGCAAGGAGGTCAGAGAGCTCTTTTTGGCTAAGGCCAAATTAGGCTCAGATTTATTTCAAAACCATGCTCTTGGCCATCACTGACAGTTGATTAGAATTGTCAAAAATGAAAGCCTATGTATAGTCATGGGCTCAATTCTCCAGGGTTAATATGTGCTTTGGAGAGAACACAGGCCTCTGAAATTATACACACCATTTTAAGTGTATATCTCTGAGTATATTTTTCTAGGGAGAGACTTCAGAGCTTTTAATCCATGAAAAGAGGCATGGTAAGGAATGCATGGAGCATGAGTTCTTTAAACACTCCTTCAATATTTCTCTCAAGAGCTTTCAATAACAGGTAAGGAGCACATATTTCAAAGGCCTGCTTCCCTGGCAAGGGCCTGGGGCCAGCCTTCTGTGCTTTTGATTCAAGGCAGGGCTATGTTTGCTAATGATCAAAGCCACAGTCACCAATGCAATCTCTTAAGAACTAAGTGCCTCCCTCAGGCTGGCACTGCCACCAACCTGGGCATGGAGAGGGGGAGGCAGAACCTCTGCAAAGCCCATCAGAAATATTTCTTGAGTGTCTGCTCTATACCAGAAAATAAGGATACAGTGTATTATAGATTCCTGCCCAGATCAGGCTTATTCTACTGATTATACAATATTAATTACTAATTTTCTTATTTTCCGTAAAGGACAAGAGGGCTGGTATTGTCCTTCAAAACAGGTTATCCCTCCAGAACACAAACAAAAAAAAAAGTCTCCAAAATTCTCACCATAGACAGACAAGTATACAGTATTTATTTTCAGAGTCTTTTACAGATCTAAAAACCATCATTTTAGTTCAGAGTATAGAAATATGTTGTTTTAATATAAACACCTTAATCTATCTTGTCAGTTTAAAACTATAGGAATGTATTGCTTATAACTTAGGCCATAAAATAGTGTTTTGATGTGTGAAAGTTATAGAATAGATTACTCTCAGATAGTAATTACAAATAGGTTTATTAAATTTATGTTAAAATATTTAATATTCACCATAAAAGAAGCCATAAATTTATAACTTTTTGAGGAATTTAGTGTTTGTTTTTTTTAATCCTTGCTTGAGGACATTTTCATTGATTTTAGAGAGAAGGGAGGGAGAGAAACCTTGAGACATTCCATGGAAATGTGCAGTGCACCCTCTGATGACTTCTGTTTCTCCATGGAGTGTGAGAAAGCTGCACTGAGAATGGGGAAGAAAAAGGTTTGAGGAGAGGAAAGCAAAACAGAAATTATCACTGGGGTTTGTCCTGTCTACATAAAAGCAGAGATAACCTCTGTCAACTACCTAAATTAACCAATTTAATGCTTAATTGTTAAATCATGAACAAGTATCCAAAATTCACTACACATCTGAAAAGTAGTATACCATAACATTCTAGGGGCAGATTATCTATATTTAGATCTAACTAACTTAACCATATGATTGTGGGTGAGTAACTGAACACTTTTCCTATGTTTCCTCATCTGTATAATGGGACAAATAGTATAACCTGCCTTAGAGAAGTATTTTAAATATTAAATATTAAGTGATTATATATGTAAATGCTTACAAATAGCACCTGATACATAGTAAATGTTACCAATAATTATTTAAGAAAAACTAACAGCACAGAAGATCAAAGCTAATAATAATCTTCATTATTATTCATCTTAATATTATTGAAAGTATTAATAATATTAATTATTTCAGTATGTGAGCATGATATATCTATATCTTTCCCTTTATTTGTGTCATCTTCAATTTCTTTCATCAATGTCTTCAGTTTTCAGAGTACAGTTTTATACCTCTTTGGTTAAATTTATTCCTGAGTATTTTGTTTCTTTTGATGCAGTTATAAATGAGATTGTTTTTTTAATTTTTCTTTCTGATAGTTTGTTAGCAACAGATTTGTGTGTATTAATTTTGTATCCTGTGACTTTCCTAAATTCATTTATTAATTATAATAATCTTGGTGGAGCCTTTAGGGTTTCTAAACAGAGTATCATGTCATCTGCAAATTGAGTTTTACTTTCTTTCGTATTTGGATGCCTTTATTTCTTTTTCTTGTCTGATTGCTCTGGTCAGGACTTTCAATACTATGTTGAATAAAAGTGGTGAGAATGGCATCCTTTCTTGTTCCTGATCTCAGAGGAAAAGCTTTCAGCTTTTCACCACTGAGTATATTGTTAGCTATGGATCTGTCATATTGAGCCTATATTGAAGTATACCAGCTTTGTAGAAAGAGTTTGAAAGCCTTCCTTTCTGTGGAAATTTTTGAAATAGTTTGAGGAGGATAGATATTAAGTCTTCTTTAAATGTTTGGTAGAATTTACCCATAAAGCTGTCTGGTCCTAAACTTTTGTGTCTTGGCACTTTTTTGATTATTGATTCAATTTTGTTATTAATAATTAGTCTGTTTAGATTTTCTATTTCTTTCTGATTTAATCTTGGAAGTTTGTTGTTTCTAGAAATTTATCTCTTCTTTTATGCTATCCATTTGTTGGCATAGAATTATTCTTACTATTCTTTTATGATCCCTTGTATTTCAGTGGTATTGGTTGCAACTTGCCCTTTCTCATTTCTGATTTTATTTATTTTGCTCCTATTTTTTATAAGTCTGGCTAAATGGTTATCAATTTTATTTATCTTTTCAAAGGACCAGCTCTTAATTCCATTGATCTTTTCATCTTTTAGACACTATTTCATTTCTCTCTACCTTGATCTTTATGTTTTTCTATTTTTACTAAATTTGGGCTTTGTTTAGTGAAGGTGGCACTGCTCGCCTCCCCCAACTCTGGAGAAGACTGCAGTCAGCACCTAGAAGTGTGTTTATTAGGAACCTGCTCCTGAAGCCGTAGCTACAAAGACAAACTAATAGGCCTTATTCATAGATATTATTCTGTGAATAAGGTATATTAAATCTGCTGTCTCCTTGCTGTGCCCTTGGTGGGGTAGCCAGTTAATTTAATTTAGGCTCTGAGTTAATTTAGGGCTTTGTTTGTTGTTCTTTTCCTAGTGCCTTTAGGTGTAAAGTTATATGGTTTATTTCAGCTTTTTGTGTTTTTAAATAGGCCTTTTGCTATGAACTTTCCACTTAGAACTGTTTTTGCTGCATTTCTTGGATTTTTGAGAGTTGTGTTTCTTTTCATGTCTCTCGAGATTGTTTTCTATTTCCTCTTTTTATTTATCTGTTGACCCTTTGATTGTTGCATGTTGCATTTTCTCTACACATTTGTGTTTTCTCCCCACATGTTTGTGTTTTCTCCATTTTTCTTGTAATTTATTTCTAATTTTATACTGTTGTGGTCAGAAAAGATATTTGATGTGATTTCATTTTCTTGAATTTATTAAGACCTGCTTTGTAAGTCTCAATAACATGTCATCTATCCTGAAGAATGTTCCATGTGCACTTGAAAAGAAAGTATATCCTATAGGTTTTAGATGAATGTTCTGTATTATCTATTCAGATGATCTAGTCTAATATGTAATTTAAGGCCAATATTTCCTTACTGATTTTCTGTTTGGATTATTTATCCACTGATGTACAGGGGTATTAAAACCCCCTACTATTGTACAACTCTCAATATATCTCTTTATGTCTCTTAATATTTGCTTAATACATTTAGGTGATTCTGTGTTGGGTATGTCACTATTTATGACTGACTCCTCTATCATTTAGTAATGCCTTCTTTGTCTCTTTTTACAGTGTTTGTTTTAACATTTATTTTGTCTGGTATGAATATTGCCACCCCGTCTTTCTTTTCATTTCAATTTACATGAATATCTTTTTATATCCCTTCACTTTTAATATTTGTGTCTTTTGATTTGAAGTTAGTCTCTTGTTGGAAGCATATAGGTGTGTCTTGTTTTGTTATCCATACAGCCACCCTGTGTATTTTCATTGGTGCATTTAGACCATTAACATTTAAAGTAATTATTAAAATGTAGTTAATGCCATTATAAACATTTTAAGAAAATAGGCATTTAAGTTTAACACATTCTTAAAACACTACATTTTTACAACCCTCTCCACGCCTTGTTTTCATGTCATACTTTAAATATTTTTAGTTTGTGTATCTGCTATTAATTGTAATTTTAGTTAATTTTGCTACTTTTGTCTTTTAACATTCATGCTACCTTTTAAAGTAGCTAATCCAGTGCCTGTACTAGATACATTTTTTGTTTCTGGTTTTAATTCTGCCCCCCCAATTTAAAGAAGACCCATCGATATTTCCCAAAAAACCAATTTAGTGATAATGAACTGTTAATTTTTGCTTGTCTGGGAAACTGTCTTTCCTTCAATCCTGAATGACTACTTGCCAGGTAGGATATTCTAGATTGTAGTTTCTGTCCTTATAAACTTTAAATATGTCTTACCACTCCCTTATGGTTTGCAAAGCTGCAGCTGATAGATCAGTTAATAGCCTTTAGGAGGTTTCCCTTGTGTATGGCTGTTTTGTCCTTTGTTGTTGTGGTTGTCATTGCTGATCATTTGCTGCCTTCAAGAACCTCTCAATGTTGCCATTTTAATCACCACATGGTTTGCGTGTGTGTCTTATTTTGTTCAGGATGCGCTTTTTCCTGGACCTGGATGTCTGTTCCCTTTCTCATGTTAGGAAAATTTCAGCCATATTTCTTCAAATAAGTTTTCTGCCCCTTCCTTTTGCACTTCTATTTCTGGAATACCTATAATGCAAATGTTAGTGCCCTGATGTTCCAGAGGTCCCTGAAAGTATCCTCATTTTTATTTTTTTTTTCTGTTCTGAGTGGGTGATTTCCTCTAGTCTGTCTTCCAAGGTGCTAATCCATTGTTTTATCTAATCTGCTATTGATTTCCTATATTGTATTTTTTTATTTCAATTATTCTGTAGCTCTGAGTAGTTCCTTATCACATTTTCTAAATCTTTGTTGATGTTCTTACTGAGTTTCTTTATTCTTCTAAGTTCAGTGAGCATATTCATGGCCATTACTTCAATACTTTATAAGGTAAATTACTGATCTCCATTTCATTATTGATTTTTTCAGATTTTTTCGTGTTCTCTCACTGGTTTTTGGCAGGCCAGCTGGGGCTGAAGTGGACACATGGCACCTGGGGTACCCTGATGAGCCAGCTGGCTGAGGCTGTGGGGCCTGCCAGCTGAAGTGGCACAGCTGAAGGTCTGAAGTGGCACAGCTGAAGGGGGCTGCCAGCTAAAGGGCTCTGGGGACACAATTGGGACTGGCTGTCCAGTTCTGCAGCAGACACCAGCTTATGGCCTGGGACACATTCTATGGAACCAGTTAGCCAGGGCTGCAATGGGCACTAGTTGAGGTGACCTCCGGGCCCATCGTTTCCAGGGCTCCTTGTAGAATACTGTAGCAGTTGCTGGCTGAGGTGTTCCAGAGTGTATGGTGCCTGGGGTGCCCTGGTGGGTGAGGTGGCCCAGGGCACACTGTGAAGGACCTGCAAGGTGTCTAGAGCACCTTAACTGAGCTCCTGCCTGTGCTGTCTAGTTGAAGGGAGAACATAAAAAATGGTGCTCACCAATACCTAACCCCCGTGTGGTCACAGAAGGCATTATTTTATCCATGGCTGAATAATACTCCCTTTTGTGCATATATTTATACCACATTCTCTTTATTTATTCATCTCTCAGACAATGGACACTCAGGGGTTTTTTGTCTGGGTGAAAGAAATACTGCCACGTACATGGGGGTAAAGATATGTCTTCAAAGTAGTGATATAATTTTCTTTAACAAATCCAGAAGTGGGATTGCTGGATCAGATGGTAGTCATAGTTTTTTTTTTTTTTTTGAGGAACCTCCATACATTTTTCTACAATATATGGAGGTTCAATTTACATTTCCACCAACAAACAGTGCCATTCTTTATAGGGGAATGACTACATATCTATCATCTGAACATTAATCTCGTAGCATCACATTCGTAACATAACTTCCATGTGTTATGCTAAAAAATGTCCATTTCTAATAGAACAAGGAGAGGAAGGAAATTTTTAATCATGTCCTGCCATGACACACTATTATCTTTGTTCCCCACTAGAGTGCAAGTTCCTTCAGTACTTCACATTATTGCTCTTCTTTATCCCCAATATTGAGGAGCACACCAGGCACATTTCAACTGTACTGTTGCTTATTTTGTGAATGAGTGAGTTACTGAATGAATTAATGAAAATGAATAATTAGGCAAATGTTTGCTGCTGGTGTATTTTTGTCTTAATATCAGCTGCACATAGAAGGATAATGGATCTCAACAAATGCTTAGTTAATGCTACTCATAAAATGTTATTAATGCCAGAAAGTATAGAAGCAACCTGGTCACCTGTATCCACTCATTCATGGAAAGGGTCAGAAGTCAAGAGTAGTTGGGAGCATAAGTAGAGTGGAAAAAGAATAGGTGGATAGCTCTCCCTTCATACTTCCACAGCAAGGCTATATCAGTGTGTGTTCTTCAACTTTTGCCTTTGAATAATAGTTTCCCATTTTGTGTTTTTGTTAGAAAGTTTTTATAAAAGTTAAGTAGACTTCCCCAATAGAGTATATTTAGTACTTGTACCGCCTGGAAAAATGAAAGCACAAGGTAATTGTTTAGATTGTGATCACTATTTTCGGTTTGTCTTTTTTTGGTCATCAATTTTGGCTTGTCTGACTTTTATAGAATGAGAATAAAACAGTTTTGCAGAACATTTCAGAAAGTTAAAAATTGATGGGCATGAAAAAACTGATTTTTATTTTTGTACAGGAATATTTTCAGAAGCTATTTATATCTAGTAACTGTACCTGTCTTTAATTTGATTTTTTTCATTGTATCAAAGCCTCAACATCTTTCTGCATAGAATCTTTGGAAAGTTTTTTCTACTTGTATTTAAAGAGATGCTAAGAGAACATGCAAACGCCTTGCAAGATAGATAGGCATTTTTTAATTTAACTATGCTTATGTTTAATTCTGTAAAGAGATAAGTTGATAGTTTCATTTTGCACAGTAGCTGGACATAGTAACTTTGTTGTTGTTATATCATTAAGTTCTCTGAAAAATCTTAATGGGTGGAGTGCCCAGATAGAAGAAATACCCAGCCAAATTCATTAGTGACTCATTCAATTTTTTAGAATGGTGATAATTAAGCAAGAGTTATTCAAATTTTCCAAATTTGAATTCTTAGTTTGCCACTAACAGGAAAAGAAATGTCAATAAAGGAAAAACTATAGTAGAAATAATTTTAAAAAAGGAAGCAAACTTAAGATAACCTAAAAATAAAAATAGGAAATAACTTCTAAGAAATCAACCTAAGTGAATGTTGACTAGAACCCATGTGTTTTATGCAATAAGCATATATAAATACTTGAGATAAGTCACCACATAATGGTGGAATAGAAAAATAATACATAAACAGATTATATATCTACTATGGTGAAAATAATATTTTTAACTACAATTGTTTTTATATTAAGTGCTTAGCATGAGCCAGGTGCTATGCTGAATGCTTTAACATGTGCTGTCCCATTTGTTACTCATCACAGACCTATTTCTATACAACTCTATGTGATTATTGATCCTACCTGCATTTCATAGAAGAGGGAAGTTCCGGTTTAAGATAGCAATACAAGAGGATCCTGAACTCACCTTCCCCCACAGGTGCACAGAATCTACAGATATATGTGAAATAATTTCCTCTGGTGAGGGGGAGAAACTGGCTAAGAAACTCCTACAAATTGGGTGAATAAGGAAAAAACACTGAAGCAATGAGGAGAGGCTGAGGGAAAATCTTGCCGTAGCCCCCACCCCTAGTATGGTGAACCACCTGGGAGGGAGGGAGCTCTCCAGAGCTTTTCCCTGAGGGGTAAAGAGTTTGAACTCCACATCTGGCAACACAACCTTTAAAACCTGCACCTGAGAAGTGAGCCCCCCAAACTTCCAGCTTTGAAAGGCACCAAGGCTTGCATCCACAAGACCCACATGTCTGTAGTGAACTAAGTAATGTTTCTTTAAAGGCCTGCGCAGGCTTACCACTCCAGGCCCTGGGCAGAGGCTGCCGACTGAGGAGTGCCCATTTTTTCTGCGGAAGAGACCTTTTTTTTCTTTATTTTAAAGATTCAGCCTGAGGGGCAGGCACCTAATTTAACACACATCTACTCTACACAGACCAAGGCTGAGGATGCCATCTCTGTGCTGCCCTGAGGCCTCACGCCAGCTTATTAGTATCACTCAGCAAGCAGTGGGTACAGGCCCCTCAGTTTTGCAGCTGCTGCCTAGGAGCTACCTCTACATCACCAGGCTGGTGGCCAGTGGTATTTATGTTTCCCACAGGAATGTTACAAATGAACAAAAAGTTCTTAACTGGCTACCCCACCAAGGGCACAGCAAGGAGACAGCAGATTTAATATACCTTATTCACAGAATAATATCTGTGAATAAGGCCTATTAGTTTGTCTTTGTAGCTATGGCTTTGGGAGCGGGTTTCTAATCAAACACACTTCTAGGTGCTGACTGCAGTCTTCTCCAGCGTTGGGGAGGCAAGCAGTGCCACCTTTACGCTCTTCCTGTACCTGACCCCAGTTCATCATGAAAGGAGCCAGCACCCCAGCTCTTTTCTGCTCCCCAGACCCAAGAGGAAACATTCCTTGATAGCCTACCTCTGGCAGCTAATGAATCTTTGTTTAGTGGGATTGAACCCAGTGGGATGGGTTCAGTGGGGTGATAGCAAAGAGAGAAACAGTTTTTCAATGGTTCTCACCCCAGATGTAAGTGAGGGGAGAGCACACAGAAACACCCCTCTGCCAATCTTACCCTGAAAGATACATTTGCATATTTTAAAAGCTGCCGCCTGTGAGTATGGAGTCCAATTAGCCTGAATCTAAGTGCTGACTGAGGTTTTTCACTTTGAAACACTGACAGGACCTGGCACACTCTCAACTACTGGGAACCACTGAAAATAAAGTAGGCTGTTTGGAAAATCACAGAGGTTTGAGAGACAACCAAGAGCAATGGCGGGGTTGAACAGTAAGATTCTTTCCTACATGAGGCCACTCTCTTGAGACTGGGATAGGTGGCTGTTTTATGTAATGCATTGATACCAACACAGAAAGTCAAGAAAATGAATAAACAAAGGAATATGTTCCAAATGAAAGAATAAGATAAAACCTCTGAAAAAGACCTTAATGAAATAAAGATAAATTATTTCCTTGATAAAGAGTTAAAATAATAGTTATAAAGATGCTCATCCAGCTCATGGGACAAAAAGAGAGAGAGAAAGGAGCAGAAATTTTTTTGAAAAAATAATAGCTGAAAACTTCCTGAAAAAGGAGACAGATACCAAATCCAAGAAGCCCAGAGAGTTCCAATAAGATAACCTAAGGAGACCCACACCGAGACATAATGTTTAAACTGTCAGTAGTTAAAGATGAAGAGGGAATCTTAAAAGCAGCAAGAAAAAAAAAACCAGCTTGTTAAATAAGTAGGGAACTACTTATTTCCCATAAGACTACTGCGGATTTTACAGCAGAAGCTGAGTCCAG
Source organism: Sturnira hondurensis (assembly GCF_014824575.4). Taxonomy (NCBI): domain Eukaryota; kingdom Metazoa; phylum Chordata; class Mammalia; order Chiroptera; family Phyllostomidae; genus Sturnira; species Sturnira hondurensis. Next base: position 485,713 of record NW_028079344.1, on the reverse strand, counting down.
AAGGGAATGGCCTGATATATTCAAAATGCTAAAAGAAAAGAAAAAACTGTCAACCAAGAATATTCCACCGTGCAAAGTTGCCCTTTAGATTTGATGAAAAGACAGAGCTTTCCAGACTAGCAAAAGCTGAACGAATTTATCTCCACCAGACCAGCCGTATTAGAAGTGTTAAAGGAACATCTTTCAAATAAAAAGGTTCTAATTAATAACAGGAAACATATGCAAGTATACATATCACTAATAAAGGTAAATCTATAGTAAAAATTATATTATCATGATTTAAATGAGGTCATCCACTTCTAAATCTACTACAAAGACAATGAGATTATCCATGTCTAAATCTAGTACAAAGAAAAAAAACAAAGGAGGAAAATAATTATAACTAAAATAACTTTCATGGATACACAAGTTAAAAATGCAAATTGTGACATCAAACATAAAATGTGAAAGGTGTAAAAATGTAGAACTTTGGAATGTGTTCAAACTTTGTTATCACCAACTTAAAGTAGACTTAGAAGTTATTTTATGTAAGCCTCATGGTAACCACAAAGCAAAACCTTATAGTAGATACACAAAAGATAGAGGAATCTAAAAATATCACAGTGAGAAAACATCAAATCACAAAAAGCAGGAAAAGTAGAACAGAAAAAGTAATAACCAAACACTCAGAAAATAATTACTAAAGTGGCAATAAGTGCATGCCTATCAATACTTACGTTCAATGTAAACAGACTAAATTCTCTAATCAAAAGAGATACAGTGTCTGAGTGAATTTTTTAAAAATACCCATCTAAATGGGAGGGAGGTGGGGAGCACTGGGGGGGGGCAGGGCTGGGAATACAAGACAGAAAACTGTACTTGGACAAGAAGTAAATAAAAATTAAAATTAAAAAAAAATACCTATCTATATGCTACCTATGAGAGACTCACTTCAGATATAAGGACATACACAGACTGAAAGTGAAGGGATGAAAAAAGATATTCCACACAAATTAAAATGAAAGAAAAGATGGATAGCTATACTCAAGTCAGAGAAAATAGACTTGAACCCAAAGACTGTAATAAGAGACAAGGCAAATCTTTATATAAGGAGGTCAACTCATCAATAGACTATAACATTTGTAAATAGTTACACACCCAACATAAGAGTACCTAAACATATAAAATAAATATAAACAGACCTAAATAAACAAATACGCCATATGCAGTAATAGTAGGGGACTTGAATGGATAAGGGAAATGTGGTATGTGTATATTATTAATTCATAAGAAATAAATAAATCTGGCTATTTGCAGCAATATTGATGTACCTTGAGAGGGCATTAGCCTAAGTGAAATAAGTCATACAGAGAAAGGCAGATACATTTGATCTCACTTATAGGTAGAGTAAAAAACAAAACAAAACACAGAACTCAGATACAGAAGACAAATTGCTGGTCATCAAAAGCCAGGGGGTGGGTGAAAGGGCTCAGAAGGTAGAAACATCCAGTTATAAATAAGTCACGGGGATATAATATACGGCATGATGACTGCAGTTACTGAACTGTATTTTTGAAAGTTGGTAAAGAATAGATCTTAAAAGTTCTCATCACGAGAAAAACTGTAACTGTGTAGTGATGATAGTTGTTAGACTTTTTGTAGTGATTGTTTCCCAATATAGTATACAAACACCAAATCATTATGCTGTACACCTGAAACTAACAGTGGTATAGATCAAGTGTACCTCAGTAAAAGCAAAATCAAACATAAAGAGCCAAGCAAGGCACTGATTTTTTCAGGGACATGCAGTTCAAGAGTGTTGATAGGTTAGGGTGTTGACGATCACTACTGGTACAGCTGCTCCTGTAACTGTGACTGCACAAATTCAGCCAAGATCTGCAGTTGGGTTAACACTCTTAGAGTGTGTATCTATTCTTACTAGTGAAATAAATTGGCTCTGTACTGGTTGGTGGGGGTATATTTCATGAGGGTAGAGGGAAAAGATTCAATAAGGAAAGGGTCATTTCCATGGGGGGAAAAGAAAGCTAGACTTCAAGTGTTCTCAGACCTTCTGTAACAGAACATTGGAATAACTTATTATCTGTCCTTTCAAACACAATTTAATTCCACTCTGTCTGTAGGAGATGAACAGGGTGCAGAGGCTTGCTGGTCCCCAATAGTTGCTGTTTTCCCTTTCACCCAAATGGCAAGGCATGATTACTTGGTACAGTGAGGATATATCAAGAATTTACTCTGCATCTTTAGGTATTAAAAATGGAATAAAAAGAATTCGTGACCACACAGGTAACATTTCTTGGCCAGGAGACTCTCACAGTCTAGTGGAAGGGACAGAGGACTACAGTGTAATCAATCAGAGCTAAGGGCCACAGTCACACAGAGGAGTGAACAATTGTCTCTTGTCTAGAAGCTCAGGAAAGCACTCAGAGATTCCACGTGAAGCAGCCTTAAATGATGAGTGAGGCTTCTCCAGATGCAGGGAGAGGCAAGGTGTTCTAGGGGCAGTACTGCAGGGGCACACGCCGTGAGAGGAGCAAGGCACAATCCCAGAGCAGTATTCAAATAACGGGAGTGTCTGCACTTTCAGAATAAATGACCAGAGACGGTGCTGAATCCGAAGAGGGGACCCAGGGCCTTGGGCATCATCTTAGAGTTGTTCTTTATTTTAGCAGTCCCTGGGGACCACTGCAGGCTTCTAAGTGGGGTCCTGTCATGGTATAACTATTTTAGAAAAATTAAGTCTGGCAGAAAGAAGATGGACTGAGAAGAGAAGCATGTGCTAGTTCAGTGGGGAAGAGGGGGGCAAGCCCAGCTGGAGGCAAGGGCTGCCATTCTCCCCTCCAGACAACCCAGGAGGTGGTTTCTACAGCAGAACTGGAGCTGGCCCCTCTGGTCAATTCCTTCCAAACCACAGGCTTGAAAACCACACCTGAAAGCCGTGGCTATTCCACTATGTCAGGCTGGAATTCTGCACTGCAGAGCCCAGCTTGTACATACTGCCCCATGCGTACCACAGGCAGCTATTAGGTGGGTTGCCTTCAGAAGCCACTTAATCTATATGACCCTCCGTTTTAATTTGTGAAATAGGAATACTCATAATATTTTCCTTGGTTATTTGGAGAATTAAGTGAAATAACATGAATATGTTTTATAAATTGAAAATGGATTATAGTTATTAATATAGTTTATGCCTATTAAATGAGTGTTTCCAGAATGACCTTGACTTTAAAGTAAATGCCCACAAGAAGTACACTCATGCACACAAGCACACAAACACCTGGAGGCAACTACGCATGGGCCCGCAGAGCCTGTGGGGTGAACTCCCGACTCTTTGGAACCATAATACAGTAGAAAATTCCTGGGGGAAAGGTCAATGCATAATCAGAACTCAATGCCACCTTCTATTTATTCAAGCTCCACACTAACATTTTAACTTTAAAAATGTACCCCATTGTTTACAGATTGATTTCTTATTGGTTTTATATAGGTTATTTTGATGAAAGCTGAAAATCTTTTACACCCTGCTCATTATATATGGTATAGTCAAAATTAATAGACTAGAAACATCTTCTTTTTTAGTGAGTCAGTATTTTTGCTGTTCTGACTCATACGGTTTTTCCTCCCCCCACTCAGTATGTATCAGGGAATATTCTGAAAGTCTAATTCATGCATATTTCAGAGCTAAATAGAGAGCACTAGCATTGACTGAAAGCAGGACCAGAAAATGTTAGCTTCGTTTTGTCTGTGAAGAACAGCTAAATTAACCAGGCCAGAAGGGAAAGGGGACGACCCAGAAGGAGGGTAAGAGTCTTCCCAGCTCTTCAGTACTTAATCCACCTGCTCTACCCATTACATCTGAGAAACAAGGGGGGAAAAGATTCAAAAACTAATAATACCAGAGAGAGAATTGAACTGCAATTATCTCAAGTCCCGTGATCCTTCCTTGATTATGGAAGAAGCAGCATCTGAAATAGACAAAGCATAAGCCACTCACAAATATAAAACTACCAATCCCTGAAGTCAACATGACAAGCTTTGCTTACAGAAGAGTCTACTTACTTACATATGAACATATACCTATATGAATTAGCGTTTACTTATGAGATGACCTTAGTTGCTCGTATTCCCTGGAAACTGTGGCTCTGCGAATTCCTCAGAATTTACCCTAAATATACCCTATGACAGTGATATGCAATCACTGTGCTGCAAGAATTTGTAAAATACACAATACTGGACTATTTAGTCAGGGGCACTGACCTCTTTTCCCTTAGCTTGTCAAATAAAAAAATGACAGCCAACACAATAGCCATCTGATGTGAACGAATCAAAATAATACCTATTTTCTTTGTCATATCAGCAGAAATACATTTTCTGGTGTGCTGCAGAATTAGTAATTCCTCTCCGTGTGCCGTGAGATTTTTTTAAGTTGGAAATTGCTGTTCTGTTCTATTAAGCTCTTAAACAATCCACCAGAACTCCAGTTCTGGAGTTCTGTCAGGCTATCAGCTCTTCGACTCTTCTCTCCCATCAAGCCTTGTTACCAAACACTGGCCTGCCTTTCTTCCTGGAGCCCGAACCAGTACCAGCCCTGGCGTCTAGACAGACCATCAGTGCATCCACACAGTACCTTCACCTGTCTGTGTACAAATGGAAGAAACACATTCTTGAAGTTGGCTAACGACCACCTCCAATGTCTGCGTGCTGGTCCCTCTCGTCCTCTCCGTCATTTTCTCTGTATCTGAAATCCCTCTCCCCAGCCCCTCCGCCTTCCTGTGTCTTCTCCCTCTACTGAAACAGCAACGTTTGATAGCATCAGCTTGTCTTTGACAGAAACACTTTCATACAAAGTGCCACCTCTTTCAAAATTTCCCTTTCCAAGCCTGTTTGAGCCAATCTTTATCTGTAAAATGAAAGATTTTGTTTTCTGTTTCAAGTTGAAAGGTTTTCTAAGTGGAACATTAAGTAGGAGTAATTCTAAATGCCGCGAAGTAAAGTTTGTTTTCTATGTTAAGCTGCCTGAAGAAAATGAAAAGAAAATAGATCCTTAGGTCACTGTCTTCTTTTCTTTCTTTTCTTCCATCTCCTCTGCCCTCCCTGCCCAGACGACCGGGGTGTAGACCCAGTTCTTTATGGCGCACTCCCTCTCTACCACCAAGAGCAGAGAATCTGAATATTTCGAAAAGAAAAATATTATATCTATCTATAGGTATCTATGGATAAATATCTAGAGAGAGAGAGTTGTCCCTCAGCATCAACAAGGGATTAGTTCTAGGCAGATACCAAAATCCACAAATGCTCAAGTCTCTTATATAAAATGGTATGGTATTTGCATATAACCTACATTCATCTTCCCATATACTTTAAATCTTTTAAGATTAATTATAATACCTAATACAATGTAAATGCTCTACACATTATTGTTATACTGTATTGCTTAGATAATGACAAGAAAAAAGTCTGTGTGTGGCCAATTCAGATGTAGCCATTGTAGACCTAACTACTAGGCACAGCAGCAACGACATATGTTTTTCAAACACTTTCAGCCCACAGTTGGTTGGATCTGCAGCTGTGGAAGTGGAGGATGCATAACCCACAGATACAAAGGGCCAGCTGTATAGTCATGCATCGCTTTAATGATGGGGATACATTCTGAGAAATGTGTCATTAGGTCATTGTGCAAATATTATAGTGACTTAACAAACCTAGATGGTGCATCCCACTACTCACCTATTGCTCCTAGGCTACAAGCCTGTACAACATGTTACTGTACAAAACAACATGCGATTAAATCAGGCCCAAGAAAAAATAATGCAATAAAAAGACACAGTAAATAAGAGATACATGAGGCTGCTGCCAGCATAACACAGAAAACTTTTTTATATGGTAGAAAGAGTACATTCTAAAATAACAATAAATATTCCAGTAAATATATAAACCAATAATACAGTTTTTATTACTCTTATGCATTATATACTATATATAATCATATATACTGTATTTTTTTAAATATTTTATTTATTTATTTTGAGAGAGAGGGTACAAGAAGAAGAAAAAGTGGGAGAGAAACATCAATATATGGTTGCTTCTCATGAGTCCCCTGCTGGGAACTAGCCTGCAACCCAGGCATGTGCCCTGGCTGGTAATCGAACCAGCGACCCTTTGCTTCACAGGCCTGTGTTCAATCCACTGAGCTACACCAGCCAGGTATATACTATACTTTTATAGGACTGGCAGTGCAGTTTGCTTACACCAGCATCACTGCACATACATTGTAATGCATTATGCCACACATTATGACAACACTAGGTGATAGGAACTTTTCCATTCCATCAAATTCCAATGGGATTGCCATCCTGTATGTGGTTGGTCATTAACCAAAATAGTGTTATGCAGCTCATGACTATATATGAGGAAAAATATAGAAAAGAAGCACAGGATATCCAAGGTATCTATACTAGAAGTCTCTAAAAAAAGAGAATCAATGTAACAAAAGAATAAATAGTATCAATGATAACTCAAGAATACTTTTCTTAAATAAAAAAGATTTGCAATATTGAAAAGCCATATCTGGCAAAATTTTCCCAGAATGGCCTATACCAAAACTTATCCTAGTAAAATTATTGATATTTAAATAAAAAGAAAAAGGTCCTTTTGGCACCAAATCAAAAGTTCAATATCCCACCAAATTAAAAGTTCAATATCCCTAAAGGAAAGAAAATGAGATTGTCATCAGACCCTCCAGACTTTTCAATAGCACTCTCTATGCCAGAGGATAATGGGATAACATTTCAGAAATACAAGAAAAACAAACATGAGCTGAGGATTTTACACCCAGCTCCACTGATCCTCAAATATAACGGTCACAGTTGTTGTGCACAGGTAAGACCTCGGTGAGTGTAGTTCCTGTGAGCGTTTCATGCAAAGTTTACTGGAGAACAAGCTTCAGACAACCATGATGACTGAAGAGACAAATAGAACCACTGGTAAACACCAAATACACATTTATTTGTATAATTCAGAGTACCTGTATGAGGAGAGGGTATAAAATCCAATGGCCATTTGATTTATATACATTCAACTCAACTGTCTAAAAATGTAGTGGGTAGGTCAGAAAGAAAACAGAAGTAGAATAAATTCTCTGATTGCCTCAAAATATCAAAAGGGAGTAAATGGTGCTAGTTGAAAGTAGATTCTGGGGCATGGGGGACGAGATAGGGGGTCACTAGCTAATTTCAATTTTACTCATAACTATTAAGAGAAGTAGTAAAAAAGGTTAATAGTAATATACACAGATATTTGTAAAATCATAAATCATAGAATATAAACTCACACAAACATTAATAAAAATGCACCAGAAAAAGAAGCACACACCTTCCTAAGTACAAAAAGATACAAGTATGTAAACAAGAGCAAGCAAATAACATGGACCAGCGCTTTTCAAACCACCTGTAGTGAAGGGAACAGCTGTTCTCCACAAAATCACATGCATGGACTTTTCAGCAATGGCAAGTTGCCTAAACTTTTCTAAATGTTTTTCTTTTTCTCTTTCTGTACATAGAGAGAGAAACATATGTGACATATAATCAGGCAATGCTGATGTCTGTTTAAGTAAATAAGGAGGCTGTTAAACTGAGGTGGCTCCGATGCCTAAGTGCCTGTGTAGGCAAACCAAAGTAAATGTTTCGAGATTACAAAGCTGAAAACTAACCAGTTAGGCTTGAAGCTGTAACCAATCAGTCATTACCGCATTTGCTTTCACCTTTCCAGTGGGTAAGTCTCTCCCCAAGCTCCTGTAGGTGGAGCACTCGTAACCACTTCCTGTCTGGTGCTACCCAGTTAGAATCAGTTTTTGCTCAAACAATGCTACTGTGCAAGTAACCCTTATTTTACTTAACGAGGCCTTCAAAGCTATTCACATAACTTATTACAGTATATTGTTATAACTGTTTTATTATGTTTGTTTTATTATTTTAATAATATTTTATTGTGCCCGACTTATAAATTAAACTTTATCATAGGTAAGTATGTACAGGAAACAACATAATATATAGCATTTATGGCTCAGTACTGTCCATGGTTTCAGGCATCCATGGGGAGCCTTGGAACTCATGCCCCATGAATAGGGGGTCCACCAGAGTATAGTATGTAATTATTGCATTACTTCCCATATGTACATATATACTTTCATCCACTTGGAATAATATGTATATAACTATGTCTTATGGAGAAAATTTTGTAAATTATGCTACCATTTACTTAACAAAGGGAAATAAAATATATATATTACATATGTATACATTTTATACATTTATATATAAGTAATCCCAGCGATCAAAAATAAAGTAGTTACCTAAAGATAGAGGAAGGCAGCAGGATGGGAGATAGGGGTAGAAACTACAATTGTTTTGTAAATTTGCCTTTAGAGTCATATAAAACTTTACATAATTATAAAACGAAATTAGATTGAAAATCAAGCAATCCCTGAACACCCAACACAAAGTGAGACGCCTGAGCCTGTGCGTCCAGCAGGGGGCGCAGCGACACTGCGAAGACGGCTCCAGAGGACTTCGGAGCAGAGGTCTGTTTGTTCTGAGCTGAATATTACCATAAAGACAAAAACAACTTTCAAAAAGCTCACACTACTTTTTTAATCATTTCGTTGGGGGTAGTCTTAACATTTGTTCTGAGACTGTTAGAGTATATATGGATAAGGCAAATGAATTATGATAATGACGTCATAAAAACTGAATATTTGACATGAGAAAAAATATTTTGAATTTGAATAAGAAATATCATTACTTTATGCTGCACATTCTTTTATAAAACTAAGTGATTTCTAGCTTTGACCCCTGAAAAGACTTAGAAACAATGCTGAGATCATGGTCTTCACATACCATTTTCCACTAAAAAGTATCAGGGATTCCTTGCAGAAATAGCTGATTACAGGTGTATGGTAGGAAAGGTACAAGTTGATTCCAGATACCAGTGGCTGCTGCTCCGCTGATATCAGAATGCCGTATCAAGTTAAAGATGCTCCCAGTGGCCAACGATGAGAAAATCTGAATAATGATAGATATAGTAACTGCAATGGATTAAAACACATCAAATATGTTAAAGTTCATGAATTTCTAAAAAGGCTGAAAATAAAATACTACTGATCATCCTTGAAAATGTAACAAAACCAAAATTATTCTTTTACAAACTAGTAAATAATGGGAAGAGAGCACTTTTTATTCTGCCTTCCCTATAAAGATGATTCCAAGTACACAAGTAGTTGGTGAGATGTTTCCTCTTGTATAATATTCCATCAAATAAATAAAGAAGGAAACTTAAAATTTCTATATCACCATCCTACAACTTTTAATGAATTATTAGATCTAGACTGATAATCAATAACTGCCAACATCACAAATAAAAAGCTGCCAGCTGTGCTTCTTGATGGAGGTGTACACCACCACCTATGGGATATTTTGCCAAAAGCTGAACCTTGATGATAACATCCCTTGGTCTGTGCTGTTCGACATCAGCAGCTACCGAGCATTTCAAATGTGGCTGGGCCTCACTGAGACGTGCGATGACGCACCGCACACGCAGCATCGCAAAACCAGTGAGAGAAGAAAACTACCAACGTTTGGATATACTGGATTGAAATTACATCATTAAACTAATTTCAACTATTTTCCGTTTTTAAATGTCCTAAAATGTAAAGTCACATTTATAACTAATATTGTATTTCTACCTGGGCAGTACTGCTCTAGCTGTAGTCACAACTTACAGGAAGTACCTTTAATAGAGAAACATATGAAATGACACTAGAAGACTGAAAATCCAGGCTTTCGGAAGCACTGAAATTCATATTTCTAACCCATTTTAATGCAAGTCAAAGTTACTAAAAATGTATATGGTTGACCTTTACACTTTGTGTTTAAGGTAGTCCTAAATATTAATATCTATGAAATTATCAATTTGATATCTGTTATATTTCACTGTTGCTCATAAAAACAAGTACATAATTAAAAATGTATATATCTCTGTATTGCTTAAAATAAACAGTTTATAGTATGTGGACTGCACTATGGAAAACACTGACACACAACTTAGCTAGCACTCTGAAACTCTCAGGCCTTAAATAATCTGAAAATTCTCTCTCACTTTCATCAGATACATCCAGTTATTATTTCTATGCTATTGGAAAGCTTTTATAAAATTTACTACATCCTAAAGCTTCAAATAGCATTCCTACATCTAATGAAAATGAACTTAAAGTAATTTTCTTAATTAAAATATAACACGGAATAAAATTTGATATGTATTTTTTTAATTCTTTATATTCTCTCTTCATCTTTACTATCTTCCCCAAATCAGAGATCAAATGAATAAATTACATATTATAAAATATATGAAACTTTAAGTTAGATATTGAATTAAGTTTACTCAGACTTCAATTTTAATGACATTTCTACCTACCTCACATAGTAGGCATCTAAAAATATTAGGTAATTTGTTTCTGACTTCATGAAATCAGAAATTATGTGTAATGTCATCCAAATTTTTTTTACATTTACTTACTAAAAATTTTTTTGCAAGTTTAGTATACTTTAATATTTTATCAGCACAAATAAGCATGATAAAATGTTTAATTCACAGAAAACTATTTTACACACGCATACAGCAATGTACTGATAAATACAGCTTACATATTGAAAATAAATCTTGGAAGTTTTCTTTTCCTTGACTCACACTGCACCAAAGCGAGAGAACACCAGGGGGCAGTGCTGTTAGCACAGATCTCATGGGGATTGGAAAGGGAGGCAGCTGAAATCAGCCAACCGCTAAGGAGATAAATAGGGTGGAATAGCAACAATTTGTTTGATTTTCCTTTTCTGACGTTATATGGACCTTATATGCTTATTAATAATATCCTCCTTCACATCCTTTGGTAACATCTTCAATCCAATTCAGTTGAATTTGAGTAAACAAAAGGGTATAAACTAATTAACCCTAGGGCTTCCTTAGCCTTTTGACTAGGACCAGGTCAAAAGGTCCTAGTCAGTTATTAACCCATAGTGCCACTCACTACAAATAGGGCCAAAACTAAAAGGGCAATACTAAAAAATCTATGAAACCTTTTTACATTTTCTACAATTATACCTTTGTCTATTTCAAGCGCATAAAATTCTTGTGAGCAGTGACTTCATAGGACATTTTGGGGACTGTTGGACGCAGTCAATGACAGTAAATGTGTCACCTGCAGAACAAGCAAACTGCTAAGTTCTAGTGCCTTTTAATGTGAGGTGTATTTTCTAACATTCAAACAAAATATAATTTTTATAGAATATTAGAATCTACAAGTATTCTATGAGCTATACTCTGAACTGTGGGTTTGACCTACTTAAATTTTAATAAATAATAGTAGGTAGTTTACATAATTTAGTGTTGAACAGTTTTTGAAAGTCTGGAATGTATAATTTAGCAGCAGGTTGTGCAAGTGATTGTAAAAGTGGATGGTTAATGTATCTAATGTTAGTTGGCTCTGATTCGTTTTTCAGATCCTCTTCACTTTTAAATTGTACCAGGAATTTCTATAGCTTATTTGTCTTGGGATTTTATAAACAATAAAAGATTTGCCTTCTTCCCTATAGCAGCAATTGTCTAAGATTTTGCCACCAGAAATTGCAGCTCACCATGGTTTGTCTCAGGGTTGAGGTATTTTTTTATCCTCACTCGAAGATATCGTTATTGGGTTGATTTAGAGAGAGGGGAAGGAAGGGAGAGATGTGGAGAGAAGCATCAGTTGGTTGCCCACCAAGGATCTCTCGAATGCACTGCACCCAGGGACCAAACCCACAGCCTAGGCTTGTGCCTTGACTGTGAATTGAAGGCAGGGCCTTCCCAGTTTTGAAGGACACTCCAACTAAGTGGAGTGTCCAACTAACCTACACTGACCAGTGCAGGCTTGAGGTATTTTAAGTGTCACTCTATCAGTCAGAATTCCGTGGGAAAGAGACCGCCCTCCAAGGGATTGAAATGAGAATTTAAAGAAGGAGTTATTTAAAGAGCAGTGGGTAGATTAAGAGAAAACAACCAGAGAAGCTGAGTTCCCCAGAAATAACAGTGGGGCATAATCACCTTCCTGAGCCTGAAGGGGCAGACTAGGAAGCAATAGCACTTCCTGAGCCTGTGGGAACTGCAGAAGCAGATGAGAACTGGAGGAGCTGTGGTCCTAGAGAGACCAGGCTGACACACCAGTGCTGGGAAGAAGCAGGCCGGGCAGCGTGGACCTGTTCATCCTCTCACCTTCTAGTCTTCAGCCAGGGCCTCACATGATCACCCAGAGCCCAGCAGGGAAGGGCAGACAGCGGCAGAAGGGTGGCCACAGCAATGGAGAAAAGAGGACCGTTGAATGAACTGACTCAGTACTAAGTCTTACCATTGGAGTTTGTCTATATCGCTCCCTCCTTAGCTTTTTATTTCACTCACCACAGTCTTACAAAGTCAAAGGGAAAATTATATTTTTAAGGAAACTTCCTTACATATCAGTCTTTCAGATAGAAACTTTTTCCCTATTTCATGTTTCTTGTCTTTTGTGTGATTCAAGAAAGAAGCATTTGCTATGATATGAAAGTCGAGAACTTTTTCTCTTCAACCCTCAGCATGACAGGTTTTCAGTGCATTCAGTGAAGTTGCTGCTCCTTGAATCTGGAGGGTTCAGGCGCTGATGTGGTGAGAAGGCAGGCGGATTCACTCGCTCTTATAACTCTAAGTGCCCCAGCCAAGCTAATCATCTGACTCTGGACCCCTGGAATCTCACCTTATTGTTTGGCTAATTTTCAGCCTTTCTTTTCCTTCTAATAATACTTGAAACTATAGCAAAAAAAATTCAAATGCAAATCACATTTCACTTTTAAAAATTATTGCTCTCATTGTGTCCATCCTTACCCCTTCCTCCTTCTTTTACTGATTTTTACTGAAAGGATAAAGAAAAAGGAAATCTCAGTGACTTCATTCTAATTACACTTGACATTAAATGACTGATGATTTTGTCACATACATATGGACAAAGCTCTGTAAGAAAGCAGTTGATTAAAGCCAATGACTCTTTCAAACAACATATTCTGTCCTGAAATTTAATGTGAATAAAAATGTATGCTGTCATTTTCCTCTTTCTTAAGAGTCCTCTGCATTATTCAAAGGAAGCCTTGTCTTATTTTTGTTTCCAGACTCCTTTTCCTCTCTTTTTCCCACTTGCATTGGCTGGTGCAGAGTGGGTCCTACGTGTGTGGGCTTCACACCAGTAGACTTTGTGTCTTCATCTACTTCCTTCTGAAGATCCTTGGCAGAAATGCAAATGAATGGAAGGGGGAAGCTATTCTGTCTTTTTTTGTAGCCTTTCTATATGCAACCCAGTCACAAGATGGACTGATTTCCTTCTTAATCACTCTAAGCAAAATTAAAAACTGGATTCTGTGACATGTATTGGGGCAGATGTAATAATGCTGGATTCCTTTCTGAATTACAAGGCTATTTCTCACATCTTTTACGAACAGGTCTCAAAGGTTTCTCAAGAACATCGGCTAAATAATCTTTCTAGTTATGACGAGGAAAATTTGTATGTGTTTTTGCATTTATCGATGCCAGTATTTCTAGTTCCATTGATTTTTCCAGATTGTGCAGGTTACTAATAATGAGACCTAGTTTAAATAGATGGCTTTTATGTGAATTGTAATTTTTAGAAAAATCAAAGAGAGCCCTGGCTGGTGTAGCTCAGTGGATTGAGCATGGGCCTGTGAAGCAAAGGGTCGCCGGTTCGATTCCCAGTCAGGGCACATGCCTGGGTTGCAGGCCAGGTCCCCAGTGGGGGACACATGAGAGGCAACCACACATTGATGTTTCTCTCCCACTCTTTCTCCTTCCATTCCCCTCTCTCTAAAATAAATAAATAAAATATTTTTTTTTTAAAAAGAAAAATCAAAGAGAAAAGCTAACAGTTCTATGCCTCAAAAAAAAAATCTATGAACTTATTACTTCAAAAGAGCAAGTAAGGCTACTAGACTTCCCTACTTTGCAAAAGAGTTACCTGGACAAGGATGTTCCAAGCAAGAAGTTTTTTCAAAAGATGTTTTAAATCATTAAAACAGGGAAACCAATCTAAGGAGATAATCCAATAAAGCAGGAACTTTTTAATGAATATTTTAAGGCATATAGAAAGAAATTTCCAAGAGTAAAGGGCTCTTTTTCTGCATGCACTGTCCTATTAAGCTAGATTTATCCTTTTTATTGTGGAATTATGTGATTGAATTAGCTGTCAGGGGAGAAAAGTGTTCTGTGATGTAAAAGCCCAGTCTCCAGAGATCAAATCTCTTCCATTTGCCATTTTTAGAAATATCTCAAAGAAATGCACTTTCTGTGGTCTTTAATATAGAAAGTATGTCAAGGCAACACAAAAAAGAGAGAGAAAAAAGTTAAAGTGGTTAGTTAGAATGAGATAACAATCAACAACTACACTGAAGAAGTCTCCATGTGATAATATTTTTGTTTTCGTGGGGAAAAGAGTAGGACAAGATATTAGGTCCCTCATCTGTGACCTGCATATTGGGGCAGATGTAATAATGCTGGACAAGTGTGATATTAACGTATTAAAGCAGGAATGCACTGAATGCATTGTGTATTTCTAGCTGTTCCAGCCCAAATCAGTCATAGCTCTGATTTGGGTAGCTCTGGGAGAAGGAAGAAGGGCAATGCCAACGAGAAGGTATCTCCCTGGCTCTCAAGGCTGCCTGAGCTGTAGGCCTCCAAGGAAACCTCACAGGCTCTGGGTCTTCCAGGCACACTGACTGGGGAGGGGCGGGGCCCGGGGGCGGTGCTCCTGCAGTGTGTTTTCAAAGAATCTGATCCCCAGAATCTCACAGCTCCCACTGGCCAGCGTTGCAAACTTCCTTGACAGAGCTCCCTCCCCAATTTAAAACTTTGACTCCTAATATAAAACAACACTGTCTCTTACTTTCTTTTTAACTCTACCCCATGTATAGGTAGATACACAAATGTATAGGAATCTGATCATTTTAATCATTTGACTATTTATCGAGAAAGCCTAAGCAAGATAGCATGTAAAAATCATAAATCTCAGAATGGACTGGTACTTTAGAGATTCAGGAAATAAGTTCTTTAATCTAAAATCAAGACTATATAATAAATCAAGTATACTTTTGAGATCAGTACCACAGAATAGTTGAAGTCTGGGGTGAACGATACTTGCTGCATAGAACTCATTTGGTCCAGCCACGTGCCTGTTGAATTGATTTATCACCCCAGGAAAACTACCCCACAGCCTCTGTGTGGACACCTCCAGTGAGAGTAAGCAGCCTTCCTTCTCCTCCACGGACGTCAGCTGCTCTTCGGTTGGTTCCTGCCCGCGCGCTGCAGGAAACAGTGTAATTCCTCCCCTTCATGTTTCGCCGGTAAAAACACGGAAGGCCCTGACTTTCTGTTCAGCGTTAGTCTCCATTCTCCACCTCTCCTGGACTCAGGAAAGGCAAGCTGTCTGCCAGCATGGACCTGAGCTGCGCTGAACAAGGGGACATCGGCGAAACCCCCCGTCTGTCCCCATCAGAAGCGCACGTTGTTGGAGCTGTGGGAGAAAGAAGCAGCAGAAGATACTGAGCACCCAGAGACCTACGGAGCACTTCGGTGGAGGGCAGATAGACCGGGTAGAGGGTCCACAGTTTCTTCCATGAAGAGGACAGTGATGAATAATGTCATTCTCAGATCTGCGCCTAGGTAGTGAGTCAGTAACTGGTGCTGAGGAAATTCCCAGGCACATTTAGAGCTACCCGAACCCATGTCCAGGACTGTTTTTAAAAACCAACTTTCAGGTCTTGGTTGAAAGTGAAGAAACAAAATGTATAAAGTACATACACAGTCACTATTCTGTCAATCTAATGAAATCCAAGAGTAAGAGACAAAGTGCTCTTAAAAGTATGTCTAATACACTAAGAAAGACAGTATCATGTTGTATAGGTAATCATTGTAGGAGTATCACCTTGAAACATTATGACCTCAAATATATCTAATGAAATTATAAAAGTGAGAATATATTTGAACATCCTCTTTTTAGACTTTAATAATTATTATAATAATTATAACTCCAGCTCATAGTGTTTTTCTACGGATTGAATTTAAATATGTAAAACCCTTGGAACAACTCCTGGCACAGAGTGGGCCCAATATGAGTACTTGCTATTGTTATATGCATGCAGTTTTTATCATTATGTTTATAATTAAATTTTAGCAATTTAAAATGGGATGAAAGATTAGCTTTCAAGTCTGTGTTTTTCATTTTTTAGCAGCAAAATTCACTTTTAAAAACTACCCCCTGCAGACAAAACAGTGGGGTGGACCCCAGTGAGCAGGCCAGGTAAGGGGAGCCTCTGTGTGATGTGGAGCTCAGACTCCATCAGCAGCAGTCTCCTCTGGAGGCGGCTCTGGGACCGGCTTTGAAAACTAAGCCAAGGCTCCCCACTAATGTGGGGGATGTAGGGGATGGTGAATACCCTCATTCTCAAAGCCAGCATGTTCAAATTGCTTTCCAGAAAATTACTAATACCCAATGTACCTGGAAACAAATGCTCTTTGCACAGCAATGCTCGAAATACTGTATTCAACCAGGAACCAATCAGAATAGCTCTGCTTAGTGGGAGTCTGGTGCTGCTGATCCCTTTGGTGACAGGCATTAACTCATTAGTTGCTAAATTATAGGGCATTTTGGTGGGAGGCAGAAAGTCATGGGGCCATGGGGCTCAGGACAATAGTGTAAAAGTGATTTTAACAACTGGGGAGTTCAGCAATGTATGGTCTACTTGGTGTATAACAGCTCAATGTCAGCTCCGGGTGTCTGAGACATCCTCTGCAGCCTGGGAAAAATCCAGATGAGATTGGAACCCTGATGAGAATAATTATACTATAAATGGAACTGGAGAACCTTATTTATTTCCTCTCATTTTGTCTTTATAGAAATTGAAGGTTTGTTCTCCTCTGGCCTCCTCTAAAACATTTAGCATTATCATCTTCCAAAAAAAAAAAACTACTGATGATGTTCATCAGTTTTAAAGAAGGTAATAGTGTGAAATCACCTCTCTTAGATGGGAGATAGAATAATGTGAACCAAATATCCATTGCTATAAATAAGTTTGTCTTTTATAAAGAAGTATTAAGTTGAAATAAAATTCTTAAACCCAGGTCTTTGCATGCTGTTGAACAGTAGTTGTTTCTGATAAAAATTGCAAATGATTGCTTTGCATTTATCATCCAGTATAAGTTGGTGAATCCAGAGTAAATGCTGAAGGATGCTAATTATAGGAGTTGATCTGTAGTTCCATCTTTACAAAAGAGTTTACAACAATACTTGTCACTCCTTTACACTTACTGAAATAAACTACTTCTGCCAGTGGTTCTTGACCCAGACTGTCTACCTACTACATAATAGGCAGGTAGGTGAAGGAGACAGATGAGGGGTTGGGTATCAAAGTCCTGAAGGGTGCTCCCAGTGGGAGGATTGCTAGGGTGGATTTGCATGGGAAGAGGATGTTCCAGAGGGATATGAAGAGAGATGGGAGAGAGAGGAAGCACTGTGTATGTTTCCATTAAAGCATGTACAAACAGCTTACTACTTTGAGCTAGGGTGGCTTCTCTTGACTTCCTGAAGTTTAGATTCCCCATGTCGAAGGCAGACCTGTACCTCTTTAGTATTCCAGAAGAGTATCTGCATCACTTTGCTGGCTCCTGAGGGAAGGAGAAAAGCACAGGAGAAAATTAATTTAAGTCTGTGACTTAAAATGGAGAGCATTTCGCTAATGAGTAAGCAGCTGTTTGGTTAAGCAAATGACTCATACTGTGGTATTTATGGAGCACAACTATTTTTTTTAAGCCTACAAAAATATAAAGGAAAAAAGTCTTCCTAATATCCAAAGGCAGATGTTTCTGTGGTTACGGAAAAAGAACTACCTAACCATAAGCTCTTCTTTCTGGCTTACCAGTTTATCTATGGAAACACGTGAGTCTTCCTCAGTAGTCCTACATTTATTTTCATTAAACAGAGAGCCTTTGCAGAGTACTTAATGTATGTCAAACATTGCTTTATGCAAGAAAAATGTAAGGCAAATTTCTGGTTTGGAGGAGTAGAATCTGATAGGAAAGTTGTATATCCCCCAAATATAACTAATAATGAAAAATGATTTTTTCAATTAAAACATATGAGTGCTGTGGACTATAAGTGGCATAACTTTTCATTTGCTTATAATTTAATTAATTATAAGCATTATACATTGATTATATAATTCTATAAAATTGTCTGTTAATACTATTTATATAAGTAATATTAATATATAATTGTTAATAGCTTATAATTAATAGTTTATATTTATTAAGAGCTTACCATGAGCCACACCTTGTGCATTTGAGGCCTCTTGTTAAAAGAAAAGCATGTATTTCAGAGTCTAAAGTGGAACTAAAAGAAATATCACTCATCACACTGGAGAGAGGCGTGACTGTAGGACAGGTGTGACTGGAGGCTCTTTTGAGCCATCTCAAAAGAGATGGCTATTGGGATAAAGCATCATATTTGGCTCAGAGGTACTTGCTGATCAAGATAAAGAAATAGAATATGTTGCAGAAGTTGAAGCAGGCAGATCATCTAGCTGCTATCTTTGAAAAAGGGTTCACACCGGAATTCAATCTGTAACTGCCTTTGCAGAATGGACCAGAGTCAATAAACGGAAGGGATTTCTGAGAAGGAAAATGGCTTGAGCAAAAGCAGGGAGGCAGTCACTGCTCTCTCACTGAACACAGCCATGCTCAGAGCAGGAAGTAAACCTGTCTGAGTTGAATGGGGGACACATGTGGGGAGTAACGGGCAGCAAGGATGGCTGGAATCAAATGCTACAGGACCTTCAGGGCAGGCTGAGTTCTGTGGCAGGAGAGAGGCTCAAAGCCTGAAATGGATTTGCAGTGGGAAGATGATCCCGGCTGAGCGTAACATGCATGGCTGCACGGTTAGCCTGGAGTGGGAATGTGACGAGGAGGTCACTGCAGGCTGGCCTAGGAAAAAGGAGCCACAGGACTCAGCAAGGTTGAGGCAGCCAGAACGCCAGAGAAAGGAACCGGAAGTAACAGCAGTGAGAGGTGTGGTCTGCAGAGCTGCAAGAAGCATCAAGAGAAAATAATTAAAGATAGTTTTAAAGTCTGAAGCCTGGGTGACCAGATGAAAGTGGTAAGAATAAAGTTTTCTCATCAGACACAAAGTTATTTAGACATAGTGAGCTTAGAGTGCTGTCTAAGCTCACACAAGTGATGGGCATGGGAAACAAAGTCTGGCGGGCAGCTGAAATATGTGGAACCAGAACTCTAGCAGCCAGAGTCTAGCTACATGGAGGCTTGGATTACCAACTTGAATGATCTGGTACAGGTGAAACTGAGGCAATTGACGTGATGAGATCTCTGAAAGGATGTTGAGGAAAACACACCTTTATTTGAGGAGGGGCTGTTGACAAATACAGGGTGGGGAAAAGCATGTTTACATTGTATGGAAAAGAATACAATAATTAATAAATAATAATACAAGAATAGACTCTGTATCTTGATTACTCACAACTGTCAGCCTACTTTTGCCCCACCCTGTACCTTCTTTTCAGGTGTATGAGCTGGAGCTGTTGGTTTCTGCCACAGCCTCTCTCCTTGCCGAGCAGGTGGAAGTCACGTGCTTCCCGCTGTGTGTCTGTATCCTAACCTTTTATGACACCAGTCATGTTGGATTAGGGCTCACCCATATCACCTCACCCAAATGATGAGGGGAAAGAGGGATATAAATGGAATGAATGTCTCAAGGGCCTACTGTGTGGCAGGCACATACCACTTACTACCTACTGTGCGTTAGATAGTAAGTACTTATCATAGGCTATCCCACTGAAACCTCATCGCATCTCTGAGATATGTCTGGCATTGCCTCATTAATGTTCAGAGAACATAAATCACCAGCCCTAAATCACAGGTCTGTCTTGCTGATGAAAGCTAGATAGTAGGCAACAGCATTATAATAACAGTAAATGGTCAAGGTAACTATATAAGAGTTGTCATATGGTAAAAACAATGAAAATATGATTTAGAACATCAGAGGAGGAAACAATCAGTGGATTAGAATGATCAGGGAAATTCCTGCAAATATAGCCTAACATTATAATATGTATATGGTGCAGTACCATACATGTGTATGTATGTATGTACATGTATGTATGTGGGTACACACATAATGCATACCACAAATTCTCTATTATCCAGTCCATCCTGGCACAACCAGACAATATTTGATTTTTTTAAATTTCAAACATTTTATTCCAACCTATGCAGAATCTGAAAGGCATCAGAGGTTCAGGGTGAGTGTATCTCACTTAGTCAACTCCCTAAGCTCTTTGCAGGCCTCTGCCTTTAGCTGCAGGACCTTCTGGAGCGAAGGGGCATCCCTTTGCAATAGGCATAGAACATTCCCCCAGGGCTCTTCCTTCCTTCCTTCCTTTCCCCTCCCTTATGGTCCCTAAATCCTTCTGTAACCTTTTAACTCCCTCACCCCAAAGGCTCACCTCATCTTACAGGTTGTCATCTCAGCCATATCTGAGTTATGCTGGTGTGTCCCTGTCCTTGCTAGCTCTGAGTCATATCCCAAATGTGACAGAGGAGGAAGATGGGAGAAACTCCAAGCCTGCTCCAAAAATAACTCTGATCAAAGTCTTTTAAAAGGCATTCTAATTTAATAAATAAAGTACATTTTTTCACAGTGGCCATGCAGAAAGATGAGCTTGTCATAGGCAGGCATTTCTAATTTTAATTTTCTTGCATTTTGAAGTTCCACTGTTAACAACAATTTTGTGTTTGAGCATCCTTTAAAAATAGGAATCTATATAAAAATGAACTAAAATCTTGTCTTCAAAAAGCAACCTCACGAAGTGGAAAGCAGTTAACATGTGGACATATTATCTGGACCCCAGAAAAAGAGCAATCATGAAACTGTTGAGATTTTTTTTTCAGAGAAGAATGAGAACGATACATGGCAGTAACACCTGCATATCTAACGCAGAGCTCATTTATTCTGCTAGAAATAAGAGACACCCTTCCTTCTGAAAACACAAGTTAAATTACATCGAACCTCATGGTGGGGCAGCGATTATTATGATGCCATAAGCACCTCCTGCTCTTGTGCAGCAGGCACGGCTCCCAAACCTGATCTCTCTAGTTGGCAAAGCCTTTCTTGTCTAGCTGATGTTCCTATTCAAAAGTGGGCCGCTGCTCCCAGGTCCTGCCTCTGCCCATTAGCCAAGAGCATCTGAGGCTGGGTGTGCTACCTCTGGCATAAGCCATGATGCATTAGGTCAGATTTTGGGGCGATTTCTCTTCCTTCTCACCATCTCTACCTTTCCCTGTATCTTCAGTCCTCAAGGCAACTATCTCACCCAGACAAATGGGTTATTCTTATGTTTTCTGTATATTCTTTATTTAATTCTACTTCTAAAACTTTGCTATATGTCCTCCTCTGCCTCCCTGCCCATCAAAATTTTGTCCTATATGCACAACAAATTCCAAGTGGAAGTTGATCCAGGCATACAAAATTTAATCATAATAAAACTAGAAAGAAAAAAATTAAATGATATTTGAATGTTCTAGAATGGGAAACCATAAGCTCTGGGGAAAAAAAACACAGAAAAAACTATTAAATTAACATAATTTTAATTGATACAATTACACATATAACATTTTAATATTTAATATGGCTTAAAAATAAAAGTATTAAAAAGCTGTATAAAAATATCAATAGGTTATGTGTCAAGACAATTTTAAAAAGAAAACATAGCTACTAAAGAATCACAGACAGACATGTTAACAATTCAAGGTGACTATTAATTTAAAAGACTGAAAGTTTAAATCATAAAGTGTAATTTTTCCTGTTAACATATTTTTAATATGTCATTAGAGAGAGGTCATGACTTTCTAATTTGCTGATAACATAACTATTTAATACAAATCACTTGAAAGGCAATTTGGCTTACACATTAAATGCTAAAAATGGATCATGCTTTTGACTGGATGATTCCAGTACTAGAAATTATTCTAAGAAAACAATGTAGCATCAATGTAGCAATGGACCACTGTCTAACATTGTACACAAAAATCAACTCAAAATGGATTAAAGACTTGAACATAAGATCTGAAACCACAATCCTCTTAGATGAACATGTAGGTGGTAAACTTCTCGATATGATTCTTGGCAATTATTTTAAACAGGTATTACTACAAACTAAAAAGCTTCTACCCAGCAAAGGAACCATCAACAAAACAAAAAGACAACCTACAGAATAAGAGAAAATATTTGCAAATCATATATCTGATAGGGGCACAATATCCAAAATATATAAAGAACTATATAACTCAATTTAAAAATAATAACCGCACAGCAGTCTGGGTAGACATTTTTCAAAAGAAGACGTACAAATGGCCAAAAAGTGCATGAAAAGCTGTTCAACATTATTAATCATCAGGGAAATGCAAATCAAAACCACAATGAGATATCACTTCATACCTGTTACAGCTGTTATTATCAGAAAAGACAAGAAATAACAATTGTTGGTACGGGTGTGGAACCATTGTGCACTGTTGTGGTAATTGTAAATTGGGACAGCCACTATGAAAAACATTATAAAGGTTCCTCATAAAATTAAAAATAAAATTACCATATGATCCAGCAATTCCACTTCTCGGTATATATCCAAAGTAAATTAAATCACGATTGCAAACAGTTATTTGCACTCACATGTTTATTGTAGCATTATTTGCAATATCCAACACATAGAAACAACTTTAGTAGCTTTCAATGCGTGTATAATACATAATGGAATAATCAGTCGTAAAAAAGGAAATCTTGCCATTTGCAACAACATGGATGGATTTTGAAGGCATTATGTTACATGAAATAAGTCAGATGAAGACATTTATACTGTATGATCATTTATACATATATTATGCCTCTTTAAAAAAAAAACTATAGTCACAGATGCAAAGAACAGATTGGTGGCTGCCGGAGGCGGGGCACAAGACAAATGGGTGAAGGTGGCCGAGAGGTACACAATTGCAGGTGTAAGTCCAGGGGGAGTAATGAGCAGCATGGTGACTGTAGTTAACAACAGTGTGCTGTATGTTTAAAAGTTGTTTAGAGAGATCTTAAAAGTTCTTATCACAAGAAAAAAATTGTAACTATGTGTAGTGATGAATGTTAAGTGAACATACTGTGGTAATGACTTTACAACAGACATACATCAAATCAGTATGTTGTATACTCCAAACTGATACAGTGTTTTTGTCAATTATATCTCAATTTAAAAAGGAACAATGAAAAACAGAAAAAATATTCAAAAGGTATAAACACACATAAAGGCAATCAAACTCATATTATTTCCCAAAAAAATGAAGTAAGCAATTTTTTTACTGTAGATATAGATTTTTTTAAATTATAAAATCCTGACAGTCACATGATGAAAAGAAATACTATATAAGAATCTACATGGAAAACTGTACTTGAACAACAATTAAATTTTGGAAAAAAGAATATACATGGAGAAGGAAACACCAGAAGGAACGCATAATAGTAATATCCTAGTGTGGTAAGAATTGTCAGTGACATTTATTTCACTCTTTCTATTCTCCATGTTTTCTATGATGCATTTTTACTATAGTACAACATATATCTAAACGTTATCATTTAACCATTATTAAGTGCATGGTTCAATGCATTAAGCAAACACTTCATGTGTGAAGCATTTCTCTTGAGTTTTTCATCTTGCAAAACTGGAACTCCACACCCATTAAACAAACGCTAACTCCCCACCCCTCAGCTACCACCATTCTGCTTTCTGTCTTCATGGATGTGGTTGAGTTACCTCATATAAACAGAACTATAAAATGTCTGTCCTTTTGTGAGCAGCTTATTTCACTTAGCATAATGTCCTCAAGGTTCATCCACGTTACAGTTTGGGGCAGGATTACTTTTTCAAAGCTGAATTCGATTGTATGTATTCCTTTTACATTTTTTATTTATAAATTTAAAAATCCTACTCAAATGATGACTCTTATCCTTTGCAATACAGCATGGATGGACCCGAAGAACATTATGCTAAGTGAAATAAGCCAGTCATATGATCTCACTCACGTGTGGAATCTAATGAACAAAATGAGCTAACGGACAAAGTAGAAACAGATTCATAGAGAGTAGGCTGCCAGCTGCCAGGGAGAGGGGCAGGACTGAGCCAGAAAAGAAAGAAAAGAACTCACAGACCTGGACAACATGTGCTGATAGCCAAGGGGAGGACGGTGCATGGGTGATAAATGGTGATGGACAGAGGTGTAACTTGAGGTGGAGGCCACACAACACCATGTACAGATGATGTGTTGTGCACCTGAAAACTGTATAACTTTGTTAACCAGTGTCGCTGCAATAAATTCAGGAAGGAAAAAACAATATAAATCTCGTTGTGACCTATTCTGCATTTCAACTACCTAAAGCCCCTTTTCTATATTAGGCCTCTGAACATTGAATTTATTCAGTGTCATGCTCTTGTTTGCCTGATTAATAGTATGTTTTTTTAAATTACTTAATTATTTTTAAGTACAGTATTCTGTCCACTACTCCCATCCCATCCCACCCCCTGTGCTGCCCCCTCCCATTTCCCCCCTTCTCAGTTGTTGTCCATGTATCCTTTATATATGTTCCTCTAAATCTCTCCCCTATTTCCCCTGAAATTCCCTCCCTTCTGGTCATTGTCAGCCTGTTCTCTATTTCAGTGTCTTCGGTTATATTTTGCTTGCTTGTTTGTTTTGTTATTTAGCTTCCTGTTAAAGGTGAGGCCATATGGTATTTTTCCTTCAACACCTGGCTAATTTCACTCAGCATAATGCTTTCCAGTTCCATCCATGATGTTGCAAAAGGTAGGAGCTCCTTCTTTCTTTCTGCAGCATAAAATTCCGTTGTGTATATGTACCATAGTTTTTGGATCCATTCATTTACTGATGGGCACTTAGGTTGCTTCCAACTCTTGGCTATTGTAAATTGTGCTGCTATGAACATTGGGGTGCATAGGTTCTTTGGGATTGGTGTTTCAGGGTTCTTAGGATACAAACCTAGCAGTGGAATTGCTGGGTCAAAGGGCAGGTCCAATTTCAGTTTTCTGAGAAAATTCCATACTGTTTTCCATAATGGATAGTACGTTTTTTATGTTTCTTTTTTACACCAAAGAAGGAGCCCTAGGACAATCAACCCAGTAACGAACAGAGACAAACCCATGATGTACTCTCGAAAAGGCTGGGCTTTCTCTCTCCTCCTAAAGTGAGATCCTTTAGGCTGGAGAATATTGAAATCTGAGGCTTCCCTTAGAAAGTTAAAAAATCTCTTTAGAAAATATTTTAAAGTTTTGAACTGAAAAACCCTAATACATGATTACATGATCTTCTGTCTCCTCCTGTGGACTCACTGCAGCTTATCGTGCGTGCAGAGCCCTGGGCTTTCCTCAGAACTTCCCAGCTAGATCCAGTTTGTCAAATATCGAAAAGAACAAAATTATCAAAAACAGAGAAAAATAATAGCCAGGCAATTGGGCCAAAACTCAGAGTTGGCCTGCTAACAACACCAGCAGAAGGAAATGTCATAATGCCAGGAGCCTACCCGCACGTTCCCCGGGGAGGCGCTACCTCAGTGGGCCACAGGCTACTCAGGGAAGCCTGTGGTCCTGACAGCCCAGCCGGGGCCGTGGGAGCTCCGCACCTTTGCTCAGCCTCCCAAAAGATGGATAGTTTCCCAAACCTGGCTATTCGGTCATGGTAACTGAGGCACAGACATGACAGAGCTCTTCTAAACTGGGATGGATTGCTCCTTTCAGAGGTGAAATAACTGGCAGTTTATTTGTGTTTGTCCTTGACCCCAGAAAAATCTTACAGCCTAATCAAAACAAATGCATTGACTTTTTATTTCTTCACAAAGGGCAATATAATGATTAACTTTATATGTTAACTTGTCTAGGCCACGGTACCTAGACACTGGGTCAAACATCAGCCAAATGACACTGTGAAATTATTTTTTTAGGTGAGATTAACATTTTAGCCAGTAGACTTTGAATAAAACAGATTCCCCTCCAAAATGCAGGTGGGCCTCATCTAATCAGTTGGAGGTCGTTAGGGAAACACGATGGAGGTCCCCAGAGGAAAAAGGAATCCTGCTTCAAAACTCTCAGACTCGAGCTTCCGCATCCATGGGCCTCCAGCCTGCTAACCATCCCTGCAGATTTTGGACTTACCAGCCTCCACAATCACATGTGGGAATTCCATAAAACAAATCTCTGTGTGTATAATATGCACCTACACATATCCTTTCATTCTCTTTCTCTGGAGAACCCTCACTAATTGAAGCAAGACAGGCCAGGTAATTCTCTTTTTGGTTTGCCTATTCTCTTTACAGACTGTTGTTTTTTCTAATTAGACATAAGCAACTCAGAGGCAAGACCCGGTGTTATGTTTCTCTGTGTTTGTTTTAGAATATGGGAACGTTCTTTACATGTGAAAGCTACTCAAATAGATATTTGATTCCTTAATTTGAGGAGAAACATAATAAATACTGCCAAAATTAACTTTTCCTGAGCGCTGATTGCCGAGCCTTGTCTGCAATTCACTGTCAGGCATGGCAACCCTACAGCACAAGACTTGGCTTGCTTCAGTTCATGTTTCTATGTTGTTTTCCTTTTGGCACACCAAACCTAATTAACATAGAGGTCCAGGGCCCAGTTCAAATTCTGGATCAAGGTTACTGATTGAAATCTGGATGGAGAAAAGCAACTCAAAGTTGTCTTCCAGCCACTGAAAGGAAGCAGTTGAGGCTATCTGTCACAATAGTCGGGGGCAGATGTGAGGTGGCAGAGGGGGACAAATGTGGAATCGAAAGCTAATATGCCCATCGCAATGCTTAATTAGGCCTTAAGCCTGTGTTCCAGCATTTCCAACTTCAGGGAATAAATGTACAGCCAGGTCAAAGACTGGAATGGAAGCAGACTTTGTGGGCCCTGGGTACGGGCTCCTGCGGAGTCCTCTGAACCAGGGAGCGTGCTGCTACTCACTTCCTGAGTCTCGGTTGATATTAAAGAGGATCTTAATTACATTAGTAAAAACAAAAACTTTCTCTGGCATAGTTAATGTTAATACCAAGGTACTGCTAATATTAATAATACTCTTGGTTCTAGATGTTACGCTTGTTTAAGGGTTAATTGATTGAAAACTGAGGGTAACACTGCATTACTATTCTGCGGTGGTCACAGGTCATGACGTTTATCTCCTTTGTTTCCATTCTTTCAAGATTTTCTAAAAGGTGAACCACTTGATTTGTCTTAGTGATTACGCTAGTGTTTTCCCTCATCTGCCATGTTTGCAGGAACTATTTGCAATAATTTTATAGCAATGGCATTTATTGTAAAATAACACTTAACGTTTGCACCTGAGTTAAAGTACCAAGTTTGTTTATTACCAAGACACTCTTTCTTTAAAAGATTTTTATTGTTTTTGCTACATAATATTTCCTAATGGCTCTAATTAGAATACTAGGATGAAGTCTTTGGGTTTTTTGTTTGGTTGGTTTTTGTTGTATTTTTCTGGAGCCCTAGGATTGAAAAAAATCTAAACAAAAGATCTCACATATTTTCTAAGATTTAAAACTAAAGTTCTGATCATTTAGCCAGATTAAAATTTAATGAAATCGTATTTTCACATGAAATAAACGAGGGGTAAATTGCATGAATACAGTGATTGTTCAACTCATTTTCAGTTCCATATTTTTATTTTTGTAATATATTTGCTTCATCCCACTCTGGAAGATTGTGTTCTGTTGCTCTACCTATGATGACAAACATTAATCAAAATTCCCATTATTATTAAGCACTGATTACACACCCACAACCTAACACAGCAGATGTAGCAGCTTCTCTGCATGTGCCTTCCCTCTTAACAGGAGGAAAGGGCAGACAGACTGAAGAGAGCCTTTGTTAGAGCTGGTTAGTCCTAGAGTCCTCCTTTCATACTCTGTATGCGAAAGGCACTACACAAAGTATTTTAAAACATTAAATAAACATCTTCTTTGGATAGAGTCTCCTTAGCTACAAGTTGAAAGACAGAGTAACAGGCAGAAGGAAGTTGGCCCTCTTATTAAGGGCAATAGTTTTGATTTTGCATAGTTTTGTGGCTATTTACAATTTAAAATAAAACTTGAGCAGTTGCATCTTCTGTGCTAATCTCTCTGGTAGATAGGCTAAAATTGTGAGACTTTTTAACTTGGTCCATGGCACTCCTCTTCTGTGAGCATGGGTAACTTTGTTCTAGATCTCTTATACATTAGGGCCTGGGCCGCTCTTTTTTCCTGTGTGTATTTGTTTTGCTCCGAGAGCAAGCATCCTTCTCTTTCTCATAATTCCTGAAGCTGGAATGTGTGTCCATGGTGTAACACATTAAGTTACTAATGGCGTAGAATGTGCAGCAAAACATTTTGTAAAAACCGATGGTCACAGCGTAACAGGAGACCTCATTTTGCTTGTCTGCCATTTTGTCTTTGAGCAGTGACTCAAAACTGTATTTTTTTTAGGTGAGAATTATTCAGTGTGTTGACAGACCACCTGATAATGAATGAGATTTCTAACATAGCTCTAAAATATTAATATTGTCAAATCTGGTACATGTAAATTAAAATATTTTGACCTGAAGGGTTAAACTACTATAATCTTTAGTTCTTCCTCTATATTCATTCATAGTAACAAAGTTAATAATCATCATTTTGATTATTGTTAGGGAAATTGGTGTTTCTCTTTCAGAATATGCTCCCTATCTTCCTAATGCTGTCCATTCGTTCCTTACCTCTTTTCCTTTGTTTCGTTGCTCTCTTGCCATCTACAACCGATGGTTTGCTTACTGGTTCCTCTCTCTCACTTCTCTTCTTGGTGCAAAATGTACATTATTCTATTAGCTCCATAAAGTTGGACAAGAAGGGGGAGAAATAAAACCCTCCTTTACATGCTCCTTCTCCTTTGCTGTTCTAGGAGGAGTTTGATTGTGAATGATAATTTAAAGTTTTAAGGAAAGGTATTTTCTTTGAATTTTATCTTTCCTTTTGCTAGATAATATTTGTACAAATACTTGAATACCAGTTCTAAATCATCCTCCAAAAATTATCGTGCTCTTTCTAAAACTTCATGAAACTATATTTAATATAAATATAAAGATGTTAACTACTTAAAATTCCCATGATGGTTTTATTGGGGTAAAGAGATAATACATGACATATTTTTGGAAACTCTGTATTTTCAAGTGTTTTTTTTAAACGTGTACATTCTGCCACTTTATTCAGCAAATACAATTGCCTGCCTGCCACGAGCCTACAGACATGCTGGTGGATAGGGATGTGAAGGGAAGGCACACAAGTACTAGAAATTTTGCTCCATTAAATAAAAGATTGATATTAATAGCTTGAACATGATGAGAAACCGAGGTAAAATTTAGGTTTTCTTTTTAAGATGAAAGAGCCTTGTGTGGCATGTTTAAATGCTGCAGGAAAGATGCTGAGGTTTAAGATATGGGGAAAAGAGGGGCCACCTGGTGACCATATGCTTATATTAGGGCTCCTTTCTCCAGACATGACCAAATCCAAAGCAGGATTAGTGTCAGGAACTTTTTTAATTCCATGTTTTACCCATGAAGAATAAGAGGTAAGATTACTTGTTGGGAATGGTAAGCAAATGGTCAGATGGAAAGCCCAAAACAGCTGCTGAGGGGCGGTGAG
Source organism: Sturnira hondurensis (assembly GCF_014824575.4). Taxonomy (NCBI): domain Eukaryota; kingdom Metazoa; phylum Chordata; class Mammalia; order Chiroptera; family Phyllostomidae; genus Sturnira; species Sturnira hondurensis. The sequence continues at coordinate 455,823 of NW_028079344.1, read as the reverse complement.
GGAGTGCCGACATGAAAACATGGGCTCCCACCTGGCGCCAAACGTCCGTGCAGTGGGGAGCCCCGCATTTACACTGGGACCAATCTGCACGCTTGAGTGATTTTCTCAGACACTCCCGGTTTTACTTATATAACAGAAATAAATAAAGCCCCCCAATTTTAAATAGTTCTACATAATCTGAATCCAAAGGTAGACTCCAATACACCGGAAGCCAAAATAACTAAGTACTGGCTTTAGAAATGGAACAGAAAGTGATAAATACCACCATTACCTCCACGTGTAATATATTATCATTTGATACAGTAATTTTCAAATGGAGCTTAAATGAGCAAACTTTCCAGATGACAGCCTGTCTTCCTCCTCGTGAGTGGTTCTTAAATTTGAGCATGCCTCCGAATCACCTGGGAGGTCTGTTAAAACACAGATTACTGATTCGGTGGATTTGAGGTGGGACCCTAGAATTTGCGCTTCTAAGAAGTCCACAGTCTCAGCTGAGACTCTTGGTCGGACACCACATCGTGCGAATCACTGCTCCACGTTAAACTCCGCAACACAGGATGAATGTCTACAATGGCTGAAGTCACTGGGAGGGTCCGATGCAGGGTCCGTTTCTCTCTCTTTTATAATATATTCATGTTTAAACTCTATAATTGTTCTGTATGAGGGAGGATCTGGAATTATCTTCTGAGGGGTGAGCCCCTGTAGCACAGGTTTCCCCTGCTAGAGGAGTGTTCCGAACACCCATCTGTATCATACCAGCTGGCATTGTTGTGAGAGGCTGCGTTCAAACTCAGTGAATTTTTTTAAAGACTCTTTCAACATGTTTTCCCTTTTCATGACGGGTGATTCACCAGCACACCTGCCTACACCACACTCAGTGCTCAGCAGTTTAACCAACAACAGTGTGACCCCCACACCCCTCCCTCCCTATTTACCCCCATCTCACCCTAAGCAACTCTCTTTTGTTTCCCCAGATTAAAAAAAAAAAAAGGCCTCAATTTGCCAATGTGGAAGAGGTGAAACAAAAAAAAATGGCAGAAGCATTAAAGACATCAAAATCAACAAGTTCATAATTGTTCTGAGCAGTGGAAAAAATGTCTCAATAGGTGTATTGCATCAAATGGAGAGTACTTTGAAGGTGACTAAAGTTTAAACATATAAGAATAAATATATAATTTTTATAAGTAAATTCCAGTTTTTAGGAGTCTCATTCACATTTTTGACATCTTTTTAAATTTTTAATTACAAATTACACATTATATTAATTTCAAGTATATAACAGTAATTATTAGACATCTGAATAACTTACAAAATGATCAGCCCATAACTCTAGTACCTATCTGACACCATACATAGTTATCATAATATTATCAACTATATTCCTATGCTGCTTTTTACATCCCTGTGATTGTTTTTATAACTGACAATTTGTACATCTTAATCCCTTAGGATCTCTTTCTCATTCACTGCCGAGTCTCCCCATGCCTACCACAGTGCCTAGCACAAAATGGACACGCAATACGTTTTTGAAGAAGGAAAGTAAACTAGCATTTGCCAAATGCCCTCTGCAAAAAGGCAGGCACACTGTCTTTGTGAATGCAGAGAGGCACTTACACACACTCAGAAATCTTAAGTCTTTGCTACCTCTCTGTGCCAAAGGAATAAGATGCCAACTCACTGGCATACTGTCAGTTCCTAAGCTAATAGCACTTATGTTGGCATATCTTAGTGCTCTATAACGATAATAAAAAGGTCACAACTAAAAATGTAAATCTTTGAAAACTATAATATGTCAAAAATACATTATTTGCAATTTTGCTCCTGTAAAGGCATTCATTCTGTGTAGTATTGTAATCCTCATTTTAGGGAAAATCTTAAGTAACTTGTGTATAGCTACTGGCAGAACCAGGACCATAGTCCTTTGTCTCCTAGAGCCACCGCTGACCTGGGGCTCACCTGGTCTTCGCTCGGCCTCCTCTGTTTCACTCCATCACGCAGCCATGTGAGCCACTGCACTAATTCTAAACTGCTCTTTTCTCCAGGCCTTGTCCCATCTTACTGCCTGGCTTCTCTTCCACTGCTTTAGAAACACTGGGGTTTTTCAGGGTCTTCTCCTGGCTGCCTTCTCCTCTACTCCTGGATGATCTCATCTGGTCCCAGGGATACAGCTCCAGCCTGGACTCATTTATCCAGTTGCCAACTCGGCACACCTACTTGAATACCTAACAAGCATCTTAAAGGGAATAGGTCCAAAACAGAATCCTCATTTGCCTCAAACATGCTTCTCCCCAGTTTGTCCCTTCCAGCAGATACCACCCCCATATGTCAGTTGTTCAAGCCAAAATCTTAGTTCGTCTTGAGTTTCTTTCGTGTGCTAACTTTCCACAAACCCTTTTGTCATCTTTCACTCCCAAACTGTTTCAGGTCCAACCTCTTTGTATTATCTCACCCCCTGCAGCCACACTGAAACCACCTTCCTCTGCCCCTAGTCCATGGCAACAAAGTTACAAAGTAACTAAGATATGCTTTGTAACCCCTCTCACCTCCATCGTCCTCACAGCTGCACCTCACAGCTGGCATGATACTATTTTAGGGTGAATCAAACCATAACAATTCACTGGTAACCCACCAAAGCTTCCCTCTACAAACAGGGTAAAATCCTAGCCTCTTACCATGGCCTATAGGGCACCGCTTCTCAATCCTCCTCTCCCACTACTTCCCCACACACCCAGCCCATTGGATTTCAGCCACCTTGGGCTCTTTCTTTCTCTTGAACAGAGCAAGCTTCTCCTGCCCCTGGGCTTTTTCCCTTTACTCTGCCATTCCCTCTTCCTGCAGTGCCCTCCCCAGTGCCAGGCCCTTTATAACCACTTTGGCCAAAGTGGTTCCCCACAGCCATGTTACTCTCTATCCCATTTTTATTTCCTTTGCAGCCCATACTTGAAACTCTTTATATAGTTGCTTCTTTAAATATTCACCTGTACCTGTCAAGGAGAATGTAAATGCCAAGCAGGCAGGGATTTTTGTCATCTTCATGGCAGAATCATTTAAAACCTAGTACACAATACAAGCATGATGAATTGATAAACTTTCAACCTATTTTTTTCTACCACACCATATTTGTGACTCTTTAGGTATTATTTTATAACTTGATACGATTCTACTCTAATATCTGGGTAGTTGGTTGTTCTAGTCATTGATGAGTTCATACACTGAAATCTGTTCTTCTTAATCCCAAAAGCAATAATGGGGATTGAAGACAGATGCTTAGGCTGCTCCACAAAAATCTTAGGTCATTATCTTTGTGTTGTCTTTAATAGTTGTGTTTGATCTAGACATAGACAATGTTTTGAACTCAACATAAACCCCTTCTGGCTAGTATTTTTTAATGTAACAAAGAAGATCAACACTTTTAGAATATTTTGTTCTATCTAGAATATTTTGTATGGATCTCAACTTGAGAATTAGTAGAAATTCCCTTATGGACCTGAAGCCCCAGCTCAAATCTATTTGACAATGATTATCTGCTTTGTGGTCTTGTTCAGCACTTTTTGTTCCAAGTTTAAGCCACAGAAAAGAAATATAAAGAATTTATGCCTCAAGCTTTTTACAGAGTTGTCCCCCCACCTGCCATGTTTAAATTGCATTATTATAGCATTGAAAACAATGAGAGTCCCCCTTTGGCCAGGTACTTAGAATTTGAAACGCCCTGTACTCTGCTTCAGATCTGATGTTAACACAACTTTGGTTACAACGGCTACCGTGGCTCGTTAATTCTCTTAGTAGAATCTTTTATAAACATGCAGGACGAAAGCTAGATGCATTCATCTCAGTCTAAACCAAGGTAAGACTCCCCTGTTTCCATGGCAAACTCTTATTGTTCACAGGTTTGTACTTTCTCCTCATATTTATGTGCCACCTCTTAAAAACACTTTACTGAAAAAAGCTTCCACTGGTTAAAATGCACTTCATGTTCTAATAACTCCTGAAACACTGCGTGTGTTGAAAGCTACTGTGAGCACAGATATTTACCTGAGGCCTCCCTCTGCCCCTGCTGTGGGAGGTCTTGGAATACACCAGGTTAGCCAGGTTCCTTTTGTTAATACTCCCTGTCCCTTCAAAGCCGTTCCTTACCAACCAACTCTAAATGGTGGATTGCCCGAGGCGCCAGCAGTTGAGGCGCATGCCCCGCCCCCACCCCGGTGGTTTCATCCACTGCACTGTGGAGCCCGTCTGTCCGATCCTCTCCCCAGGCTTTTGTTTACCTGCTGTTACCTCTCTGTTAGACACATGCTAGCCCAAGGACACCTCAAATACCACAGGTTCAAAACCAAACTTCACACATCCTTTGCCTTGTCTACTACTGACTCCTTCCTTCCTGAATGACATCGTAATTCACATGATTCACAGGGCTGTTATTGATCCATTGTCCCAAGCTTGGAACACTGAATTGTGTTCCTGAGCTTTTTATCCATAATAAACTAATCTCTAAGTCACATACTCTACCAGATAATATACCTCTGGTCTCACCTCTCCTCTTCATCCACACTGCTACTTTTAATAGCATACTATTCTTTTTTTCTGATGAAATATGAATATAGATGGGTAGGCTACATACAGTTTCAATTCATTACCTTGACCCGCTCCTGTTTTTATCTGAGGAGCGACTGCAACAGTATTAGTGTTGTTCAATGGAAATATAACATGAACTCCATATGCAGTTTTACATTTTCTAGCAGTACATTCTGAAAGTAAAAACAGGTGAAACTGTTAAAACTATATGGAGGATATTTGACTGTGGAAGAGGGGGTGGGGAAGGGGTGAACAATGGGGGAAAAAGGTGGGACAACTGTAACTGAACAAAAATAAATAAAAAATAGAATAAAGTTCATTAGAACATAAAAAGGCTATATTCTGTTTAAGACAATGCATCTAAACTATTAAAATGCCAAACTAATTAATGTGAAAATCAATAGGTATTCTGCCTTCATTTTTCTTTGTACAAAGTCTTCAAATCAAGTGCTCAGTGGCTTCCTGTGACTAGTGGCTGTCACAGTAGGGCCGCATCGGCACGTGGGGTGCACTGGAGCGGGACTGTGCTCGTGTGGAAGGTTGGGCATCCCTGTGGCTTCAGGGTAACAGTGATGAAAACAAAGAACCAATTCCTAACTACACTGGAAAATATTGAGGGAGCTGTCAGTATAGAACTTATAAAGCAGATATAACAATTACAGTTCAATTTTTTAAAAAGCAAGACAATACAGAACGCCACAGTTCAAAATACTGAAGAGAATGGACTCCAGGGGGAAAAATGACCACTAAAGCTGTACCAAGCACTAGAAAGAGCCCTGGGCTGGTGAGCCAGTGAATAAGGGATGCCCTTGGGAAGAGCAGGGTCAGGAGGGTAACCCCATTGCACACACGAGCCCAGACACATGTGATACTTTCCTTCGGGCAAAGTGAAAGCTCCTTTGCTGGTTTGTCTTTGAGAGAAGCAGAGTAGAACCTGGGGGAGTGAAATGAGGCCCCTGAGGGTGCGTTGGCCCCCTGGAGAAGGCACTGCGTGTGCCTTCTGAAGTGGGGATTCTGATGAGAGCAGTCCTAGGCCTTACCCCAAGTAAAAAGAATTCCCCTTTTCCCTACCCCCCAAAATAAGGCAGTCATGCCCACCCTGCCCTGCCATAATTATAGAAGGCAGACTGCCAAAATCAGAACCCGTATTCATAGAAAAAGTCCGTAAGTTTTCTTGTTTGAGATGAGAAAACTGAGTTGTCGATCCTGTCCTTTAATATATGTGTAAACAGAAAACCAGGAATCATCAAATTTTAAAAGAAAACCAATATCTTCAAAGAGAAATCAAACTCAACTGAAGAACTAACCCCAAAGAAATAGTAACAATAAAAACTAAACCTTAACAGTAACCATAAAAAACAACTTTAAAATAACTATGAAAATAAAATAATTATCCTCCTCAGTGAATGATATTTGATAAAATAAAAACAAGCAACTGTTAAGTTCCCAGCAATTAATCATATGATCCAAACAGCACACACTCTCATTCTAAAGACTGGATAGCAGAATGAATACAGCTGAAAGAATGCCTGTTCTAGGATTCTCTACGACGTTATGTAAATGAACAGACAGACAGAAAGAGTGGGCAGCCACGGCATGTAGGATTAAAGAATAGAGTCAAACCTCCAGCATCTGTCTAATAGGAGTTTTAGAAAAGCAAAAACTGGAGGAGAGGAAATAGCGAGCAAATTAAAAGAAAATTACCCTGAACTGAATGACACAGCATCATTTGCTTCCTTTATGAATATACAAAAGGCTCCGGGCTGGAGGGAGGTGTGGACACAAATTACTCACACAGGAGTGAGGCACAGGTGGGCTAGACACTTCATCAGTGATTCTGTGTCATCAGTCATGGGACCAGTTTGCCACAGTGCTGGGGAAAATGAACACCAGTAGGTATCAACTGCATACTCAAGTTTAATATGGAAAAACAGTTTTTTGAATAAGTTTTACCAAATGAAGCCCTTTCTTTAAAAAAAACAACTAATGAATTTATTTCAGCAAATGAATCCAAAGAAGAAGGAATAAGGGTATTTAAAATGAGAGTAAAAGAAAATCTTGTCACTAAGGTCAAAATATCTATTGTATGTATATAATACAATATTTTAAAATCTTAAAAGTTTCCAGATTTTTAAAAAATATCAGTATGCTAAGGTATTATCTTGTTCCAAAGAATGAGCAGAGTGTTAGACTTAGACGTGCCCTATTACCACGCAGCAGTGGGCACCTGTACTGTATGGGACTCAGAATCTGGAAGTCTGTTGAGTCACGTGAGCACCTCCCACCTAGTTCTCTCTGAGACCCTAGCAACTGGAGCAACTGCCCTGGGTGCCCTGCTTAGAAGGCCTAAGGTGGCCTTCGTCTGGTTGTGCCCTTCAGAGTAGCATGAGGAGCCTGTGGAACCCCCAAGTTCAAGCTTCCCCTTGTCTTACATTGAGACCACATTCCAGGCACCTGGGATGCTGGGACCCCCAGTCACAAGGCCCTGAGCACACTTCCAGCACTTGCAGAGATCTTACCCAGGTCTGATTTCCCGTGGCTGGCCAGACATTAAGGTGTGCCCACCTCAGGTGAAAGGTGGCCAAGGGGTGTGTGTTTATAGGGAGTGGGGAGTTATGGGCAGAGCCCGGACACACTGGCTGTTGCCCACATCCATGGCTGTCACTCATCTCGGTGTCTGTGGTCAGTACATGGCTTGGCCCCTTGGACCATTCCCCCAGGGACCCAAGATGACCACCGTGGTTCTGAGGGATGCACCCAGGCAACAAAAGCAGAGCTGGGGAAAGTGCAAGCCTGTCTTGTGTCCCTTTGACAGAGTATGAAAAGCTCCTAGAAGCTCCCCTATCTTCCACCTCCCAGGTCTCATCTGCCAGAACCAATTACAGGCCAAAGAAACTACATTTCCCAATGGCCAGGACTGACTCGGGCTGAAACAACATCAGCTCTGACACTGGTGAAGGCCAGCTGACCATGAACCAATCGGGGCTCTATAAGCCAGAAGAGGAGTCCTGGCAGGCACCTCCAGGGAGAATGGGCAGAGCATGGGGATAGAAACTTGCAGCGGTTGTTCTCAAAGCGGGGGGACCCCCAGACCAGTGGCAGCATCACCTGGCGACTTAGAAATGCAAATTCTCTGGCTTTACCCCAGATTTCTAGAGTCGGAAGCTGAAAGTGAGGCCCAGTGGTCAGTGCCTGAAGAGGTCCTCCGCACCCGGCAGTGTGAGAACCACAGCTTGAACCCATCCTTCTCTTTCAGGATGAATGCACAAAGGAGAAATGAGCAAACAAGGGCACAGGAGATGGCTGTGGGTGATGAGTACTGCAGTGAAGAGGTCCTAGGTTTCATTTAAACAGCTTATCAGAAATAGAAAATTGAGAAATGGAAGTTAAAGTGGTTACAATTCAAGTGAAAGGCTTTCAAGGAAAGCCTTCGCAGTTTAAATGCAGGGGAAAAAATCCCGTGACAGCCTAAAGATACTGGAAATTAGGTAAGGCTCAGGAGAGAATTTTCCTGAGGACCGTGAAGGAGAGAAATTAGAGCCGTGCTCTTCAATACATTAACCACTGGCCAGGGGTGTGGGCGGCTGATTGGAAGGAAGCTCCTCTGAACCGAAATGCCTCATAATGTACCACACACACTGGAGCCCGAGCCTTAGTGTACAAAGAGAGGACAGGCAGTAACCTACTGCTAATTTCATTAATACTTTATAATATACTGAATTAGATAAAATATTAAAATCAATTTCAGGTTCTTTTTAATGTGGCTACTAGGACATGTTTAATTACAACTTGTGGCCCGCACTATGTTTCTGGTGGAGAACTCTGCTCTTGAGCAAAGGAAGTCCAGGCAGTTTGGAGAAAAACTGAATGAGAGAGAGTCGAAAAGTTCCTGATGAACATGAGGGCCTAAGGAAAACATGTGCGATTGTTTCAAGACTCTTCTCATGTTAAACTGGGTCTTAAAATATTCAGGGAAAAAATGTTTCTGCCCCTTAAAAAGGAAAAAAATACTGAGGAGATAATAAATATACAGAAGTGAGCCTGTAAAAGACTGGCTACTTATTTAAAGCTGACAAAGGAAGACTTGAGTTCATTGAGTGAGGATATAATTTGGTGCTAAAATTTCTTCTGCATTTAAAAGAAATCTTTGGTGGGTGGAAGAAGAAAAAAGACCAAACATCACCCCTTGCTTTTTTTGGTTTCATGCTTGAACGAAAAAGGTCAGAGTATAAAGATAAGATGTGTGAAAACTCTCTTTATTGCCTTTGCTCAATCTTCATGTGTTGTCTGGCCTAACCCTAGACATTTGACTTGCCTTGGAGATGACTTCTGGTTTATTCTGTCTCTTCGCCTCCTGCAGATTCTTCCATAACAACAGCATCGAAGTCCCAGTTACAATGCCAGACTGCCCTGCCTACTTTCTTCCTCCTTCTTTCCATGCAATAACCACTCCTTCCTTATTGCAGTTTTCAAAATGTGAGATGGAAAAGAATGTAAAATGGCCCCACTAGGGAGGGTACTCCCATCAAATACAGACTTTATCTTAATATTCCTATACTGGGTTCCTCATGATTTAATGTGAAAGAAAGAACGACTGAGATTGATAGAAATCAATCCCTCCAGCTGGAGAACTATAGATTTAAGTGCTTTGCTTACAATGGCAAAAGCCATTAGCAGTTAGAGATTTTAAATTTTCAAGTAAACAATGTCTAAAATAACTTTGAAGCAGAAATTGCTGAATATCTTTTCAAGGTTAAAGTATGCAAATATAGAAACTAATTATTAGTGTGGATATTAACAAATAGAGGGTTTTAAAAATTCCTAAGACATGTAAAATCTACCTAGATGTTCAGTCAGTTGGAACACAAACATCATCTTCTGAATACGTGTGGCAGGGTTTTTTTTTTTGCCACTGTAACAGTGCAAATTTACTCCTTACATTCCTGAAGGTCAGGAGTCCAAACCCAATGTCACTGGGCTAAAGTCAAGGTGTTCTTTCTCTGGGTAGAGATTAGATTTCTGGGTTGATAGGATTTTTTTTCTTTTAGTACTTTAAACATAAATCTTCTTGGTTATATTGCCTCTGTGAGAAATATGCTGCTATTCTTAATTCCTCTGTAGATAATGTCCATTTTCTCTGGCTGCTTCTAAGGTTTGCTCTTTATTGCTGGTTTTATTGAATCTGATTATGCTATGCCTTGGCATAGTTTTCTTCACATATCTCATGTGTGGAATTAATTGAGCTCTTAGATTAGTAATTTTATAATTTTTATCAAATTGCAGCCATTATTTCTTCAATAAGACTTCAGAGACACCAATTATACATATATTAATCTGTTTAATGTAGTCCCGGAACACCAATGCTTTTTTAAAGGATTCATTTTTCTATATATGTTTCTTTTTATGTCTTCAAATTCTCCTGCCATGTCTAAGATGCCATTAATCCCATCCAATGTATTTTTCATTACACATATTAGTTTTCTTTCCAGAAATTCAATTTGCATCTCTTTTATAAATATCTTCTGTGTCTCTATTTAACTTTTTGATTGGTTACTACATATTGTAAGTTTTACCCTTTTGGGTGCTAGATACTTTTGTATTTTTATGAATATCCTTGAGGATTTTTTTTCTATGATACAGTTAAACTGCTTGGAAGCAGCTCAATCTTTTTTGCATCTTGCTTTTATGATTTGTTCAGTGAATCTAGAGCAGTGCTCACTATAAAGCTAGTTCTTTTTATTACAAAAGCAAGACTATCCTGGGTACTCTGCCCAATGCCCCCACAAACTCTGAGGTTTTTCAGTGTGCCTGATAGCAATAGGTACTATTCCCAGCCCTGAATGAGCACCAGACTAGCGGTTGCCAGTCAGACTCGCTGAAGATCTCTGGGGTTCTCTCTGTGTGCAACTCTCCTTTGTGATGCTCTGTCCTGAGTTCATCTGCCTAGGACTCCCTAGACTGTCTCTCTGTCTTCTAATTCAGAGAGTCAGCTTCGTTTTGCCTGGATTTGCACTCCCTGCATCAGAGCCTAGAAACTCTTTGGAATAAGTGAGAGCAATTGTCAAGCTCACCTAATTTATTTTCCATCTCTCAGGGATTACTGTCGTTCGTTGCCTAATGTCCAGTGCTTTGAAAACTATTGTTTCATATATATTTTGTCCAGTGTATTTGGTTGTTTCAGGTGGGAGGTAAATCTGGTCCCTTGTGACTCTACCTTGGGCAGAAGTACCTCATCTGTTTAGCAATTTATGGGCCCTTAGAGAAGTTCCTAATCATGTACTTATTTATCATCATCTCAAAAAGCTTCTTCACATGTTTCCTATAGAATAGACTTTTCATTTATTTGGACACAATGCTATAGCACTACAGAGATAGTTCAAATATTTTTTTGCTTTAAAATCATTAAGTGTGACTTGAACTGTTTAGTGTGAAATAGAATTTTTTAATTTTGCTTCTTAGTAAAAATATTATTTAACTTTCATTGAAGTACTATTTGATTTGATCCATCGCTCATCTTCAAATGCGTCAATTAAAATTAGATCAGTTCACACCACTTTGCATCAAAAATCATGCTTTGGCTGTTTGGTACCAGAGACTTCTGAGTGGAGACGGTGCCCTGCGGAGCCTGTTTTTCTCACCCCCCAAGGGGCAGAACGTAAATAGGCTTCTAATTACAATGAAAGGGGAAATGTGTTTAAGACATCTTTTTAAGAAGGAAGATCTATTCTAACACATTTCATCTTTTAGTTTTCTAAGTTTTTGTCCTTTGCACATTTGAGCATTCCTTTCCTTAAAATAAAATACCTATGCATTTGCAAATGGTAAACAATTGCCTTTAGTTTTCATATATTGAGAAAACAATAAATATTGATATTTAACATTAAGGGCAAGAGATGAAGTGTCTTCTCATTATAATAATAGTAATGTTAAAAATAGTTTTCCTTTTTCAATACAATCTGACAGTGGTGGAAATAAAAAGTTCCAAGGCAAAAGCTGGATGGAAATGATCCCATTCAAGCATGGAGTCCCTCAGCCATTTTCTTCTGTCCTGCCAGAGCCCAGTTTGTGAGAATCCCAAAGAGATGACCAAAAAGGTCCTGCACCCAATTTCAATGTAGGGTGACAGTTTCCCCACAACACTCAGCAGTCTTTCACGAGCTGCATGTCCTACAGCTTAATTCAATTCTCACACCGTCTACCTGGAGATAGCGTCAGATCCCACAGCTTCAAGCCTCAGTCCTACAACACTACTTTCTGTCTCCCCCACTTTAGATGCCAGTTGTAAGTCCAGGTTCCTACCAGTACTTCCAACCCATGGGCTAAATCAGAGGGACCCACAACCATCTCCTGGGGTTCCATTAATTTGCTTGAGTGGCTCACAGAACTCAGGAAACCAGTTTACTCACTAGATTACTGCTTTATCACAAAAGAGACAAATCAATAGTAAGATGAAGTGATATTTGGGTGAAGATATAGAGAAAGGGCACTAAGCTTCTATGCCCTGGCTGAGGACACACTTTCCACAAATCTCCATGCATTCACTGGCCTGGAAGCTCTCCAAACTGTGTTAATTTGGGTTGTAAATAGAGGTTTCATTACCAAGGCTTGATTGGTTAAATCTTTGGCCATTAATGAATGAACTCAATCTTCAGCCCTTCCCCCTCTAGGAGGTGGGTGGGGGGTGGGGGTATATGGGACTGAAGTTCCAATCCTCTACTCCCAAGGTGGGTTCTCCTGGCATCTAGCACTTATCCTTGGGTGCAGTCCCAAACTTACTTCGTTTACATAACAAAAGACTTTATCACCCTTAAAACTTTAGAAATTCCAAGGGCTTTTGGAGTGCTGAATCAGAAACAAAGACCAAATATATATTTCTTACTATAAAGCACAATATCACAATGACACAAATCTTAGTGTGTGTTTCATACTGATTGAAATATCAGATACCTTACTATCATCATTTAACAATATTTCAGTGGTTAAAATCTTTTCATTTGAAAAATAGAGTAGAACAGAATGGGGCACACCATTGCAGGAACTATGGAAGTTTAAAGATTGTTTACTTGCAAACCTGAAATAACAAAATTTCTTAGGACAATCAATTTTTTAAAGACTTGGCTTATTTGCTATGCTATATATTTAGTTCACAACTAACAGATTTCAAGATTATGGCCAGTCTTCTAATGACTGAACACAGAGCCTCACCTTGGCAGGAGCTCCAAAAATGGATAAGCAGATGAATCATTTCACCGTTAAGTAGGGAAATGTTGCTAGTCACTAAGAGAGTGACACGTAGCAATCTGTCCTGAATGGTTTAAAAAGATTCCAAGAGTTCCAAGTGCTTATTCATTTATTGTGAACCCTCTCCTGCCTGTAATTTCATTCCATTGCTGATGTTTCTGTGGCAACACAGACAAATTGCTCAGCGTCCTCTAAAATCTTTCATACACTTAAAAGTGTCCCTGATAGTCATCTTTCTTTATGTAAGACAGTCTCACTGAAGTTTGACAAATGAGTCTATATTCAGTGAGATAATCAGCATCAATGCATCCTCTTCTCTGAGGACATTTGCAAGGGTTTTGTTTCTGTCCTCAGCAGACTCTTTTGTGTCACCTCTCAGCTCAGTTCGTAGAGACACAAGATTAGTGGGGTCGAGACTGCAGGTTTGAGGCCCAAGTCAGGTGGAAAATCAACCTCTGGTGTTGGTCATAGCTGCTCTGTGATCTCCATTTGGGCACCTGGGTAAGCATGTCACCAGAGGGACTGGTCAGTGGTGTGGATCAAACTCAGGATGGCCTTTGCCATCAGTGGTGAAACCTGCTCCAGGGAGCAGGCTTGGTCCCAGCACCAGAGCAGAGCACCATTATTTGCTACATTGAGTTAAAGAGCCAAGGAGTTAAAAAAAAAAAAAAAACTTTCTTTGATATTTCCCCATCTGGCACCAAAAATAAAAGTCATTTCTGAGACAAGAAAATGTTTTTTTCTTCCCAAAAAAGGTATAATCTGAGTCTGTGGTCATTGATTTCAGTTATAATTCCACACATAGCATCCATCTTAAAACCAAGTAATCTCTAGCAGAATACAATATTCTGTTTATAACTACCCCCCTCACTACAGTGAGTTGCCTGTGTCTTTCTACCATCCTGCTTTCCCTGTGAACTCTCTCAATAATTCTAATAACCTAAATCCCCAAGAAAATCATCACTCAGGTAATAGGTCAGCTTTTCTTCTTTGTAAACCAAAGAGGTTTCTGGAATTACAAAAGAGGCTCTAGTGGATACATTCGAAACTAAACTAGTTTCAGAAAGTTGAGCCAAACAATAAATTAATAAACAAAGAAAAATAAAAATGAAGAACCAGTATACAAATTTCAAGATACTTTGACTACTCTTCAAACATTAACATATTCATCAAAAGACGTATTTTACATTACAATTTAAAAATCAACCATTTAAGAATTATAAAATGCCAACTTAAGTGTATTAGGTGCCCATTTCCACTGTATTATAGTGATTTTATTCCCCCCAAATATTTTTATGTATGTATTTGTATACACGTGCAATTTGATGCTTTTAAATATGAGCGATGAGAATGCAGAACCACCGCAAAACCAGTGCCGATCACATTTTAATTCACTCATTTTGTTCCGACTAGAATGTTAAAGCTTGAATAAGCCCTGGATAAACTGCATTTGTTTTATAGGATGGGGCATATGTGTAGGAACAAAATGAGCTTTTTCTGAGTTGCTGTCTAGGTTCTGCTAACCCCAAACCACTTGATTTTTTAGTATCAAGAGCAGATGAGATAACTTCTTATTGGAATCACTATTCACCTTCATATGCTGCTGTTTAAGGGACACTTTATAACTTCTTTCCCTTATGTTTGGATTCCTCTGCAGTCTTTCCCTTCCTTGAGCATGGATATCTCCCACCTCATGTAAGTCACTCGTGTGGATTATCTCTGTTTTTCTTCTAGATTGTTGACCAATCAGAGCTCCTTTTTTTAGTATAACACTACAGTTAGAATATCTAGTGAACAAGTAATCTCTGTTGAGGGCTGGTAAGGATAAGATCCTCTTTACCAGATAAATTTGCCTCAGGCTAGGACAAATGAAGGCAAAGTTCAGAAGGGGTACCTGGAGGTCAAATGGAAGTTAGGGCCAGTTCCAGTGCTGTCACCTCTTCCTAAGCCGCTGTCTACATATCATTCATTCACTCATTCAATCAGCTTGTACTAAATATAGTATTTATTCAGTGCTATTCACTAGGATATAAACATAAGCAACGTTAGAAACAGTACCAGCCCCCCTAGGACTTCCTGTATAATTGGAAACAGAGATAATAATCAATAATCAAGCAAATTAGTATAGGCTCAAGTGTGATATGTGCTCCGAAGGGCAGGTGTGGCCTTTGTGACTTGACTGTCACAGAGGGGATTTGACTCCATGAAGAGGCGGCAGTTAACCAGATATGAAGGATGAATGAAGTTGACCAGACAGGAGAGAACATCTTTCAAGGAGGAAGTACATGTGTGCAAAACTATCCCTTAACTCGGGACTAACAAAGATGATGACATGACTTTCCACAAATGATGAAATACTGTAGTTCTTTGGAGTTTCTGTCCTGTAAGGTTTATTAAGTAGTCCAGCAAGGTGTTTTAGGGATGCTCAAAAAATTGTGCATTGAGGGTGAGTTGAACAGGCAAGAGAGTCCTGATCATCCTTCTCCTGAACATTAAGATAGTAAACCCTTGACTAATGTGGAATTCATTTCCCACTCTGCCTTCAGGTCTGAGATATTATTATAAATGGATCTATTGTAATGTTTTCCCTAGCATATACCATCTCTGTTTCAGGATTTAAATAAACAAATTTATTTTCTGTAAAGAAACAAATTATCATGTGCAGTACAAAATGTGTTGACAGGTGGTCTTCAATAAGATACATATTTTCCAGTGTAATTTATGCTACTTAGCCTAATTATTACTAACAGCTCACCCATCTTATAAACAATCTTCTGAGAAAGAGAGAAAATAACAGATTTCTTTTTGAGAACAAAAATTATTTATGCCAAATGTTTTATCTATGATATTAAATAAAAGCAATTGTATTGGGTTAACCACATACACCCAATTCAATCCTACATCACTTCTTGATATATGTTGTCCTATATAGAAAAAAAAGCATCTAATAAATACAGGAAAAAATGTCCTGGCCAGTGAAATTTATGGCATAAGATAATGGAGATATAATAGCCATGGTCTTCTGAGGAAAACAGAACCCATGTCACATGACATTAAATCACCAGTAGAGGTGATTTAATACTACAAGAAATCGGTTACAAAGACGGTGGTGAGAGCTTAAAAACAGAAAGCTTCCTATACCAACCTAGAGCTGGGGATGGAGACATAGGAAACAGGTGTGTCACTGGAGCCCAAAGCCACACTTGGGTTCCTACAACCACTGAGGCCACTTGAAACAGTGAGGGAGAAACACCCTGGCTTCTCCCTTGCTCTCACCCTTCACTTTCCAACCAAGCCTCCCAGAGTCAACCTAACTCAAGCCAATTGTAAGAGGCTTGGAAACAGAGTTTACCACGAGCCCAGTGAGCCAGGGGAAGGGAAAGGTATAAACCTGATGGCAGGCAGCCCAGAGCCAGAAAGCGATGCTGAATGGTACCATGTGTAAGGACTTGGGGCTCCAGGACTACTGCTGCTTCTTATTCTTAACTTTTTCTTCTAAATAGTAGCTTTTGTCAGAGTTATTTTCAACTGTTCCTTACTGATGTTATTTTTTCCTTCTAACACTCACCAATATAAACATCCATCCTTGACTGCTTCTCTGTAAAAGGCACTAGACTAACTAGATCCACTAATCTGCAGTGCCTGAGAAGCCAGACAGCAGGTGATGCCCAGTCATATGCAGTGAACAAAGGACGAATTCTGTGAAACCCTAAAAACAGTGGGAAAAAAACGCTTGCTTATTTAACCCTAATGTGTGTAGACTAGAATGCAGGAATTGTGATGAGAAAAAATGAAGGGTACAAGGATTAGGAGAGAGGAGCATTGAGGCCCACCCTAAAGGCCTCTCCCACTCTTCCTCCCCCACCCCGCTGTCTGCCTTCTGTATTGTTGCAGATCCATTGAAACAATAAAACTAGGGGCTTTATTTCATTCATCCTTTGAGGCTGTCCCTTAACAATATCAAAAAGTTCATGAAAAATCTTATAAATACATCTTCAAATTAAATCATTAAGGTCTAAAAGCATCCTGTCAAAGTTTAAATGAAATGAGATGAATGTGATTTATTTTTCTTTATATCAAAATTCAGTGGTAATTTTAGTGGTGACTCAGATGTTTCTGGCATCCTTTATTAGCAACAAGTCAGAACCTTTAATCATGAATAACTTAGTCCATAAAGAAAATGATAAAAATTTTCCAAAAAGTTTCATCACTTAGAAACCAAATTATTTTAGTACTTGATAGCTTTCTTAAATAGGGAATTCTCTGCTGTTAAGATATCTTTTGATTTTTCTATGTGCTTGCTTTAGATTTGGTAAGTTCCCTCTACTGATATAACAATGTAAATAATTTGACCAGGTAATAAACTATACATGTAATGAATCAGATCTATTTTGACTTTGGCCTGGAGAAATTTAGATGACTTAATTTCTTAATGTTTGGCTTCATATGTAAGATGTCAATTTCTTCATCCATGCTTGTGGAAACTATACCATTGACACATTAGGCTCTGGATTTATCTTGTTTAATTATTATTATTAAGTGTCAGAAGCAGATAAGCCAAGCTAGAGCCTTCTTGCTTCATATTTACCCACCGCATTATCAGACTGGGCCATCCATGCAGGGGTCAGAGTAAATCCACACAATAAAAGGAAATGCCAGTGCACTGTTGGTGGGAATGCAAGTTGGTGCAAGCACTGTGGAAGTTCATCAGAAAATTAAAAGTGAACTTGCCTTATGACCCAGCAATTTCACTTCTGGGAAGATATCCAAAGAAAGCTGAAACACTAGTTTGGAAAATATATGCACCCCTATGTCCATTGCAGCACTATTTACAATAGCCAAGATTTAGAAGCAACGCAAGTACCCATCAGTAGATAAGTGGATTAAAAACCTGTGGTACATTTAAACAACAGAATACTACTTGGCCATGAAAAAAAAGGAAGGAACTCTTACCTTTTGTGACAGCATAAATGGACCTGGAGATTATTATGCTATGTAAAATAAACCAGTCAGAGAAATACAAATACCATATGATCTCACTTATATGTGGGATTTAATGAACAAGATAAACTGATGAACAAAATAGAACCAGAGGCAGGGATACATGGAACAAACTGACAGATCTCAGAGAGGAGGGGATTGGCAGGGAGAGTGGAAAAGGTGAAGGGATTAAGCAGTACAAATTGGTATACAGCAGTACAGAATAGGCACAGAGATGTATTAGGTTGGACAAAAAGTCCATTATGTTTTTTCCATACGATGGCTCTACTAGCACTTAGTTTCCTTTAACTTCACTCAAAACAACTTTTTAAGATTATATTGTGATATCTGTCATATTACTAAGCATTCAAAAACAATTTACCAAAATTCGTGAATTTTTGTTCAGCCATTTTAATATTGAAGATAGAAGAAAATATGCAACATGTCTATCATATTATGCTTTATTATTTCAAGAAAGATAATGCAACTGAAATGCAAAAAAAAATTTGTGCAGTGTATGAAGAAGGTGCTGTGACTGATCGAACATGTCAAATGTGGTTTTTGAAGTTTCTTGGTACTATTGACATTTTGGCCAAATAATTCTTTGCTGTGGGGCTGTCTTGTGCATTAGAAGATGTTTAGAAGCACCCCTGGCCTCTATCCATGAGAAGCCAATAGTGGAATGTAGCTGACATACTCAAAATATCTAAAACAACAAAGTTATTGGTGAAAATGAAAAATGCCTTTTATTTTGTAGAAAAACTAAACAGACTTTCTGTCCAACCCAATAGATTACAGCATAGGGAATTATAGTCAATAATACCGAGATAACTAGGTACGGGGCCAGGTGCATACTTGAAGCATCCAGGGAATCACACTGTAATGAACATGATTTTCTAACCATTTTGCTGCACATCTAAAACTAATACAGCTTAATATTGAATGTAAACTGTACCTGAAAAATTGTTTTAAAAAATAAACCCACACAGTTGCCCTTCCATCAGAGATAGCAGTGGAGAATAAGTAGGCTTTCATGGGAGACTCTCATTACTTCTCACTATTTTAAAATTATTTGTGTAGCCAATAGATTCAAGGAAAAAAACAAGGAACTAAGCACAGGTGGCAAACACAAGGCCTGCGGGCTGAATCCAGCCCCCAATCTTCATCTTGTTTTATCCATCCCGGGACCTTGTTTCTACCCAGCAGCAGCACCGAGCTCCTTGCCGCTAGTTAAGGAGTAGTTACATTTATACAGTCCTAAAATGACATTCAGCCCTTTGAAGGCAACTGTGAGGCTGATGTGGGCCCCAGTGAAAATGAGTTTGACACCCTGGACTAAACCTAAACTCTTGAATCCCTACTCAGACAAAGGGTGACGTTAAGTATGCCCGCTGCAGCTTTCTCCCAAAATCAAGGTCATTAGTAGCCATTGTGAAGGTTCAGATTTTGAGACTTGATTTCCTAGAAGATGAGGTTGCCAATAGCATCATCCTCAATCTTGACTTTTCTATTAATTTGCATCAACAAAGATTCTAAATATGCAGCCTAAAGTGATCTCAGGCATCTACTCTTAGAATTATATATTATATTTAAAGGGAACCTCATTATTTGAAACTATTGCTTCACAGAATGTATTAACTCTTGAATTCCATAAGATGTTATTGTCTTCGCTTTATATAAAAGGTTCTAAGCAAGTATGTTCAAGAATTCTTGGAGTTTTTATTCTCTTTCAAAATTTACCTTGACATTCACTTTAACCTTTTTTAAAATCTCTGCATAAATGTTAGAACCAACCATCGTGCTCAGTGATACTTCTAAGCCCTACATCCTGCTCCAAACAAAACTACTTTTAAAGTATTATTAATATATATTTCCAAAGCATGAAATATGAAGAGATCAAAGAATGGTATATGCTTGTTGCTTCAAGTTTACTCCTGTCTTACAGGCTGGCTCATACTTTGGCTGGCAAGTTCTATATTCTTCCTAAAGCACACTACTAAATACAGTTGGAGATATTCTAACAAGTAATGCCAATGAACCTAGATACTAGGCACTGTTCTACAGATTTTACATGCATTAACTCATTTCATCTTCACCTCAAACTGATGATGTGAATGTTATTGTCACTTCCATTTTAGACACTGGGAAACTCAAAGCACAGAGGTTAGTTGAGAACAGTGGGATTAAGGCCCAGGCTTTCTAGCCCCACAGCCCAGCTTTCAAAGACTTCACTGCTTCTGAGATTCTGACCCTAGATATAAGGAATTCTAAGGGTTTTTGGAAAGTAAACAAAATTAACATGATAAAAGTCCAAGCAACTGTTATTTGAAAAGCAATCAAACTCAGTTGTTAAGAGAAGAACCACATTCACTGTTTTTTTTTTTCCTCCAAGAATACATGGGCAGGGTCCAATCCCACTGCCCCCGGGCAGAAGGTCCTGCGGGTCCTTCCTTGAGGAGTATATTCCTGGGTCTGCCTCAAAGGCCCAACTTAGAAGCACAGCAGGAAACCTCTAAACAAAAAGGTGGTTCTCAAATTCTTGCTGCCTGCACATATGCTGAGGGAAAATATACTTTCTTCAGCAACAGTGTCCATTACTGGCCGTAAACAGAGATGAGGATGCTCCCTTGGCAGGCTCTGTCAGTCTGATGTGGCCCTGGCAGAAGAAAGTCAGCCAGGGCAGCTGAGTCAGTGTGAGAGGTGATCTGTGGATGGGGAGCAGAGTATGAGGCCAGAGGAGAAATGCGGGGGCGGTGGAAAACTGCCTCAGCTTCCAGAACCACCCCTGGCCCCCTTCACTCAGGTGGAAGGACGGCCCACCAAGGCTTCACACAGTGGCCCAGACCCCACATCTGATGCCACCAGTCATGGAACAGGTATGGTTTGCAGTGTCTCAGTTATCTCCCCTTTCCAATGGTTGACTAGTTCTACTGACTTGCACATTCACAAAGGGAGTAATCCTACATGAGGTCCAGACCATTTCCTGGCAGCCATGTTCTTTTTCTTAGGCCAGAAAATAAAGAAATCTCTATTACAGTAGCTAATCCTCCATCTTTGTAGTTTATCACTTCAAAACATTGACACAAAGCAACTCTTTTTCTGATGCCAAAATTAAAACAGTGTTTCATAACTAAGCAAAGCCTGGCAATCTATGAAGTCAAACTTCCAAACCCCCCAGTATAATTTTTCTTTTTCCTTTTCCTTTTTCCATTCTTCTAAAATATGTATCTAACTTTTCAATCCTTGGGAAATGACAGAGGTGAGCAGATTCAGAAAGAGACGACAATGGGACTCAGTGAAATTAAGACAGAGATTGATCCCAGAGAACTAAACAACCAGAACAGAGGTGTGAAATGGGAAGCTGAATGGACAACAAGAAAGAAAATGGTAACCGATTTTCTCAGAAAATAAACAACAGTGAAAGCTGAAAATGAAACTACCTTTTATTTATTTTTTAATAGCAGCATCAAGAGATAGCTTAGGTAGAAACAGCCTAAAAACATCACTGGTCCTGATTCTCACTGAGGCTGAATCTGCCCCATCAGGTACCCCATCCCCCAAATTCTACCCAAATCACTACCCCCAGACCCAGACCTGAGGGGGAATATCATGTGTAGAAAAATTTCTTTTCTTTGTAGTTTGAGCAACACAAATAAATTTTCATTAAAATTTTGAAAATAAATTATTTTCATTCAAGAAACATTAATAATCTACTATGTGTTAAGTACTATTCAAAATTAATTTCTTCCCTCAGTGGGGGATAAAAAGCTCAGAGCAGATAACAGTTTCTAGTCATAGTTCTAGCTACAGACTGGCTTGGCTCAGCGTGAAGGGCACCTTCACCCAACCCTGTTCTGCTTCCTCTGTCCTGTTTGGGATGAATGAGAGACTAAGAAACTACAGGCTTTTCCTTAGGCAAATCTGGTTGTTATACATTTGGATCTAATAGACTTGCTCATCCTTCTGAGTCTGAATATGATTTTCCTCGATAATCTGTTCTGTCTCCAGGACCTGCAATACTTAATATATTCTGTATCTTTTCCCTCCCAGGGAGGAGGTCAGGTGATGAAGGAGAGATGAAAAACTCAGGCTTCGCAATCAGACACCAGCTCCTTTAGTTCTGAGGCTTTGGAAAGTGACTTAGCCTCTCTTTCAGCCTCAGTTTCCTCATTCATAAGTTGGAATAGCAACAACACTGAGAGGTATTACCGGAATCCAGTAGGAATGTGTGTAAATCGCTGGGCACAGTGCCCAGCATATAGTGAAGACCCTCACTTAACACTAGTTTTGCTCTTGTTAATCAGAAGAGATGATCTGAGGATACCCTTTTGGGTAGAGAAAGTCTCCCTCCCTCTCCCTTTTTCTCCCAAGAGTCTTCCAGGCTTCTGACCTCACAGTATCTCCCTTTGCCCTTTCTGAAATTCTCTGTCTCTAAACTCTGGGAGTCCATCTCTATCTCAAACTAATCCCCTCTGGCCTATTCCCTCTACCACCCTTTGTTAAGACTCCTTCCACCTTTGTTCAGCTTTGGCTTCTGTCCTCAAGGCTCTTGTCAGCATCAGAGTTTAGGCCCCTAAACTGACCCCATGAGAGGAGTGACCTCCCCAGAGCCTGAGCTCACTCCAGAAGCCAGGACACATTCCTCCCCTTGTCTCCATGGGTTCTATTTCCATTTGAGCCTGGGGTCCTGAACAGTGTTTCCTGTCTGACGGGTGCCAATCATTGGCTGAGCACAGATCACTGACCAAGTTTTAATTCAGTCAAAGGTACATGTTTTGGGCCTAGGTTACACATTCCATTCACATCCTGGTTTTCTGATATTGTAGAATTTAATCATTACAGTTTTGTCTTTACTGTACACTTAAAGTATTATAGCAAACAGACATCATTTCCAACAAGGGAAAAAATTGCTATTCCTGCCTCATGTGGCTTTCTCCACCGTGAAGGGCTAAGGTGTTCATTGGCCCCTGCCAGGCTCCTTAATAGACTAACAGGATCTTTTATGCACCATTCCCTTTTCTCTCTTGTCTCTCTCTCTCTCCCTCTGTGGGAAATCTTTTAAGTCCTCACTAGAAGTCAGGAAATGCACAATTATTTCACTCACTCAAGCTCATCTGTTTATTGTGTGTACAATATATCTGCCTTTAAAAACTCTGTAAAGAGAACAAACGAAAGAGATTTCAAAGCAAGGTGATGTTTTATTTTAGAATTCTGGGTGATAAACGAAGGGAGCTGCAATGAATACCACAATGTAATCTTAGGACTAATTTGTTTAAAGACACTGCTCAGGTGATTGCAGTGCCAACACTTAATTTAAAAAGACCGGTTTTCCAGACCTTGATTTCACCTGACCAGGCAGTTGCTAATTTTGACTGAAGTTATTGCTTTTAACAATGGGCGGGAAGGAGGGGATGAGGAGAAGCAAAGAATGAATGCAAAGCCAGACAATGCTTTTACTCCTTGGCAGCTCTTAGTAAGGTAGTTCTGAGGGAAAGAGTTCAAACTACTGACTTAAATAGGGTTATTTAGTTATTGTTGCCTAACCAATTACCCCCAAATCTTAAAACAACAACTATTTATTATTCACACATTTTCTGTGGTCCAGGAATTCTGGAAGTGGCTGATCTGCATGCTCTGGCCCTGAGTCTCTCCTGAGACTGCACTCAGGATGCTTTCAAGAACATAAGTCACCTATAAACTTCCTGAGGGCTGGAGAATTCGAGTTCCAGGTGGCTCACTAACATGGCTGGTGCTGGGGGAGGCCTGAGTTCCTGCCAGCAGACCTCTCTACGGAGCTGCTTGAGTGTCTTCAACACGTGGCAGCGGCTTCGCCTGGGCAAGTGATTCCAGAGAGCAAGGTACAAGCCAAAGCATCCCAGATGACCTGGTCTTGGAAGGCACACACTGCAAAGGAATTTCTGTGATAGCCCAGGGATTCACCGTCTGCCACATGTCACATGAGAGACAATTAAACAAGGGCACAAATGTCAGGAGGCAGGGATGGTTATAGAGCATCGTGGAGACCAGGAATCATGTATAACACAAAGATAACGAGATTTTATCAATTATAAGGCCTTATGCAAAAATTGGTCTTAGGAGGTTCAAGGTGTTATTTCTTTGTATTTGATCCTCAGGAACCAAGACCATTGACTGTCTTGATTTAAGCATAAACTGAGCCAAGCAGTAGGCATGCTTCGTGATTCATGTCATGGTATCGCCACCAATTCTGGCACAGTCTCTCTTCTGTTTTGTTTTATTATTATTCTATTTTCCCAATTCCTCTTTTCATTCTTCTTTCTTTAATAAACATCAACTCAAAAGACCTTGACATTTGTTTTTGGATATACATGTATGTATGTGTATATTCCTGGGAGATCCATGAGGTTTAATGGTTATTTTTAAATTTACACAAATGGAATTGTGCCCTAGGTGTTTCTTTTTCTGAAATGAGTATTCCACGCCCTGTTTCCATGCCTACCCTATCTCCTACTCATATATCTAGTTCATTGCTGACTAGTTTCCCATGATATTCTACCATATTTTGTCTGTTCTAATTCTACTCCAGTGGTACGCTCCCCCAAGTCATGCAGTGATAAACAGTGTGTACCCAGAACGTGCCCACTTGTCGCCACCTTCACCTTCACCACCCGCTTCAAGCCCCATCTCCTCTGGCCTCAATTATCCTGCTACTAGTTTCTCCATTTTCATTTGTCCCTTACAATGTATTCTCACCCAGTGTGATATTTATAAAACATGAGTCAGATAATGGCATTCATTTGCTCTGAGACCCCATCGGCCTCCCATCATTCCTAGAGTAGCATCAAAGTGTCCATCACGGCCCACAAGGCCTCACAAGGTCTGGACCTGCTGTCTTGCTGACCTCCTCCTTCACCACACTTCTCCTTGCTTGTAATGCTCCAGCTACACTGACTGCCTTGCATTAATTCATTCATTCAAGAACATTAATTGAGAAAATACTGCCTGTCCAACATTCTCCTAGGAACCTGGTGTATATCTGAACAGGAGACAGCAAGTCCTATCTCACAGAAAGTTCGTTCTAATGTCTGACACCCACCAAGCACACCAAGGGTCCCTCCTGGCTCCTACTGTCTCCTTGACCTGGAATGCTCTTGCCCAGACTTTCACAGGTGTCACCCTCTCCCATCACCCAGGTCTCAGCCCAGGCTCCTCCTCAGAGAGGCTTTCTCTGACATCCTCACCAGTTCTTCCCACGCCCTGCTTTATTTCCTTCCAGCCACCTATCATATCTGATACTGTATGTTCAGCTATTAAATGTCCAGCTCTCTGGTGAGACTGAAAGATCTAAAAGACAGGGCATTTTTCCTTTTTTCTAGTTATTGAACCAGTAGCCTTTAACCTTTAGCCTGAACCATTAACCCTTTTTGTGTTTGTGGTCTGGCGTCTGCGTAGCTGCCACAACCTCAGCTGCCTTGGCCCCCAAACATCTGCCTTGGCCCCCAAACATCTGCCTTGGCAACACCTTCTTGCTGCTTCTGCTCCACTTCCAGCTTGGAACCCAGCTAGCTGCACTTTAGTTATAGATAACGCCTGCCAAGTGCTTTCGTTCTCATGGCAGCCCTGTCAGTTGTGGTTTGTTATTTCCACTGCATACTTCAGGAAACTGAGGCACAGAGAGCATAAACAGCTCGTTCATGGTAACTCAGCTAATAAATGTCAGAGCCAGATTAGAATGAATGCAGTCTGGCTGCAAAGCCCTCACCCTTAACCACGGTAATACATCCTATCCCTTTCTAGAATTGCATCTAAAATAAAGATAAATTGCCTCTGAGTAGGTGTCTGAAGGCACCTCCTTTGAGTAAAGGGCATAAGCTTTCCAGCATGGAGTTTGTTATATACGCGTTTTGGTCACTTTTGAATTAGCACTGCATGTCAGCCATCTAAATTTTAGATGCACAAGTTCCTGTCTTATTGTGTGGGCAAGAATTGCAATAAACCCATGATAGTCACATGAGAGAACGTGTCAAGTAATGCAGTCTAGAACATTTGTGTCTCTTCCCACACACATTATTTCAGAAGCCGGTGTCTCCAAGCTCATTCCCCCCTGCATCAGAAGCTCTTCATGGGCTCCCTCTTTGACTTCTCAGCACACTGTTTTTTCATAAGAGCTGACGCAAGTAGCTTATATGTCAGAGCCGACTGACTTCAGATGCCCACACAAAATTAGTGTCTGTCTTTCCATCGAGCTTCACTGGCTTTCAGCATGGAGACTTCTCAGTGGTGCATCATCTTTCTTGGTTCTTTGTTCTTGTATGAGTTGATGGTTGCTACAATATCCCATATATATCTCCAAATTGGGAATGGTTTTGTAGATATTGGCATGCCAGACATTTCTAGAATGTTGTTTAAGAGCATTTCATTCATTCACTCACACATTTATTCATTTCAACTCCTACTCTAGGCCAGAAATTCTTCAAGGGTGATCAGACAGACAACTTTTTCCCAAGGGCCTTTTCCCAAGGCATTTGAGGTTTGACAGAAAGACAGAAATGTACTCAGATGATTTAATGCAGTGCTGTAAAATCACAGAGGCCCTTGGAGGAGGGAGCCTGTCCTGGAACAATGGGCAAACTCTACCTGTTGAAATGCTGGGCCCATGAATTAGGAGGAACTGGGCAAGTGAACAGGGCAAGGGGGTAGGGAAGGGAAAGGCTCCACACCAGCCAGAAATGACATGATCTCTGGGAAAAAGTAGAATTTGCATGTCCCTTAGGGGGAAACTATAGAAACAAGAGGAGAGTGGGAATGAAGCCAGGAGGGTCGTAGGCCAGCCTGCATAGGCCTTCACTATGAGGAAGGCCTGGGGAACCAAAGGCTTCTAGCAAATTCATGTCCGAATGAGATTGAGTCTAAAACACAGTCCAAACTTTGCGTGAAGATTGGACATGCAAAAGGAGAGTGGCAGGGGGCAATTAGTGAATCTCTGAGGGGGCCGGGCTGTCCCCTGTGGCAAGGTGGGACTCAATAAGATGAAGGTTTGACCCCTGGAGGATGACCCCAGGATGCCTATGCATTAATGGGTGGTTACGTCTTTTTTTGGAAGTAGTTACTGAAAACAACATTGAGAGTTTGACTCTTAGACAGGGTTTGTATGAATAACATATTTCCTTTTCCTTGGTAAAAGTCAACCTCTCACACCCTGGGGATGGTAGAGTGGAAAAGGCTTAGACTTTGGAATGAGAGCTGAGTTCAAATCTACCTTCTAGCACCAGCTGTGTGACCCCAGACAAGCTATCAAACCACTCTGCCCACCGCAGTCCTCGCTGCCATTTTCACCCTATTTGCAGACTTCTGATACACTGCTGATGCTCAGACCCAGTGGTGTTACTGTTATCATTATCATCACTTTGCAAAGTAGGTGGGAGCAGCAGAGGGACCGCTGCCCCTGTCTTGTTGGTGATGAGGAAACGGTGTCGCATTGTGTCATCAACCCATCACTGGGCATCTTAACCTGATACTCCTACAAACAGGAACACCCAAAAGATTTGCTTTTGAGGCACACTTGAATAAGTCCTTCTCAATCTAATTTGCCCATCACTACCAGATTAAGCTTCCTAAAATATGACTATTTTTGAATTTTTTTAGAATATTCAGTGGTACTTTTACACCTTACCTAATTTTCAAGGCTTTGAGCTAACATACAGTGCTATTGCATTTCTCCCTGTTCCCCTAAGATAGGTGGTAGGGTAGAAATTTTATAGGACCAATAAGTTGAGGACACTTATCCTTGCTTCATCCACCTCACAAGGTTGTGGTGAGGATCGAATGAAATCTATTTGCAGATATGTTGTGTGTTGTACTGCATTATAGAGTAGGCAAAAGTAGGTTTACAGTTGCTCATATGGAAAATAATCCAATAATAATAATATAAGAATAAACTGTGTTTCACATATACTCACAACTGCAAACCTACTTTGTCCCACCCAGTATAACAAAAAAGGGAAAAAGCATTTACACTCTATGTGTTCCATTTTCAAAGACTAAATAAATCTGAGGCTCAGTGAGAAGCCCCTTGGGCAAACATACACAGTCCCTAGGAATAAAACAGGGGATTCAGAACTGTGCTTTTGACCCCTCGTACTGCCTCATGCTTTTTTTAGAAAGAGCCCCCACTCAGCCAGTCTGTTGACCACTGCTCCGCGGACACATTTTCTCCTTGCTATCTACCCACACTTTACTGTCTCTTCAAGGCACTGCCTAGGGCCTGGCCTGGCCTGGCCTCTATCAGAGAGTCATCTTCCCTTCCCCTAGATTATTTGCAATGCAGACAGCATGAAGGATCCTTTCTACTACTGTCTGGCATTATTCTTAATTCTGAAAATACTGTCTTATTTATAATCTTATGTCACCAAAAGGTTCCTAAGTTTTCCGAAGCCTAAAACTACTCCTTTCTCAATAAGGCCTAGCATTCTATCTTGTCCATTCATCTACACCAGCATACAGATGCCATTAGATTTAAACTTTTGAATGGATGGGGTCAATGATAGTGAGGCTCCTCTGGAGGCCTCTTCCTTCCATGGACTCCTAGCTGGTGTACTGCAATAACCCTTGAAAGCATTCTGCCCTGGCCTAGAACACAGGTCAATTCACACAACTGCAATCTACTTTTACGGTCACAGGCGTGGTCACTAATTAATATGAATGAAGAAACCACAAAGGAAATAGTTGTACTTTGCTACATTTTTTTAAGTAAAAGCCGTCCCATTTTTAGTGATTAGGCAAAGTTACTAAATAAAAGTAATAATTACCTAAGGGTTTACCCAGGGAGACCACCAGTCCCACACAGCTGCCCGCTGCAGGGGACCACCAAAGGTCTGATCCAGAGTGTTTACAGACCCATATGACTGCTTCTAATCACTCCGAGTGACCCAAGCTTCAGCCACCTGTTGTCTTCAGACCAGATCATGTTTAAGAGACTGTTTCTGAAATATTATGCAGGAAGATACCCTCTCTTTTTCAAAGACTATCAATTTGATGAGTCTCTCAGCTTTTCTCTACAACCGTGGCCCCTGGAAGGCACTGTTCCAGGCCCTCTTCCTTTGGCCTAGCCTCCTTCACCTCTCCCTCGATTCTCCTGAATAGCAGGTCATGTCTCAAACCAGTGTGTGTAAGAAACAGCTCGTGTAGGGGCGAGCAGGCTGTGGTTGAGGTCAGTGGCCCATGACCAGGAGGGCCAGGCTTTTAGAAAAAGAACAAGTAGCAGCCAGAAGGAGGGGTCCCCCACCCAGAGCTGTGCTGTTATGTCATCCTCTCTGCTCCCGGTACAGACCTAGTGAGGAAGGCTGGAGGGAGTAGCTTTGGGCAATGGAGGAGATCCTCTCATGGAGTTTAAACTACAAATCAATCAAATTTGATTCCTAAATTGACTGTGAAATTACCAAAAGTTGGTGAAAGACTCCTTAGCAGACATGGGGTTTTGGGAACAAATTGAATTCAGAAATGGAAAAGCAGAACATTCCATTTCTGCCACCTGAATTGTGACTCTAAATTCTGACCCTGCTACATGTATTTGGTGATGATGGTATGCACATCCATTTCCTTCACCAGAGTGTAAGCTACAGGAAGGCAGAGGCCATCTGTAGCTCCCTCTCATTTTATCCTCTGCTCCAAGTTCAGTGAGCACCATGCAGAGTAAGTCTGTAGAGACAGGTGAAGGAGAAAGAGTGCAGCCTCTGAAGTTAGAAGACCTGCGTCCTGGAATATTTGTTGCAGAAATGAATGAATTCCCAAGTACACTGCACCACCCAGAGATCTGCTGCCTCAAACCCACTCTAACTGCCAAGGTCAAATGTTTTCCCGTTCACCATCTGCAAGTTGTGGAGCCCACTTCAACAGCAAGCTCAACCCCTTGCTTCTCTCCCCTCCCACCACCCCCATCGCCAGTCTGACTTTCTACCCTCTGATAGGAATAGGGCCAGGGCCAGCTTGCCCTGCCTGGTTTCCACATTGCACTTCAGGTACACGTTCTCAAAGCAAATCTTGTTTTTTGTTTCGTTTTGTTTTGTTTTGTTTCTAATGACCTGTACAGGAAGTAATTGTTTTGTATTTCTGGCTAGTTAGCACCTAGCATCAAGTGGTCAAATGGACATGGGATGAGGGGTTAGGGGGAGGTAATTCTAAGTGATTTTGTCCATTGGTTCCGCTAGTGTTTCAGTCACGCTCTTGATTTTATTTTAATCTGTTAGATGTGCTGGACAGAGATGGGACCAGGTTCCTCTTAATGTGATTCTGTCCCCACTGCCTTTGTCATATCCCTACTTTGAGCTCATCATCAGACACACTCCCTTGAGCTCCTCAGGGATCCCAGGAGGTGAGCAGGGTGTTTCTTCTGCCTTCCATCTCAGAAGCTGATGCCACAGCTTTATCCTGGCACAAACTTGGAAGAGGGGGTTGCTCGCATCTGCCATTGACCTTCAGAAAGTGCCAGTGATGCACTTTCCGTTGTTGTTATTGGCTGAACTCCAGGCGGGGAAAAATGCACCAGAGGACTTCCTGACTCCACACTGTGAGGGAGGTGGGATGCCCTGCATTCTTTGGGTTGGGCTGCATGTGTTCACTCCCCTACCCACCTCAGGCTGCTGTGAGTCTTTCAAATGGCACTTTCCAAATGGGCAGCCACGTGCCAGATCGCTTTAGATTCAATCATGCGGCGAGTTGGGAAGGAGCCTTGTTAGGCTACATACATTCTAGACACTCTGACACAACCTTTCTACTCTGTGACTGGGCCTGTGGGTGTTGACACAGCCTTTCTACTCTGTGACTGTGTCCGTGGGTGTTTGGTGTCTGCCACAGCAGCCCTCATTACAAGAGAAGTGTGGGCAAGGAAGCAAGCTGAGCAGCAGGATGTGAGGGAAGCAGAGAGACCCGGGGCTCATCTCCCAAGGGCACGCACACCGGAGAATGCTGTTGAATCTGTGTTGCCACTGCTGGAAGAGGAGAAGAGTCACAGTCAAGTCCAAGATGAGGAAGGAAGCAGAATGTGAACCCCCGAATGCCTTCCTTAGTGCTGTAGGATAATCTATACATGCAGAAAGCCTTCTTCTGTGACTGGGATGAATTATTGCCATAATACTTTGCACTTTGAAAAATAATCCTATGTCCAAAAGTAACACTAAACTACTGCTTACGTTTGTGGAAAGGAGGACACTGAAAGTGACACACCTTTAGATGCTTTTTACCAGGACAAATGAATGTTCCACTTCTTCCTCAAGTCCTTGCTTTCAAAATGCCAGATGAGCTGTGTTAGAATTATATCAGGCATAATTAACTAATTACAAACAGACTCCCAGGGCTTATTCTGGCCTATTGAGTCAAAGGGGAACAGGGTCCATAAATCTAGATTTTAACAAGGGTCCCAATTATTCTGAATCATATCTAGATTTGAAAACTGCTATCTGGCCATTGTGGAGCCCTGCCTCTCAGCCCCCACCCCTTAGCCCAAGGAATGCACGTGCCTAGAGAGCAAGCAAAGGACTCCTCATCCCAGGCCCGGAACTGAGTGAACAGGACAGTGCCGTGTGAAGAGCTCCTTCCCCGAGTTCCATCAGCCTAGTGGGCAGAGCCAAGGTAAATGGAAAGACTGCTTTTACCTATTTGAACTCCAGCTCCCAAACCCAAAGCTCACATCTTACCTCTCCATGCAGGGAAAGGCAATAAGTACCAGGTGGATGCCAACGAGAGGCCGAAGAGAGCACAGATGAAAGCGCATTTGCCACCACAACAGGCCTCTGGACAGTGAGCCGGCAGAGGCAGGCAGCAATTCACAGGAGTAGCCCAAGCTTTAGCTTGGCACAGTGTCTGCCCCCAGAAGCCGTGCTGTGTCCTTAGGGCCTTCTCAGGAAAGAGAAGGGGCAGGCGATAGAGAAAACAGTGGCGATGGTGGTTGGGCTCCACTCGGGAGCTAACAGAGAGGCCGGCTCAGGCCAGCTCTCACATAACCATGAGGACAGGGTTGGCAGTTTTCAGAACCATCAAACACCAACCAGGTGTTTGATAATATCAGGTTGCCCCAAAAGTTCATGTGGCTTTTTTGTAAAATAAAAGACACATATTTCATTTTCACCAATACTTTTATTGATTTGGATATTTTGAGTATGCTGGCTATATCCGCAGTGGTAGAACATTGATTGTTCTCCATTAATGTCTCAATTTGATTGCTAAAGAAACTTCTGCTGGTCAACCCAACTGTGGAGTATCATCCAGCAAGAAATCTCCAGTGTAAAACTGCAAACCATTTTTGACACGTTTGATCAGTCACACACCTCCTCTGTACACTGCACAAATCTTTTTTTTTGCATTTCAGTTGTGTTTTTACCTTTCTTGAAATGATAAAGCATAATATGCCAAAAATGTTGCATATTTTCTTCCATCTTCAATATTAAAATGGCTACACAAAAATTCACCAATTTTGATTTTTTTACATGTATGCTGATATGACAGCTGTCACCATACAATCTAACAAAATTGTTTTGAATGAAGTTAAAGACAACTAAATGCTACTAGAGCCATCTTATGGCGGGGGGGGGGGGACAAACTTTTTGGCCAACCCAATGTTTCAAGAGTTGTTGCTGGTTTTCCCTGATCTCAGTCCTATGTGTTTTCCTACAGGCACTTGGATCAATATCCAAAAGCTCTCTGGACTGTTTTTATGTCACATTTTAGTGTCACTGGAAAGTGGTGTCATTATCACCTCATCACACCCACTCTTCTAGCTTTGTCCTGGGATCCATGGAAAGAGCAAGTGCAGAGGGGTGCTCACACAGTACCACAGTACCGGGGACTTCATTCTGAGGTCACCACTAAGAGTCACAGGCCAGAGTGCCTGAGGTTGTGACTAGGTGTACCCCTGCCAGGCTGGGACCTTTCCAGTGAAGGACAGGCTCAGTGTTCAGAACTCAGGGGCGGCCCGCATGGGCTCCGAGCCTCAATCCCGCACTCAAGATGTTCAATGTTAAAAATGGACAAATGCAGACTTCTAAACCAGACGCTCTAAACACTGCCTCAAGACACTGGAGTGATGATTTCATTAGAAGAGTATTTTAAAATGCAAACCACCTGGGAAAATGTTTTCCATGCCAGGCACAGACTAATTGATCAGTATGTTGTGGCTGTTTTTACTGTCATTAAAATACAGCTTCCTATAAGTCGATAGAAACATAGAAGAAGAAGTGCTGACTGCAGTTTGCAAAAGATGAGACTCATATGGCAAACAAAGCATATATAAAATATCCTCATTAGAAAGTAAATTGAATTAAATTAAATTAAAATAATAAAACACCTTTTCCCCAAACATTGAATTGGCAAAGTTTGCTTTATGTTTGTTCTGTTTTGTTGAAGATAATACTCAGGGTTGACCGGGGAGAGCCTGACATGAACTTTCCATAGAGTGATCTGCCAATTCATCTCGCAGGACTACGGGTGTCAGAAATGTTCGTGTGTGTTTGGTGCAGTAATTCTACTTGTAGGGAATTTATTCTAAGAAAAAAATAGAGAGCATGCACAGATACCCATAGAATGTTCCTCATACTGTTTATAAAAGCAAAAAATAAAAATTATCTATTAAGTATTTAACAACAGAGGTTTGACTAAATATATTATTGTACAATGTAAAGATATTCAGGCTTATCAATGATGTTATAGAATGTCTTTCTATTATCGTGCAAAGATGGTCATGACAGACACTATTGGGAAAAGGAACTTACAAATCCTGAATAAAGGTCTAGAAAAGATAATGTGTGATAACAATTATCTACCCATGGTGGAATTATAGTAATTTTTTGTTTTGTTCTGCTTAACAGCATTTTCTAATTTTTCTGTAGTGCACATACATTGCTTTGGTATTAAGAAAATTTTTTTTAATTTTTACTTCTAAGACTTCAGGATATACTCACAGATTTAAATGCATGCCTGAATATAGATTTTTCTTTTATCCCAAGAGTACTTACATGTGCCAGAGTTGGCCCTACTGCTAGAAATAACAGTATACCTGGTAGCTGTTAACTATTGGCATTGTACTTGTTTTATAGTGTTATTGGTATTAGTACCAGTAAATTATTACTACATGGATTAGTACTAATCCATGAAGATTAGTTTTATTAGGGTAGTGAATGTAAATATACAAGCAAGTCCCTGCAGCATAGTAAGTTCAAGCACTGGGAGGTATAAGAGGGTCACTGACCCAGACTTCAAAGGGCCAAAGAAGGGAAGCCTTCCTGGAGGAAGAGATGACTATGAATTTAAGCCAAGGAAAAAGGAAGGAGCTGTGCTGCAGGCAGAAGGAACAGCACATGCAGAGAATTCAGTAAAAGAGCTATTGGAACTCCAAGAATCAGAGTTAGTTTGGCTTGGATGCTGCTGTGTTAGCTCAGGAAGGAGCTGAGATGGGATAGGAGGTAAAGGGGAAGAGGTCAACTGGAGTCAGAAGCAGGAGGCCTTGTAAACTGTGCTGGGGACTCTGAACTTGACTCAGAGCTTTTGGATGAGATTTGCTCTGTGGAAATGTTCCCTGTCGCATGGAGAAGGAGCCTGAGGCCAGCCGGACTGTAGTCATAGAGCCTCACCTCTCTTCCTCCCCCTTGATTTGTTTTGCCATGGCCCATATTCCTCATCTGCACATACCTGGTCTTTGATAGATGGTGAGTGTTTGTCAGTTCAAGACCCCTCTGTTAAGTTTCCATTATACTTCTAATGTTCTGAAGAACCTGTGTTTTAGCTGAATTTAGATAAGACTGCTGCCTGTCCCTATGTACTAGGTATATTTCCCCCCACCTTTCTGGGGAGAAATCTTGTTACCACTCAGCCTGTGGAAAGTATTCCAACTCATTAAAAGCCTCATGATTCATGTCCCTCCTGCATTGTTTTGTTCCCCGTTACCTTGAGCTTTCCAGTTTCTTTCTTTCATGGTTTCAGAGCGACTTCATATCCCAGACTCTCCCTGAGCCTTCCTGACCAACAACTAAACACCCCCCCCCTTTGAAAAAACCTTGATAAACATAGAGGCAGTTTTGTTATGCGTGGACAACAAAAATCCACAGCATAGGATTTAAAGTTCAGCAGCAAGAAAGAAATTTGGCCCATATCACTGTTCTCTCTGCTAAAATACACACATCACAGGGACAGAAAACATTTCTGTGGATTCATCGGCCTCCAGGGAGGACTCTATGAGGCCTTTCTCAGCATACACCTAGAAACTGAGCAGTTCTGAGAGATGGCCTTGGAGTGACAGGCAGCGGTGCCCCTGGCTGCCCCTGGCTGCCCCTGGAAGTTAGAGCTGGATGAGAGGCAGTTAGGAGAGCACTTCTCTTCATCACAGTCAGTGTCGGCACCCAGCAGAAAACCACAAATGTAGCTGCGACTTCAGAGAACCTCCTCCCTCAGCCCCATGTGGGCTCCTCTCTTCTGACGCAGAAGCAGTGACCCAGAGTCACTACTGAAATGGCCAGGATTTGGGGATTTGCTTTGTGGACTGATTCGTTTCAAATTCATTTGCAAATCCCTGAGGATAGTATGCCACGCCTGGGTGACATCAGAGATCTGGGCTCAGAGTGTGATTAGGGTAGATAAGTAACCTTACTGTAAAGTCCTGCAGACTGAGTGAGGGGCCACACGCTGGAGCTGGGCTGGTCCTGGGTGTCTGTCCTCAGCCCAGGTTCTATGACTTGCCAGCTCTTTTACTTCAAATAAGTTACTAAACCTCTCGGAAGCTCAATTTCTTCATCGGAAAGTGGGAGGATAATTGTACCTACCTCATGGTATTGTCTATGCGGTTAAATGAGCTGATGTGTCTGAAGTACTTGGAAGTATGCTGGGCACACAGGAAGGTCTCCACACAAGCCAACTATTATTATAACCATTAAGTTACTAGCAGTAGTAGTATTATCTCTTTATTTCTCTCTCTTCATTTTTGCTGAAAGTAATCAGTTAGAGCACTTAGTCCCACCTGTTTTCTTGCTTCTTTAGGAATATTTTTTTAAGTACAGTTGTCTCCATTTTTCCCCCACCACACCCTGCCACCCCAGCTATCCCCACGTCCCACCCTTGATCCCACCCGCCTTTGGTTTTGTCCATGTGTCCTTCATACATGTTCCTGAAAACCCTTCCCCCTTTTCCCCCATTATTCCCTCCCACCTACCCTCCGGTTACTGTCAGTTTGTTCTTAATTTCAAAGTCTCTGATTATAGTTTCCTTGTTTGTTTTGTTGATTAGGTTCCACTTATAGGTGAGATCATATGGTATTTGTCTTTCACCACCTGCTTATTTCACTCAGCATAATGCTCTCCAAATCCATCCATGCTGTCGCAAAGGGTAGGAGCCCCTTTTTTCTTCCTGCTGCATAGTAGAATATTTTTAAGGAGCATAATGAATGTTGCTCACTAATATGAGAAATGCATCTCTATGTTCAAATGCTCCTCCAAAGAGAAATGCTTAGGTGCACCCACATGGCAATGATGTAACTGCTGAAGGGATTGTCAAAGGTCTCATTCCCCAAAACTAGCTCCCTAAAAATGAAAAACTACAAGTGTGTCTTTAATAGTCAGATTAGTTCAACAAATTTTCTTGAGCAACCAATGCTGTGCTGGTTATAAATACAAATAAACTGCATATAAATAGGTGCCACAAAGAAGCAAAGGAAGGAAATAGTGATGTGGATGGAGGGGGGAATGAGAAGGGAGGAACCTGAGCTGCTATACTGCATAGTGTAGAGAACCTGCCAACGGTGGGGAGGGAAGGCCATGTAGAAGGAAAATCCCTAAGTAAATCTTCATGATCTTCCAATTTATGTGACTGGTTCAAAGTCAGGTCATCTCAGCTTTGTGAAAACTATTAAAATAGGGAGGAACTGTTTTTTTCTTGATGAACAAGTCAACAAAAGTGTAAATAATTCTAACATTGCATTTTAACACCATATTCACACTGCTTAATGATATAATAAATAATATATGTTCTATAATTTGTGTTCCTTAATAACAAGTTCCCATGCTGGTATCCTCATCAATTTACTCTAGTGGACTTTACATTAAGTTAAAGGACTACAAATATAAACAAATAATTCAAATTTGCCTTCCTTATCCCATAAGTATAAATGGTTTTTTTCAGCATCAAAACTCTAACTCATATGCATAGTTAAAGGCCTAAAATTTTTCTGCGGATGTAATAAAAATTTATTTAGGCTAAGAAAACTGCAACTGGCTGCTGTCTTCATATTACAATGGCAGAATTTATGATTCTTACATTGATGAACAGCCAAATATCATACTTTAATGGGCATACAGCATTCGTTCTTATAAAAAAATACTTTTTGCCAAGCACTAATGCTAAGTACATTATACATGCTCATTTGAATCTAGAGTATACCAAAATTTAGACTTCTTTTAATCTTTCAATAAAAACATTTATTCAAGAATTTGATCATATTCTCATCAATCGAGTCATTGGTTTTCCAACAATTTTAAGGTGTAAATGTACTGCTACTCATCCACTTTTGCCCACTAGTTTTGGCATTCATTGATTATTCTTGCCTGAATCAATTATCAGCCTATAATCTTCTACTGATGGAATCACTTCTTCATTCATTAGTTCATATTCTACTACAGGAAAATTCTAACTTACTTTGTATGGATTTTATATTCTTATTTTATTCAATTATTTGTTTTGCTACCCAAATATTTTTGATCTGGTACCCCAGATTTGGTCAGAGGGAGCACCCTTAAGCAAGTTCCTAGGTCATTTTCATATGACCCCATTATTTTTTAGCTTTTTCATAATTTCTGGCATAATAAAATATTTCAGAGCATCTTGTATTTTCCCAGCCCCAGCCCTGGATATGATGAAGAAGCATTTCTCCAAGGAGCGCAGGTTCTTTTTCACCATGAAGGGTAGTTAGAACCCAAGACCTGGGCGCTAGATGTGCTATATTGCTCCTATGTTGTCGTTGCTTCAGAATCCCCTCAATGGAACCAGAAAGCATGAGTATGTGTGTGTACGCACACCCCTCTCTCTAACCTACTAAAAACTTTCAGCTCAGACCCACGGTTCTCCACTCAGGTGATCTTTCTCATAAGGACATTTGACTATGTCTGGGGACTTTTTGCTTGTCAGGACAGCAGGGGTATTACTCCCATCTAACACTAAATATCCTGTAAAACACAGGAGAGCTCCCCAGAATGAAGACTTTCTGGCCCAACATGTCAGTGGTGCTCAGGCTGAAAAACCCTCTCTCACATTGTTCCTTCTAGTTTTAATCTAGTATTGTGTTTCTCCTTGTTTCCTTCTCTGAGAGCAAGACTTGTGGCCTCCTTCAGCCACAGTGTGCTTACTGGTACCTGTGTAACCAATCCTCAAATACACAGAAAGCATCTCTGAAATTACGTCCCATCCCTCTGCAAAAAAATAAACCTACTCACCGAAACTCAGCATTTACAATGGGATTTTCTTAGTTTCGCTTTTGTTTGTTTTGTTTTTTTCTCTCTTTGCTCTTTAAAGTGAAGATAGTCAAAATACTGCATTCAAAAGATACCTGTTTTCCCCTCCTCTGGAATCTTGATAAAATGCATAAGAGTAACTTAAACTTATTTGCTTCCACCCTGGCTGTTGTTGTCTCAGTGGATTGAGCACTGGATTGTAAACCAAAGGTTGGGAAGTTTGATACCCAGTCAGAGCACATGCCTGGATTGCAGGCCAGTTCCCAGTAGTGGGTGTGTGAGAGGCAACCACACATTGATGTTTCTCTCCCTCTCTTTCTCCCTCCTTTCCCCTCTCTAAAAATACATAAAATCTTTATTGCTTCCTTTTCTCTGTATCTTAGCTTTGGGGAAAAAAACATGCTTCACTTAGGTCTGTATGTCCTAGGGTATAAAGGTCTTTAAATATAGACCTGGCTGGTATAGCTCAGTGGATTGAGCACGGGCCTGCAAACCAGATGATCGAGGTTCAATTCCCAGTCAGGGCACATGCCTGGGTTGCAGGCCAATTCCCAGCAGGGGACGCATGAGAGGCAACCATACATTGATATTTCTCTCCCTCTCTCCTTCCCTTCCCCTCTAAAGATAAATAAATAAAATCTTTAAAAAAAAGATTTAAAGGTCTTTAAATATATTAGTCCTAGTGTTCTGTATGATTTTTCTGGCTAAACTTATTATACCAAAAGAAGCTATTTTCATAATAGTATTTTTGCCTTACACTTTTGCCTTAAAAGAGCAGATTACAGTTCCTGATTATAAGGATTCCTGGATAAGCCAGGGCTCTTAACAGAAAGGAACAGGGCATCCTAAGGCTGGGCCTGCAAGTGATGGATGAGGGTTAAAAACCAGTAGTCAGCCTTCATGTGTAAGTTAAAGAAAAATGTGAACGTCTTAGCATAGGCATACTACTTTAGGGATTATGGTAGAAGTATTTCAAAATAAAATGTTCATGTTTGCAGATGAGATGTTCTTTGGGATCTTAATTTTTTTTTTAAATCTCAGGAATCTTTTTTTAAATAGAAATTCAACCAAAAAATGGGCTTATGCAAAATAATGCTGCTGGGCCATTTTACTCAAGGACGATGTCTTTTGAACTTCCATTTGCAACTCAAGAACAGAATGTAGATATCATCATAGAGTATAACCAAAAGGCAGGCAAAAGGAGCAAACAAAAAAGAAGAAACAAAAAGGAAATGGCTTTATTCCCATATTGAGATGTCCCAGTAGAGATCTGGATATTTCTTCCTGGGAAATATCCCACAAGCACTCACACTTGTCGAGTCCGAAGTAGATTTTATTACAGTAACTACAATTCCTGACTGCAGACGAACTGCTTGGACGCTGAGCAGGGAACCAGAACACGCTGGTTTCCATGGCAGGGCTCGGGAAGCAGGAAAAAGGCAACTGACTCTGCGACCTCCTTATTGGATTCTGCAGTACGTGCCCATGTGCTTATGTTCACTCATGGCCCTTAAGAAAGGCCTACATGAGTTTTCCTATTTATTCTGGCATTATTCCTACTTATTATTTTATATTTTTTAAAGAATGATTTAACTAATATTCATTTGTTTCAGCATTCTTTTCTATCTAACCCCTTACCTTTTTTTTCCAAGAAATTCATTGCTTAACATTTTCAAATTCATTCATATCGAAATTGATAGCAACAGATGTCAGACTTGTATTTTCTGACTCTAAACTTCATGCTCATTTCACCCCCCAGCACATTTTCTTTGTTGGGTTTTGTTTCGTTTTATTTTGTTTTGAGAGTGCAAAATGTCTAAATCTTATTAGGAAACTTTTTTGACATACACATTCCTCACTACAACCCCTATTGTAAAATGTCTTAATAATATTCCCTCAAGTAACTTGCATCCCAGGTGAGAGCCAGTGAATTAGGGGCAAATTCATTATAATATAACAGGACTCGCTGTAGTTGTATTAAATGTATGGTTGGACATCAACATCCCTTAGAATAACCTTTAAATTTTTTATTATATTTTTCTACTATCATTTTAGCTCCCTTATACTCCACTCCCTCCCCACAATCACCACACTGTTGTCCATGAGTCCTTTTTCCTTTTTGTTCGATCACTCTACCCCTAACCTCCCCCTACCCCACCATGGTTCTTGTCCTACTCTTGTTCACGAGATTCTACATGAGTGAAATTATATGGTATTTGTCCTTCTCTGACTGATTTATTTCACTTAAGATAATGTTCTCCAGCTTATCCATGCTGTCACAAAGGGTAAAATTTTCTTATTTTTTATGGCCGACTAGTATTCCATTGTATAAATGTCCCATAGTTTTTATCCACTCATCCCCTGATGGGCACTTGGACTGTTTTTTTTTGTCAGTGTAGGAATCACAGGCAGTATTTAAGTTTCTCTTATGGTGGTTTACCCCCCTGCACAGATAAACAATGTTTGTACCGCACACACACACATCCATTCATTTTTTTCTCAAATAAATTCTTACACCACCTTGAGTAGTCTTCCCTTTTTATAATTGGGGGAGCTGTGGCTCAGAATATTGAATTATCTCACCCAATATTACCCGGAAAGGAAATGACAAGGCCAGTACCAGAAACCAAATATCAGGGTTCCTAGTTTAATTTTCTTTCTTTATATTTCTGGCTCAAAGAAGGAGGAATGCTTCCCTGGCACGTGCTTTTATTTCTGTTAAGCTACAGGATCATCCCAAGTTACATCAGTGTATTAGGAGATTAATCCCTTTTGCCATGTAGTGATTATAAATGTAACAGAACAACAGTTTTATAAGCATACAAGTTGGATTTGTGATAACTAGGGCCATTGTTGAAAAGACAGAAATTAATAATTCTTTCTAACAGTTATCAGCACTGAGTTTCACTTTTGCCAGAAGAATGTGGAAAACAAATAAAATTTCTGTATGAATCAGAATGTAGCACTTAACATTTAGTGGAACTATTTATAAGCAGAAAACAGTTGACAAGTGATCTCTTCCTCAAAACAAAATGTAATTATTGACTGCTATCTGGTCAGAAAGACCCTTTACAACAATAGACACTGAGTCACGGATACCTTGACATGTAACCTTGGGTGAGGTGGACTGGGATGGGAGGGGGCACTGTACTCGAAGAGCCCAGTACAATTCAATACAACCCCAAACATACTTACCTCATAGCCCTCGGAGGGATATCAAAGGGTGAGCTATGTGGTAATAGATAGCACTAACTATACTCCAGAAAAGAAATGGGGCATAAATTGCACCTTGCAGGGGACAACAGAGGGAAGGTAGAAAAATTAAAGGGGATCCACTATAATTTTAGTGAACTTAATGGTAGCCTGGCTTGTAATGTATCAGAAAAATGGTGAGAGCAACTTGTGTGGCAAGTTTGTTTCATCCTACTAGTTCTACCCCAAAACAGAATTTTGAATTTCCTTACATTTAAGGTGATTGATATAAAAATTACTTCTTTTCTTGGACCTGTAGCATCTGCAGAAAATCCACAGGGGAGATAGCTCTCACCCGCCAGGCTTTATCTAACCGTGTGATCTCTATTTCACAGTGCTTCTCACTAGCTCTTTTTTTTCAATGCCATCTTCTCAGTTTACTGGTTAAGAGCACAGGTGTGAAGTCAGATTAAGTCTTTGTTCCAAGCTGGCAGTGTCACTCAGTAGCCTAAACAATGCCCTAGAAGTTCTGAACTTCTCTATACTGTTCCCTAAAATGCAACTGATAACATAGTAGCCTTGCTGAGGGGGTTGAGATATACAAGTACTGGTGGAGAACCTTCTGTGGCACAGTGCCTGGCGTATTATAACACATTGCGATCATGTTACCTTGTACCTGACACATCTCATCCAACTCCTATTTGATAGGATGACTCAATAATCCTACTTTGATGGATCCATTTTTTCCGCTGCTGCCACATTAACTAGGAAGTTACACTCTGACCATGGTACTCCCTGTGCAAAAGTCATCAGGAGCCTCCACCTCTTGTCAATCCAGTGGATTCAAAATTTAAAGTCTTCTACAATCTAGCCTCAACCTAACTCCCGGCCTTATCTCCCAATTAAACTCACCAGAATTCTCTGTCATCTGCCCCTGAGGCCCTGTGCTTCTATAGTGAACTACCCTCTGCCCATGAAAACTTGGTAACAGTGCTTGTCTCCTTAACTGCCGAGGAAGGGAGACAGATTTGCCAAGAACCTTCAAACAAAACCAAAAATGTGCGACGTGTGAGTTTCAGGTCTTTCCCAGCTGCCTACCTGAGAGATTAAAATTGCTCAGGATGACTACAAATGGAGTCCAGAAAAAGGTCAAGGACTTCACCCACCTTTCTGGAGGATCAGCTCTATCTCCATTCAGGAATCTTTGGTATGGCAGGTACACTGTTTGGCAAAACTCTCATTGAGCTGTGCATGTCACATATTGCCCAACCTTCTTTGCCCGTTCCTTTGCATATCTACGAGAACTATGTGTAATTCTTAAGCACCCTGGACAGTGGTTCTACACTAGTTGGCTGCATAGCATACAAGTTCCCCAGACATCCATTGCTGGCACTTGCAACTTCTTTCCTGACCTTTGCCTTCCTCTTCAGTTCAGCTTCAACAATTTCTGCCCTCTGTCCCCTTCTCGCCAGTCTCCGCCCCCACCAGCTGCCCTAGTTCAAGGCCCCATCACTAATACCTCCATTGTAATAGACAACCTCCTGGTTCCTCTCCCTTCACTTTCTCTTTCTGCCCTTGCCCCTGCGGGAAGCATAGTCTGCCCAGAATGCCAGTCCCTGGAGCAACCTTCAACACTGGCGGAAATTACTATTTCAACAGAGAAAACTTGTACAGAAAGGCTCCAGAAGTATTTCCATGGCCTTCCCTGGGCGTGCCTTGAGTTACTGAATGGAAAATTCTGGGATACAAGCCCCTGAGTGGCATTATCCCCCTTTAATGCCTGTGTTTCGTTGATTAGTAGTTGGTTGTTAGTCTCTTCCCACCTGTTAGCAACTAAAGAGAACCTGCAAAATATCTTACAGCATACTTATTTCAAAGAAGCAGAGGCTCAGAGACATGAAATGACCTATTAATGTTGATTTCTACTGTAGTCAGCTTATGTATTTCAAATCTTAGTCTGGAGTGCTTTGGTTT
This sequence comes from Sturnira hondurensis, assembly GCF_014824575.4. Lineage (NCBI taxonomy): Eukaryota > Metazoa > Chordata > Mammalia > Chiroptera > Phyllostomidae > Sturnira > Sturnira hondurensis. Next base: position 412,405 of record NW_028079344.1, on the reverse strand, counting down.
CATAGCAACCAAAGGCACAATAATAAAACAACAACAAAGCACACAGCCAGGTAATAACAGGTATGGTGTGTTTCACAGCTCAGTTTGAATAGAGGTGATTACTAAGGACCAAAAGAATGCAAATGAGCAAGCATCTTCAATCTCCAGAATGTTAATATCCTGGCTTTTTCTTCTCTACCAGATCTAGTTTGTTGTCAGACCTGAGGAAACTGGCAAATTTCTTTTCTTTCTTTTTAATGCCGTTCAAGGAAGGGGTGGGGGAGGGTAGTAAGCTCCTTTCCTTACCTTCTTCCTAGTCCTTACTGCCACCACCATTCCACGTCCTCAGTCTGTGAGCGCACGTGTGTTACTTGCTCGCGTGTATATTTTTCCTGATATTTTTCCTTTCCCCCAGGTACTGACTGTTCCGTATGTACAAGGGTCGTGATATATGCAAGTCTAATATGGTTATTACTCTAGGAGAGTGTTTACTACATATCCTTATATGCAGAATGCTGCACAAAGAACCACCCAGAATATGCTCAACGATTCCAACACCAAAGTCTTCTCTTGCTTATGCTGCGATCTTCTCAGGAGCAAATGACAGCTCCATGGGCAGATGCTTCATATTGGCCAGGTTTGTGTCTAATGACTTGACAAACTTCCACATTTATAAACATTAGTGCAGCTTGTTACTCTATAACATGAAAAAATATATCATAACTTTAGGTGATGCTCCCAGAAATGAGGACATAAGTACAACAACACTGACTGAAAAACAGAGATGTCAGCATCCTCGGGCTGTAATCCCTCCTACATTGACCCCCAGGGCCTCCCCATCCTTGTTCATTGGGGCGGGGCAGAATGCTGCTGGTCCCTGATACAGGTCCTTCAGCCCCAATGCAAACACCTGCCTTCTCTCACGAACACTGCAGTCAGTCCCAGGGGAATGTGTTACAGTGTACATGGACAGGGAAGGAAGCATCCAACGTCCCGAAGCATCCTCTATGCTCTTTCCTCCCAGCCTTCCCACCCCTCCTCTGTCCACACTCCCCACTACAGCTCCCAGCTAGTTCCCCTCACCCTGCCACAAGCATCCAACTCTGGATTAGGTGGGAGGCTGTAGGGCCTCACAGTCACAGGCACAGACTTCCGCACCAGCCTTCCTTTACCGACATCCTGTGCCCACCACTTCCTGTATGTATTACTTGCGGTAAGGTACTTTATTTCTTTGTGCCTCACTTTTCTCATTTGTAAAAAGGCAAAATTAATAGTACCTACACTGTAGAATTATTAACAGGATTTGATGAGCCAGAACATATAAGGAACTTAAACAGGGCATCTGAACTAGAATCAGTCTTTCAGGGTAGCCTGCTCAGTAAAGAACCAAAGTGTTGGCAGCACTTTTGAGGAATGACTCAGGAGTTTTGAAGTACATAGTGATTAGTTTGGACAAGCTTCTAGCAGAAACCATGATGGTAACCTTGGATGGCCATCCACTACAGCTCCTCACATAGGGTGGTCATCGTAGCTGTATGTTTTGTACTGTTTCATTTGCTCATTTGTCAATGTTGGTCCAAGTTATAAGGAAGAGTAAGGTATTCAGGGGAATAAGGAGATGTTTGTAAAGTTGGAATTTCCTTTTTCCTAATAAAAACAATTCCCACTGACATTTTCATACCTTACTGGTTGGAAGCACAAGTAGAAATGGAAGAAAGTGATATATGAGTGTCAGTTTTATTGATGAGGATACTGTACTATACAAGGTCTTAGCAGAAGGTATAAGTTAGTGGGCAACAGGTCTGTAAATGTTATTATTTACAGTAACAATATTTATATAGTATATGTATGAAGGAATATTCCAACTCCAAACTAAACAGTGAGTAAGGATTTGCTACCTTCAAAGTCATATAGGTTAACCCATGAGAGCTTTGGGTAGACCTGAGAGGAGCAGGACAAAGCCGTTTTTGTCACGTGGCTTCTCACAGTCCCCCTTTGAATTTTTTCTTATCTGAGGCCAGCAGGCCCTTCACTGTGGAAATCGTTATGTCCCGACCATCGGTGCCAATTGGGATCACGCGTAGTCCTGCCCACTCTTGCTTGACAGATGGCAAGGAGCCCAAACCTTCCATATGCTCCTCTGTTCTCTGGGAAGGCATGGGCACGAGGACAGATTTGGCTGGTACAACTGTGACCGTGGGTGTCTCTCCAGTAGCATCCCTGTCCTTGAGCTATTTAGTGCCAGAGAAGGTTCCAGCAAGTTGAACATATTCTGTGGTGGACAGCCCAGGGAGCAAATCAAGCTCTCAAGTGTTTAGCTATGAGTCTATGAAAATCTTTGGGATTTTAATTGCTGGTTTGAGCCGGGGTGATATAGCTTAGTGTAGCACCTGCTTCTATATATAGGCTGTTGGGCATCTTGCTATAGTAAAGAGTAGGGAATTTTCTGTTTTCATTGACTTTTCTCCTCATCCAAGGCCTAAGACTTGTCAGAATCCACTATTTTTTCACAAAGGCAACAAAATGTCTTCAGAAACAACATTCTTGCAACAGACGAGAACTTGTAAACTTTACATCCAAATGTAACTGATTTCAGAAATAGCCTGCTATGGGCTGGTATACTGTGTTCCTTATTTTATCTTTTCTTCCCTCTTGTGACCATTATTTTCAAAGATCAAAGGTTTAATTGATTTTGAAACTCTCCAAGTTTACAAAAAAGTGTCAGGAATAGATCGCACTCACATCCTACATTTGGGATGAAGTTCTACCATGCCTTTTTCAGTTGTAATTAACAATTTCAGTCTTTGTTCTTGTTTTTTTTTTCTTTCCACCCTTCTCTGTCCCTTTTTAATTGCCTTGATTACCTCCTTAGGTTTTGACTGGGCGACTTAGTCCTTGAACTACGGTGCAGTGAACTGCCATCTCCTCAGCAGGTCCCCCACTGCTGTAAGTCTCCATGAGGCTCTCTTCAAGAGGACTGTAACTGGAGCTCAGCTAGCATGTGTTCTTTAAGTATTCCCAGTAAGTCTTGTAGAGAATTGTCCTAGCTGAGTGTATTACCCTCAGCTAATAATAAAACAATTAATGCTATTTTTTGAAAGAAGCCACAGTGACCATGGGAAGGACTGCTCATTAAGGCAGAGTTTCTAAATTTCTGTGAATATAAAATGGAACCATTTTCCACCACAGGTTTCCCTTTGGTCATTTTTTCCTTTATTTGAGTGCTATTCTCTCAATTTCTGTTTGGAAAAGTTTTTTTTTCATTATTGTTGTAATGTTTTTAAGCTTGTAAGACATAGTAGTAGATTATAGAAAGAACATAATTTCAGTCACTGTACAGGGGTGGGAAAAAGTAGGTTTACTGTTGTAATACAAATAAATAATACAAGAAATAATACAAGATTAAAAACTGTGTTTCATGCACACACAACTGTAAACTGACTTTTGCCCACCCCTGTGTACTCATAACTAGAAGACCAACTGGAGAGTAGGACTTAGTTTAAGGATCAACAATAATAAAAACTTAACTGTAAGAGATTTTCTTCATTTGTTTGAGACTCTGATCTTTTTTTAAATTTAATTCTTGTTCAAGAACAGTTTTCTGTCTTATATTCCCAGCCCTGCCCACCCAGTGCTCCCCACCTCCTTCCCATTTCTGCTCCCCACCTTAGTTATTGTCCATGGGTCCTTTATACTTATTCATGTGAGTCCTTCCCCTTTTCCCCTGTGATTCCCTCCCCTCTCCCCCCTTGTCCCTGTCAGCCTGTTCTCTATTTCAGTGTCTTTGGTCATATTTTGCTTGCTTGTTTGTTTTGTTGTTTAGATTCCTATTAAAGGTGAGATCATATGGTATTTGTCTTTCACCGCCTGGATTATTTCACTCAGCATAATGCTTTCCAGCTCCATCCATGATGTTGCAAAGGGTAGGAGCTCCTTCTTCCTTTCTGCAACATAGAATTCCATTATGTAAATGTACCATAGTTTTTTGATCCAGTCATTTACCGATGGGCATCTAGGTTGTTTTCAACTCTTGGCTATCGTATATTGTTCGGTTATGAACATCGGGGTGCATAGGTTCTTTTGGATTGGTGCTTCATGGTTCTTAGGATATAATCCCAGCAGTGGAATTGCTGGGTCAAAAGGCACGTTCATTTTTAGTATTGGCAGGAAAATTTCAGATATTCTACATGGCAATGTTTTTACTGATACGTCCCCTAGAGCAAGGGACATAAAGGAAAGAAGAAACAAATGGGATTTCATCAAAATTAAAAGCTTCTNTTGTAATACAAATAAATAATACAAGAAATAATACAAGATTAAAAACTGTGTTTCATGCACACACAACTGTAAACTGACTTTTGCCCACCCCTGTGTACTCATAACTAGAAGACCAACTGGAGGGTAGGACTTAGTTTAAGGATCAACAATAATAAAAACTTAACTGTAAGAGATTTTCTTCATTTGTTTGAGACTCTGATCTTTTTTTTTAATTTAATTCTTGTTCAAGAACAGTTTTCTGTCTTATATTCCCAGCCCTGCCCACCCAGTGCTCCCCACCTCCTTCCCATTTCTGCCCCCCACCTTAGTTATTGTCCATGGGTCCTTTATACTTATTCATGTGAGTCCTTCCCCTTTTCCCCTGTGATTCCCTCCCCTCTCCCCCCTTGTCCCTGTCAGCCTGTTCTCTATTTCAGTGTCTTTGGTCATATTTTGCTTGCTTGTTTGTTTTGTTGTTTAGATTCCTATTAAGGGTGAGATCATATGGTATTTGTCTTTCACCGCCTGGATTATTTCACTCAGCATAATGCTTTCCAGCTCCATCCATGATGTTGCAAAGGATAGGAGCTCCTTCTTCCTTTCTGCAACATAGAATTCCATTATGTAAATGTACCATAGTTTTTTGATCCAGTCATTTACCGATGGGCATCTAGGTTGCTTTCAACTCTTGGCTATCGTATATTGTGCTGTTATGAACATTGGGGTGCATTGGTTCTTTTGGATTGGTGCTTCAGGGTTCTTAGGATATAATCCCAGCAGTGGAATTGCTGGGTCAAAAGGCACGTTCATTTTTAGTATTGGCTGGAAAATCTCAGATATTCTACATGGCAATGTTTTTACTGATACGTCCCCTAGAGAAAGGGACATAAAGGAAAGAAGAAACAAATGGGATTTCATCAAAATTAAAAGCTTCTACATGGATAAGGAAAACAGTATCAAGTTAAAAAGAGAAGCAACTATTTGGGAAAACATATTTGCCAATGATACCTCAGACAAAGGTTTAACCTTCAAAATATACAAAGAACTCACACGACTTCACTCAAAGAAGACGAGCAACCCAATTAAAAAATGGGCAAAGGACTTGAATAGGCACTTCTCCAAGGAGGACACATAGAAGATCCAGAGACACATGAAAAGACGCTCGATATCACTAGCTATCAGAGAGATGCAAATTAAAAACACAATGAGATACCACTTAACACCAGTCAGAGTGGCCATCATAAACAAAGAAACAAACAAGTGCTGGAGAGGTTGTGGGGAAAAGGGGACCCTAGTTCACTGTTGGTGGGATTGCAGACTGGTACAAACACTATGGAAAACAGTATGGAATTTTCTAAGAGACTCTGATCTATTTTGACATTTTTATCCAAGTCCAGAAGGGCTTATATTTCAATTCAGCCACAGAAAATTTGTTCTGCTCCCAAATCAGGAACGTAGAAAAGATAATTAATTATATGCCTCTTAAGGAACACTCAGGAATTCACTATTTTCCTATCTCGTGTTGAATGATGAATAGAAGCTGTGTTTAACAGAATATTTATTATTTTCCCTTGTAGTTCCATAACAACTTCCAGCAAAGAATTCAAGGCATTTCTTCCTTCTAATGAATCCCCCAAGAAAGTTCATGAAGAGGCAGCGACTGGGGAACCACAGAGCTAGAACAAACCCAAAAGCATCCACCTAAGAGATCATTTCTTCCTTCAGCTGTGAACTCTTTTTCTCCATCAAAAACTAATGTGGGGCAGTAATATATAAGCAGAGTAAGCTGCTTTTCTGGGTGAAGCAGAAGGCACAGAGTTGCCCAATTTGGCCTCCCCAACTCCCAACCCATAGCCAAGGGGAATTTTCAAATCACAGTTCTAGCCTTACCTCAGACTGTTTTAGAAGCAAAGAAATGAAGGCACAGGAGGAGGACTTGCTTTGGCACAGCCAGGGTCACCTGTCTAGCCCTGGAGCTGAGCCCATGCTCGGGTCAAGCCCTGTAGACACACCAGCTGCCCACGACACTGTGGGTTTCTATATAAGGCTCAACCCCTAACCTCACTCCCTGGCTTTGCATTTCTCCAGAGAGCTCATGACAAGCTGTAATATATTTCATGTATTTGTGTACTTAAATACTCCCACTAGATTGTGAGACCCCTGAAGGAAAAAAACTTGTCTTAACTTTGTGCATTTTCCCTCCTCAGTTACTAATGTGAATTGAAGTTTCCCCACTTGAAATGAGAAGCCACATTATTTCTAATAACTCAGAGTTGATAGGCATACAAGAAATTTAATTTGGGTTTGTTAAATTTACCTGGTCATACAGAACAGACTGACATGTAATGTAATCTTTGTTTTTAGAATAAAAGTGGGCCCAAGAAAAATAACCCTTAGTTGTTAACTGGTGCATTAACTATCATAGACCAGGAGTTTCAAAACATTAGCAGGGATCAGAATCACCTGGAGTGCTCATTAAAGCAATTTGATTCAAGAGGCCTGGGACCTGAGAATTTGCATTCTAAGGAGTCCCGGGTGATACTGATGCTACAGGCCTGGGGACCCACTTTGAGATCAAACTACCATTGACCTTCCATTGTGATGCACTAATTTGGCCTACGGTAAATTTACCATGCTGGCACTTATTGAGCCGGTAGCAGCTACATATTGAATAGATGTTATTACTTACCTCTCTGGATGCCCAGCTGCAAAAGGAGAAAAAAGTGCTATGGTTCAGTAAAAAAAAAAACAGGATGTATTTCAATTCCTGCTAAAATTTTCACAGAGAAGCCATCAATCAAATCACTAGGAGACAGACCTGGATTGCCATTCTGTAGAATGGAAAATTTATGTAACTTCCTTGTTGGGTGATTCAGGTTGGCTATTACATACCATATCACTGTGTACCCCACAATGGGCAATACCCCACTCATTGGACAGCTTGAAAGTGAGCAACAGTCATCCAAGTGTTCTAATCTGTGTACTGACAGAGTCTAGAAGTACATTTCTCCATAGAAAATGAAGGGAAGTTCATTCATCAGAGATAAAGAAAAAACTTGTTTTTAATAAGAATTCAACCTTGACCTTCTTTGCATGATTACTACCTAAAATCTCCTTCACCCACCATCAGAGAAAAGGATTTTTTCCCTCATTTGTAAGAGGTAATTTATGCCAAATCGACTCAGTTCAAATATTTATTGAGTACTGCAGATAAGCCAAACACTGTGCTAAAAATAATCAAATACGTATAAGATCCAGCCTTCATCCTAAAGGCTGGCATAGTACATATAAAGCTATCTGTCCCAAATGTGATGCAAAATTAAGTGCCCAGTAAACTTTGTCTTCAGGGAGAAAGCAAGTTTACCTGGTAGGCATTTACCATCACAAACTTTCCAACAGGAGCTATGTATCTGCTCTATTTGTACTCTTCTAATTAAGGTAGGGCTTTCAGCTCACACCTGGGAAAATTAAACTCTGGAGGGCTGAAATGTCTTATCCTCGAGCAACCTGTGAGCCAAAACCAGGATTAGAACTCTGACTTCCAATTTCCAGCCAAGCAATCATCCTCGCATGTTTTGTAGAGATTTTCTCTCACCTCCACCCAGCCTTTCCTCTTGGCATTTATAGGGGTTTTTTATAGACACTACGGATGACATCAGAAAGATTCCTTCTAGTTTTTTCAATATTTTTATATATTTAGGAAATGAGGTATTCCTTCTCAGTCCTCTATTTCTATCTGAGAGAGAAGGTGAGTCACTCCATTGAAGCCTGTTAGAAATACAGCTATAATTGACATCCCCAGATGCTCCAAAGGCAGGTGGTGGCAGATGGCAGTGATTCCTAGTCACCAATTTTGCCCTCATTCCAAGCAGTCACTTAGAGTTTTAATTGTCCTAGAGTCCACCAAGAAGATTAAAATGACCAAGAAGAGGCCATTTACCTAAATGCTGTTCTTCGTTCTAAGTGGTTATCCAATTTGAATTTGACCTAATAAACAGTTTTTAATACATGAAAATTTTGGTGTGGAACCACTTGATTAAAAAGAACTAGCCCTGGCTGGTGGGACTCAGTGCGTTGAGTGCTAGCCTAGAACCAAAGGGTCACTGGGTTGATTCCCAGTCAGGGCACATGCCTGAGTTGCCAGCCAGGTCTCCATTGCGGGGTGCACAAAGGCAACCACACATTGATGTTTTTCTCCCTCTCTTTCTCCCTCCCTTCCTGTCTCTCTAAAAATAAATAAAATCTAAAAAAAAATTTAAAAATCAAACCCCATTCTGCATGTCTTCTCTTAAGTCACTAAATTTCTCTCACTTCATTATCATTGTGCTGTAGTTAACACCAACACAGAAATTGCCAGCTAAAGTGTTACATTATTACTTCTATGAAAATGGGGGTGTGGGCCTGGCAAAGCAGCTCAGTTGGTTAGAATGTCTTCTAGATGCACCACGGTTGCAGGTTATCCCCAGTCAGGGCACATACAAGAAGCAACCAATTAATACATCAATAAGTAGAACAATGAATTGATACCCTTCCTCTCTCTCTCTCTCTCTCTCTCAAAAATCAATAAATAAAAAGTAAAAAACAAAATGGGGGTGTGGGAGATAAAACTGCCCTGTGGATGATACCTCCAAATCCCAGCTCTTGTGACTCTTGGGCATTTAAGTAACAATATAATGGCACCTGCTCATCGGAAAGAAGATGTTGTATTATCACTTAATTGTAAGTGGGAATACTAGATAGCTAATAGCAGGCATTCATTTTTATAGTTCAGCTACTAAAACTTGTAAACGTTTTCACCCATAAAGATATAGCAAATGGCTCCGTCTAGTTTCTGTGCCTGGGTTGCCAGCCAGGTCCCCAATGTGGGGTGCACAAGAGACCACCACACAGCAAGTGCAATCCCAAGAACCTCTCGTTAAACCCATCAGAAATAATGCTGATCAGGAAAGCTGCAGTTTGTCTGTATGAGCCTTGAACTTAAAGTGGCTTAAAAATAGGAGGGAAAAGTACGTTTCTTCTAGAAAACTCAAAATCATTTGAACACACCATAGTTAGTCATTAGGCAAGAGAAAAACTATGTGTGGAATATCTACTAAAACAGAATTTTTCAGCATTCTAAGTAAGTAGAAATGTGAAATTACACAGCAGGTGTCTTCCAAGGTAGGAAATCAACAATAACTGAGCACCTTCTGGGTGTCAGACACCAAAGAGCTGCCAGAAATGAAGCGTATGGTCCCTGATGTGCAAGGCATCCAGTGACTATTAACACTTTACTAGAAGAACCAAGGGAAAGAGAAACCTATAAAGTTTTATAGTCCAAGTGTTTTCTCTTTTTATTCAAGTGCTATCTCAGTGAAATAGAAGTACTTATCACCAACTAATAAAAATCAAGAGCAAGAAAAGATCCAGTCAGTAATATCAACAAACTATTATAGCATCTAGGCAGGGTTTTTGAGCATCACTACCAGAGATTTGGTCCCTTTTAAAACTCAGCCTGAGAATATTACAAGTTGCAGTTAATAGTTCACCAAGGTAGTAGTAACCAATAACATTAATTTGATACAAAAGTACAAGTTAACTTTATTGCTAGCCAAGGACTAAAACCTGTATTTCCACCCAGTTGTCTGGTTTATATGATCTTGGATCTTGAACAAGAGAAATTAGCTGCTAAAAACCTGTGTGTTATGACCCTAACAACGTCTTTCTTGCCTATCTATGGTCAAAAAACCTCTCTTAGGACAGATCTTCAGGAATTAGTTTTATTTGCTTAGGACACAAACTACTTTTACTGCCCTCTGCCTCCCATAGCAAACGGCCAGTGTGGCCATATATCAGGTGGATTTAAATACGGAATTATCACTCTTACTTAGATTTTCTGATGTGGAGGAAAATTCGTGTCTAACCTGTGCTCCCACACACCACTGCTGTATCTTCAGGTAGGATGGTTTTCAGCGACTGCTTTCAGCAACTCAAGCTAGGATTTCCTAAACAAACATACCTTTCTGCCAGGACCAGGAAGAACAAGGTGGATGAAGCTTTCTACTGCTGTGGGATAAGCATCCTAAAAACTGAAACATGCAAGTCTTTGCCTCATTACACTTACTATTTGAGATTTAGGAGTAGGCCACCCATAGCACAATGCTTCTAACATATTTTTATAAGTTCATTACGTGTCACATAGTTCATCAAACATGTGCTCTAACCCTGGCCAGATGGCTCAGTGGGTTGGAACATCATCCCGTACACCAGAGAGTTGTGGGTTTGATCCTCAGTCAGGACCTAAACCTAGGTTGCGAGTTCAGTCTCTGGCTGGGTCTCATACACGAGGTAATCAATTGATGTTTCTCTCTCACTTCCATGTTTCTCTCTCTTCTTCATCTCCTTCTCTCTCCCCCCTTCCCTTTCTCTCTCTCTAAAATAAAAAAAGTGTGTTCTAATTAATGCAGAATTGGAGGTTACATAATAATATGTTCAAGGATGTTTTCTCACTGAGAAAACATTTTTGAGATAGCCTAAATAATTCATTTCTCTCCTCTTAAGAATGCCACATAAAATAATCAGACACGAGTAGAGAACCTATTAAAAACACATATAACCTTCTGTGACAGTGGCTACCAATTGGAGCCGCACAGCAGATCCAGAGTGGGAACATTCCGAAAATACAAATGGTCAGGTCAAACCATGGAGGCCAGAAATAGTCAGTTTTCAAGAGTGCTGCTGATAGTGATCTTGAGTCCCAGCCAAGCAGAGTTAAAAACAAACTCCTATAGTTACAGACTATTTTTGAGAAGTTTAATCAATGATGTATGAGTGCACAGTTTTCATTCCAAAGAGCAATTACCCTTAAATATGTCATGAGATTCTTTCTACCTACTGAATATGCCACGTTCATAATCAGGCATACCCCTTCCCCATCATATTCTCTCTTTGTATATTGTGTTCTTCTCATTTTGCCTGTGAGCCAAGTGAACAGAGAATTAAGTCTGATTTAGTGTTCAGTACTGTGTCTAGAACATTGGCACCAAGTAAGTGTTAAAAATAACAGTGGAACTGCATGTAGCCTCTTTATACACCAGAAATTCTTTCAATGCTGGTATATCAGGTTTAAGATCTACAGCTACAAATCATATGTGCAGGAATGTAGCTTTTTCTTACTTCCTACAAGCCAATTAAGTTTATCTCTTGAGACCCCAATTCCAGTCACAACCAAGAACTTGGAACACCTGTACCATGAAGGTAACGGTCACTCCCCCTGCAAGGTTCTGTTTTTTATATAGATATTTGGACAAACTAAACACTCTCATCACACTGAAAAGCTTACCCAGCATCCTGAGCAGGTACCGGCTCCTCAGGGCCTGCTCTCTCTGGCCTCTGAACTGTGGCTCACCCACCCTCATCATTTGCGTTGGCTGAGACATCGCAACACCTGCCTGGCCCTCAGGCCCTCTATGCTGTCAATTGCTGCTGACGCTTGTGGTCTCTACCGCAGCCTTTGGTGGTGATGTGGCCTCACCTGTGTCCTTCACACCCCACCTGTAGGCCTCTGATTCTTTCCATACTTGCACAACTGCTCAGAAACTATCACCTGCTCCTTCTTCCCTCAGGTGAGGAGTAGGGAGCTCGCTGAGGCCACTGGTTCCGAAGGTCAGCCCTGAGCCCTCACCAATTACATTGTGAATTGAGCCCAGATATGAGGCTTTCTTTATAGGCTTGCCATCTTTCCAACCTGGAATTCGGAAAAGAGGTCTGGGATGCCCCAGGCCAATCTCACCTGGGTAGCTCTGCTGATTGCCACACCAGGTTTCGACCCTGGGTGTTGATAGGATGAGAAATGAGCCTTGTAGCAGCACTGATCATTGTTTACACATTGTTTTCTTTTTTTAAAGGTTTTATTTATTTATCTTTAGAGAATAAGGGAAGGAGAGAAGGAGAGAAACATCAATGTATGGTTGCCTCTCTTGAGTCCCCTACTGGGAACTGGCCTGCAACCCAGGCATGTGCCCTGACTGGGAATCGAACCGCGATCGTGTGGTTCGCAGGCCCGCACTCAAGCCACTGAGCTACACCAGCCAGGGCTACACATTGTTTTCTGAAGTGTGAGTTAAGAAATAGTTTACTGTTCATAGCCAGTGTTTCTAAATGAAGTGGAGGAAAATAGGATAGAAGGGGATCGATTAGGATAGAATATATTGCTTGATTCCTTTTATTTTATACTGCATCAAGGAGTAAACTGTATATTTCTTCCTATACTTCTAGTTTTAAAAAAGGATCAGAAACCATGGCCTCTCCATTTGTTCCCTTTTAACTCTTCTGGCCTCCAAATAAGAGTTTTTATCCGATATCTCTGGCTTGCCCCCGTAAAGAAACACTCCTGTAGGATGGAATCGTCCTTCCAGCTCTCTCTTCTGGGGTTGATTTTGTAAACGATACTTTGTGTCTCCAGACTCTCTTACATCTGGATTTCCTCTCTCCTGTGTCTGGCCCTACCAATTTCAAGTCAAGACGTTCCTAAGGACTGCATCTCTTTCTTTCCTCCTTTTTTACATCTTGGCTGCCAAATAGATAAGTGATAACATCTGCTTAGCTGCTAAAGGTTCAGCATGTGCCAGAGGTGGAAAATTTACTTTCTGTCAAATTAGTGCGCCACAATGAAAGGTCAATGGCAGGATCTCAAAGTGTGTCCCTGGGCCCTCGGCATCAGTGTCACCCGGGCCCCCCTTAGAAGGCAAGTTCTCAGGTTCCAGGCCTGTTGACTCAAATTTTTAAACAAGCACTTCAGGTGATTGTGACCCCTGCTAAGCTGAAGGAAAATCAACTGTTTTAAAAAAGTTTTTAGAGAAACGACTCTTCTGCACTTGTACTTCAACACTCTTTGTAATATTTAATTCAATTACATAATTCTAATTCCAAATAGAGAGCATAAATAGATTGGAGGGAAAGTTTTAAAAAGCTCTGGAGTTGCTTCACTGTATGAGTGTTCCTTGTGCCTCGGGCAGCCTGGCTGTGTGTTCAGACAGAACTGAGAGTGTCCATTCAGCGGGGAAGTGGATGAGATGGAATTCTGTGAAAATGTTAGCACTGAGCTGGCCGAAAAAAAGACTCACCATAAGGTAAAGTCAAGTGCAGGCTGTGATACTTTCTGACAAGTGACCTTATGTAGGAAAGAGCCCTTTTTTGATGGGTAAGGAGAAAACAGAAATAAGGAAATTCTAAGTTCTTAAGACATAGACACTGGTTAATTGGTGACTTTAAGTAAATCAATTAACTTCCTAGAGTTTAGTTTTTTCTTTTAAAAAGATAGACCTCTTCCACTTCAAAAGCCTGTTACCTATACTCACCTATGGTTTTTGTGGGTAAAAGTGGTTTAGGTGAAGGGAGAGGGAATCATGATCAATCTCCTCATCTGTGAAATCAGGGACGTGGCATCGATCAGCAGTTCCCTGGTATGTTCTGCAGAAAGGTCATTCTGAGAAATGGCAAGAGATAATCTTCAAAAAGTCAGTGACCAGACAGTCTTACAAAATGCTGTGATAAGCCCTGGCTGGTGTAGCTCAGTGGATTGAGCGTGGGCTGCGAACTGAGGGGGGTCGCTAGTTCCATTCCCAGTCAGGGCACGTGCCTGGGTTGCAGGCCAGGTCCCCAGTGGGGGTCATGTGAGAGGCAACCACACATTAATGTTCCTCTCTTTCTCCCTCCCTTCCCCCTCTCTCTAAAAATGAATAAATAAAATCTTTTTTAAATGCTGAGATAAAAACATTTAAAAGGTTTCTTTACTGCAAAACTTCACAACCCTTAATTGGCTAAAGTGTGTTGTGAATCTCTAAAGGAAGGGTATTGTTAACAGCTTCTTCAAAATATATTGCACCAAGTCTCTGACTTTTTTTTCATAGAAGATCTCTCAGGAATAGAGATCCACAGAGCACACTTTGGGGAAATTCTGGCCTAGCTGTTTCTATGGTCCTGTCTAGCTCCAAATTCACTGTTTTTCTAGGACCCTGCATCGTGGACTCATTGAAGCTTTTACCAAACAAGGTATTGGAAATGTCCAGAACCAATGGAGATTATTTTTATAAGACAAAATCTTGGACAAAATTAAGAAGGGGAATAAACAGTTACCAGAACCTTCTTTTGATGTTTTCCTTGACACCAACTAATGAGCACCACCAGACTTTGTAATCGTAAAGAATTTTTGGTATAGAGTTGGTATTGATAGAGGTGACTTCCAAATTATCTTTGTTAGTTCCTTAGTCTCTGCCTTTATCCACCTACGTACCAACTGTCTTGATTACTTTTTCAATGCCAGTGAGAGAACTGAGATTCAAAATGATGTGATGATGATGATGATGATGATGATGATAAACAATAGAACTGGGCCTTTCTATCAAGAAACCTTGCAAATTCATGCACATTCATTTGTCTAGGAAATGTAATTATTCATACCAAATGAGTGGTATACTTTTATATTTCATGTACAAGTTATGAAAAAGAAGCAAAGTATATGCATATCTTGAAAGACTGAATGACCTCAAGATTTCTGAGGGAGTCCTGGCTGGCGTAGCTCAGTGGATTGAGCTCGGGCCTGCGAACCACACGATCGCGGTTCGATTCCCAGTCAGGGCACATGCCTGGTTTGCAGGCCAGTTCCCAGCAGGGGACTCACGAGAGGCAACCATACATTGATACTTCTCTCCTTCTCTCCTTCCCTCCCCCTCTAAAGATAAATTTTTAAAAAAAGATTTCTGAGGGAGTGAATAATATTTTAGTATATTATCAGCTAAGAATTGTATAAATTATACTCCTTCGTAAAAATATTTTGTCTTGACAGCTCTGCTTTAATTATGAGGTCTGTCTCTTCCTCAAACTTCAATTCATTAAGGGAGCACAGTGTAAAACACCAAATGTGTTTTCTCCTGGTTTGAGCAGATTCTGTAATCACCACTAAAAACCCACCTAGTGGCCACCCCAAGAATACTTATGATTAATGCCATTATGGTCTGACTCTCCAGACTGACGTTCAGAGGTGGCACCAGATGAAGTCCATGAGCCCCCTTTTGCCAATAGCATCCTCAGAGACCCAACCTACCTGTGGCTTAACCTCAAGCTTAGGAATTGCACCAAAATAAATAAAATTTCTAAAATTAATTTCTTTAAAGCTTTAGGTCATTCTGAAGCAAACCAGCATTGCTGAGAAGTTTGTAGACTTGACCAGACCTTGTGCCACCTGCCGTGCCAAGTGCCACTGTTGACCACAGGGTAACCCACACCTACTCTAAACCACACTCTGTACTGCTCTGCCCCGTGGAGCAAGGCTGCATGCAGTTTAGCATCAGTCTGGGTAGGGCTCTGCAAAAGGAAACTGATCTCACTTGCTGTCCGTCATAGCCTTCAGTTACTGAGAGGTCTTGTTCATACTTCATGTAAATCCTGTGCCTGAGAGTAAATCACCCCAATTCTGTCGGTGGTGTAAGAGGAACAAAAGGGAATTTTCACCAGAGTAGGGCCAGGAAGAAAAACTGCCTCCAGCCCAGAGTTATAGGCTGGATCGTAAAAGTGATCCATCTCTCTGAAAGATCATGTGAATTAAGGTTGTTTAAGGGCAACAGTCAGCCCTGGGATAGTCTCTTGTTTTTGTGTTGGTGTTTTTTGCTGAATAGTTATAGATATAGTAATGTTATTAACATTACTGCCTTTACCATTTCAATATTGCTGTTTTTCTAATGAGGCTTCTGGCATGAAACAAAAAAAATTAAAGGGTGGAGGCAGCTTGTAGAAAAATCTTGTGTGAAATGTATTCCGTGACAATGTCACTACACCCTGGAAGAAATGGTCAACCTAAATAGGCCACAGATAGCTTTCTCCAATGTTTCTGTAAATAGCCAACAATATTACACCCAGTGGACAAGGCTACAAATACGGCTCTTATTGTTTATGGTTGTATCTAAGGTTAAGAGAATTTTAAAGGATGTGATAGCTTTGAGATATGAAACATATGATGCAAAGAACCTAAGGACTGTTTTATCTGTGTGTATTTGCAGGATGAATACTGTGCTAGTCATATATAAATTTTTATGTGTCCATACATTGTATTTCTAGTCTTATCTCAAATTTTTGTCTTAAAATGGAAGGATTTGAACTAGACCATAAATAATATGAATTTTAAGAATATTTTTAAAGGAGATCGATTCCCACAAATTGGATGAATCAACACATTCCAATCCCCGGTGAACTTTTTCTTCTGCTGAGCTTGCCGTCTATTTCTTCAGCTGAGGTGGCATTTGTGAGCCGTGCACTGATTTTCTACATTCCCTTTCCTCTGTGTATGCCCAAATATCTCCACTCAGTTTTTTAAACTCAGTCAGTAAAGTATTTAGTCACCTAAAATAGGGTAGGGGCAGAAAGATGTATAAGAATCCGTTCTTGTCTTCTTAGAGCCCAAAACCTAAAAGAGAAAAAAGGGCACTTAAGAAAACACTTAAGGAATGGCTTAAATATAAGGTAAACAGGAGGCCTATTTCCCCTCAGGCAAAGCCCTGCCAGAGACTGGGGGAGAGGGAGGTCACCCCCAGGTGGAATAAGCAATAAAGGCTTTGTGAAGGGAGGACTTGAATGGGCCTTAAAAGATGAGGAGGATTCCAGGGCTTTCCACTGGGAGTCTCTGGGCCAGGAAGATACCAAGTGTAGTCTAGGACCACAAACATCCCTGTGGTTTATGTGAAGGAACTTAGACCAATGCATTTTGGAAAGAGAGTTTCGAGCCAGCTTTGGAGGACCTGAAATGTCTGAAGTTAGGGGCTTTTTTGCTAAATGAGAAGAAACATCTATGGAACATTAACGAATAAGTCATCCTAGGGCACAGGGGAGCAGGGCAGCAGCTAGAGCAGGAATTCAGCTTA
The DNA here is from genome assembly GCF_014824575.4 of Sturnira hondurensis. Classification (NCBI taxonomy): domain Eukaryota; kingdom Metazoa; phylum Chordata; class Mammalia; order Chiroptera; family Phyllostomidae; genus Sturnira; species Sturnira hondurensis. The sequence continues at coordinate 395,276 of NW_028079344.1, read as the reverse complement.
GAATAGGAGCTAATTTCAGTAACAAACTGGAAGCAGAGCCAAATCTGTTGTGCAAATTAAAGAAGTCAAAAAAAGAGGACATGCAAGAGACATTTATTTTTTATTAAATTAACATTTAATGAGCACTTGTTTGTATGTTGGTGTTTTCCAAACATCATCATTTATATACCACCATCATATCCACTTTTGTTGGTATTGTTTTTTGCTTAATACTTTTCTAAAGTAGACCAATTTTTAAACATGTTTTGTTTCTTTTTAAAGAATCTTGATGTCACTTCCATTTGCCTTGCCTCCAGTAGAAGTTAATTGTAAAAATAAGAACAAGGAAAGCAAAACAAGTTACTCACTTAGGTAGATGCTTAAAAGGGAGGAAAAACAAGAAAGTCATTGAAATGGAAATGACCTTCTGACTATGCTATTCAATGCCACCATACTAGGGCAATTTGCTCTGGACCAGCTAGTGTGCTGGGCACTGGGAATGCAAAGGTGAACTTCACCCTCTGTTCCCAGAGGGCTCAGTTGAGCAGCAAGATAGAAATTACAGAAATGAACATCACACAGCACAAGAAGGAAAATCTAGTGCACTGTGGACATTCCAGGATATGACTGGCCCATGGAGAGCTTGAAGTATGCCTTTTAGACTTCTCCCTCGGCTCATTATTACTTGTGAATTAAATTCTAGTTCTAGAGTTTAATTTAATTCCCACTCCATGTGTGGGCTGCCCCTCTAAGTTGCCGCAAACAAGCATAACAACCTACCTTTCTTTTCTGAGAAAACAAAACTAAGGGGGAGATTTCTGAGGCTATGCAGAAATGTTAAAATATTGTGGAAAATACCACACATAGGTGGACAAATATTGCCGTGAATGGAGATCCAGAAGGCTGTTGGTCGAGTGTCAATTCCTTCTCCCAGTCAGAGCTACACTCTGTGATGAACAACCTCTTTGCCCAACTCAAGATTAGGAGAGAGCTGGGAGCACTGAGGTCACCTCTCCTAGGCAACCAACTCCTACATTCTCTCATGTGGTTTAGCTTTCATAGTTTTAGGAGGTGATAAAACTTGTTAGTGATGAACAGTTGACTGGGTGCAAAGTAGAAAGCATATTAGCCTTAAGTATAAAAATGGCTACCTGGCAATGGGAGAAGAGAGTACTAGAAATAAGGAAGATGGGTGGAAAACAATGGCTTCATTGGATATGGCAGTGTGGAAGGTGAACAGGAGATACTGGGTCAGGGGAGCAGCTGAATTCTGAAGGATGAATATGAATACACAATGCGCTGAAGGGCATTCCCCAAGTGGAAGAAGTAAGCACCGCATGCAAATCATAAAAAATAGGAAAGCAGGATGGGCAAAGAAGACTACACGTGGTCTGGGGTTTGAGGGAGTAGGGGCAGTGGGGAGAGGTGAGGCTGGAGGACACTCATGGCAAAGCCATTAGGAGCTGTGCAGGCCATGTGACAGGCCAGGTTTTGTCTTGCAGGAGACAGAGGGAGTTTTGTGAACTCAGATCGTTTATGGGACATATAAGTGAGCCAGCAAGCTGATGGGGCTTTCCCCCTCCTTTTACTTCATTCGCACAACATTTATTGAGCACTGACTCTGTGCTGGCCCTGGGCTAGTTGCTGAGCAATCCAATCCCTCAAGTAGTTCACATTTGGAGGGGAGACAGAATAATGCGCAAATAACTACTCTCCAGTGAGGCAAATGCTTAAAAAGTGCTAAAACCTTTCCAAAGGGTTGTGAATGTCCAGATACAGACATAAGTGCTCAGGAACAGGGAATCTGTGGGTTTGGTTGAAGAATAACAATGTCTCACATTGGCATACACACAAGTGTTGTGAATTACCTCAACATACCTCCAGCAACTGTAGGAGAGACAAACTGTTGCCCATAAGAGATTCCCTCTTCCTCTCTGGTTCCAGTTCTCACTTGAGAGGACAGGAGATTTCCCCAGGGCAGTCCTCCCTCACTCACGGATCCACTGTTGGGCTAAAATTAGTTGCCCCTCGTTTTTTATTTCTTTTTTACAGCGCTTATAATCATACTTATAAATGTGTTTCTCCATCCTTTTTTTCAGTTTTTTTTTACATATATTCACCAACTCAGAGCAATGCTCATGGGCTAAAAATAAAAATAAAAATAAATCTTGATGGAAAGCTTAAGCTAAATAATTGCAAATGGATTTCCTCATCTCAAAGACAGAATGTTGACGATGTTTAAAACCAGTGATGTAGCTGCCACTTGTATGCCAAGGACCTTCACAGGACAACTCTTGCAAGAAAAAAGAATAAATGAGTGTTAGTTCTTTTACATATAAGTGAAAAGAGATTGTGTACACTGGCTTCTATATCAAGGTAAAAATATTATCCATGTGTTACATAAAGGTCTAGGAGGGGGCAAGGGCTCTGAGAAGCTGTAGCCTTGGACTTAGCATCATTCACAGGGTGACATCTTTAACTTGTACAAAGTTGCTCAGTTATGACAAGATTTCAGGGCCACATACCTATCTGTACACATTCCCAGGGAGCAGTTTTCTAGGATGGCTTATTAAATGTTTAACTTGGATGGATCGTCTTGTATCAAAAAGAGACTATATGATGAAATATGGTAGTACTGTTTTCCCACTTTTTTTCTTTTAGCAACTAAACTTTTCTCCAAAATACAATTCTAGATGCTGTAAAGATCTACTGATTGCAGGGTGGTCCCTGCTGTGCTACCTCCAGCAACCTAAAGGTTCTTGGACCTGTTGATGGGGCAGGAAGGACATGTGCTTCAAGCCTCACACATCCAAGTTCAAGTCCCAGCTTAGCTGCTTCCTAGTTGTACTCCATGGGCAAGTTATTTAACTTCTGTGAACCTCAGTTTCTTTATCCATAAAAAAGGGAGAAATCTTGCCAACCTTACAAGGGTCCAAATGAATGTATATTGAGTTCCTGGCACATAATAGGCCTATAACAAAGCAAAGCTTGTGTTTCACTGGATTCAAAAATACTTGTGAAATAATATCATAGTTTGTTGAGGACCTTGTAGTCCACTACAGAAAGATTATGACAACAATTTATTAGAGGCCAGGTCCTAACCAAGAAATCCCTCTGTTCTCAGAGATGTGTATAGAGAGAATTTGACATGAAGTTATCGGCAACAGTTTCTTCAGTCATTGTAATGGTAGCTCAAGAGCCCCTAATTGCTGAGAGGGCTAAAGGGGGGTGAATCAGCTGCAAGAGAGAGGCAGCCCATGTGTTGTGGAGTAGACAGCCAGGCCTTCATCAGCAATGTTCATTAGGCACCGCTCACATACTTACCAATGAGCACCCACTACATATAAAGATAGTCATTTTATTAATAACTTACCACAATTTTACATTAATATATTGTGTTTCCCAAGCAGGAGACTTCCTGAATGTATTTGCCTGGCTAACATTTGTTGGTACATACTGTGTTTTGGGAACTTTCCCAGGAAATGGAGATATAAAAATGAGTGATACCCCCTATGCCCACTAGAATCTCATGGTCTGCTAAGAGAGATACGCATATAAAAATGTCAAATACAGCCACCATTCCCAGGACCTGGTGGAAGGGTGAATAATGTGCTCTGTGAAAATGCACAGTGGTTGTTAACTCTGCCTACTGCAATCAGCAAAGGCATCACCAAGAAACGTGACAATGGAGCCAGGGCTTTGCAGGCAAAGCATGAGTTTAAAACAGTGAAGGAAAAGAAGATGTGCATTCCAAAAAGAATCACAGGTGTAGGAAATAGACAGTCTCATTCAGTAGCTCTTAAACTGTGGTTGCTAGGCCAGCATCAACATCACCAGGGGATTTGCTGGAAATGCAAATTACTGGAAATCACACCGGAAACCTTAGATGTGTTAGGACAGGGTTCAGCAACCTGTGTCTTAACAAGCCCTCCAGCTGATTCTAATGCTCACTCAGGTTTGAGGGCCACTGTCGCAGTCCATTGATGGTATCCAGTGAAAGAAAAGATATATTGACAAAATATTGATATTTGCATATTAAAGAGATATCTAAATAGATATAGATTTGCCACCCTCATCCCAACTTTTTCACAATTGAATTATAAGATTATATAGACATGAAAAGGGATAAAGTTTATAGCCAAAGTCAAGATAATGAAAGTAGAATAAAAGCAGAAAAGTAATAAAACCATTACTATTTAGTCATAAATTTCCCAATAAAATTCATAGTATTCAAAGCACAAGTGGAAATGTATTCACCTTACAAGAGTTAGGGTATCTGCAAGATTAAAGGGTAGTCATTAAACACACAGCCTTCCTATTACTAAGACCAGAGAAGGATATCCCCTGTGACAACTCACTCAGAAGACATTGTTTGCAAGGGTAGATCCCGTCCAACAACAAAAACCATGTAAGCATGCATACCTGTCTCTTATAACTCCCTTTCACAGGCCAGTGGCTTAACAGCAAAGAGAAGGTGAGGGAAAGGTTTCACTTAACAGTGAAGTCAGGTTGGCAGCTCCCAGATGATCTGACTTCCGTTTGCATGGTTTCATCAGAGACAAAAGCAGAAGTAGACGTGAGGGCATCAAAAAGCCAGAGGCTTTGCACGTTGCCCTAAGACCCTCATCTGTGCACAAGGTGCTGCTCTGGACTTTCTAAGCCTCCTAAATGGAAATGTCTTGAATTCCTTCATTTCTGCACCCTCTAGATCTGTTTTTTTTTCAAAAGCTCTTTACTTGGTGCCATATATACCACACGATCTAGTGCTTGCTTGATTAGATTTTGACTAGTATTATTTTCTGACTGTTTCACATGGATGTTGGGTTTTTTCCCTTGACTAGTTTGTAAATTAGGTGGAGTCTTTTATTTCTGTTTCCTTTAGCACAGGGAATGTTTCAAAAGGAGACTATATTTGTACCTGCTCTTGAGGGAGGAATAAGAATTTGCTCATTCAACGGAAGTCAGTATTTGAGAGAGCAGGAAGCACAAAGAGAAGGTGGCATATAGGGAAGAATACAAAGGCCAGTGTTGCTGATGTAAGGGGTGCGGTGACAGGAGACAAGGTTGACTTGTACATGGGGGCCAGATCATGAAGGTCTCCGTTCTGGGTCATATTCAAAGGTTTAGATTATATCGTAAACATGCAGGAGGTCTGGGAAAATTTTCAAGTTAAAATGGCACAATCAGATAACAAAGATCATGTTACAAATCATGCTGTTAGCATTGTGGAAATACTGCTGTGTGTGTGTGAGTGTGTGTGTGTGTGTGTGTAGAGGTGCTAAGAACAAAGTCATTAAGGCATAGTGGTTAAGAGCATGCCAGATTCAAAATTTACTAACTGTATGATTTCAGACAAGTTATTTAATCTTTTAATAGTCTGTGTTCTTATGCAGAGAATAGTTCCTACCATATATTGTTTAAAATGGTCAATATGTGTCTGGTATGTAGGTGCTCAAAAATGTTTCTAGTTGTTATGGTTACTAGAGGCAGAGGGACCATTCCTTTTTTATTCACTTAGTATTTATTGGTTACTATCTTTGTTTTTCCAACCAAGTCAGGATGAGAAATAATGAGTGAAGCTGAGAACTTGGAATAAATAGCCTGAACAGAAGAAGCAGGAGACCCATGACGCTATTCCTAATCAGCTCTGGGAATAGAGCTGAGATTGGAAACAGGGAATGTGTCTACCAGTCTCATTTCCAGTGACACTCAGCAGCCCCCATGTGGAAGGATAGAAGGATGTTGGCATTTGTCCTTGTTTTACATTGTCTAGAATAGATAAGACAGACAGATCAGGGAGCAGGTGATAACATAGAATACTCAGTCTGATGTGTCTCCTAGGCTGGCAAGGGAAGAAAGTGGGGCCCAAGAGGCTGATGGAACTGGAAAAAGGGGAGGAGTTGAAGAACCAAAGAATGGAAGAAATTAGCATGAGAGCTATTTGGGAGCAGTGGAAATGGGAGTAAGAGAATGAGAAAACTTGAGAGATAGGAAGTTGGAGGAAGGATATTAAGAATCCTTAATTCTTTTCACAGTACCTAGTGCATGGGGACAATAGTTATTTAATAAGAATATGTTGAATTAAATTCATATGCATCAATTTGATTTGACTTCAGGTCCAGTACATTTAAAGAACATATTGCCTTCTGTCTTCCAGGCTAACATCCTTATCTGTCAAAACTAAATGACTTTTAACCTAGAGACAATAAGTGTCATTATGTTTTCCTCTCTAACACAGCAGAAGTATTTTCAGAAAGTTTAGTGGAGAAGAATTTGTTTGTTTAAAATTTAAGACTGCATGAAGAGGTCTGGAGGGGAGTGAAAGACTGGTTCAAAATGGAAAAAGCTATATAGGTGAAGTGGGAGAATAAGCCCTTTAAAATTATGTGAAGATGGAAGCAGAAGAAAGAAGTGGTGTTTGAGGAATTATAAATCTAACTCCCATAATAGCAGCTATTTCCAGTGCCAGGAAAGGCCAAACTCACCTGCTCCACAGGGCATTAAAAATGGCTGGCTGCAGACACTGTGTGCTGTCTGACCACCTCTGTCTCTCACGCAAGCATGTAGACACTGGTGGTAGTTGTGAAAGAGCAAATGTAAAATTTGAATGACTATGCATAGCTCATAAGAGCCAATAAAGACTTAAGCTGGAAAAAAACACAGAAAGATAACTTAGCAAATTCTTTTTTTTTATTTAACTTTTGTTCAAGTACAGTTTTCTTTCTTGTATTCCCCGGCCTGCCCCCCCCCCCAGTGCTCCCCACCCCCTCCCATCTCCGCCCCCCATCTTAGTTATTGTCCATGTGTCCTTCATACTTATTCATGTGAGTCCATCCCCTTTTACTCTGTGCTTCTCTCCCCTCTACCCTCTGGACCCTGTCAGCACGTTCTGTATTTCAGTGTCTTTGGTTACATTTTGCTTGCTTGTTTGTTTTGTTGCTTACATTCCTGTTAAAGGTGAAATTCTGATGGGGCTGCTTCAGAGACTGACTCACATTTGGCCCTTCTGGGACATAGAGCACTTTGGTGGTGGTTCTGTCATGCTAGCAATTGCCCAGCTGGGCAAGAGGGCACTTTACATGGATGGGTATGCTTTTGTGGGCCTGTCATGGTTCTACCACAGACAATAACAGGTTCTCTGCCACACTGGGCAGGAAGCTGGGCCTGACTAGACCTAAAAGATTGTTGGGCACTTTCTCTCTGCTTCTTCCCCTGGGGCTATAGAGTCCAGACCTGCTTCTCTCTGCAGGTTTTCTTTTCCCTCACTTTACACATACTCCTCTGCAGGGCCCTTTTTCTGCTGCCCCTCAGTCATGAATAGCTCTGGCTTCCTCTGGGGCCAACACTGTCCCTTTCCTTGATTTGACCTTGTAGATAAGTGCACCAGGGTTCAGTGAGTCTAGCAATATTTCCATTAAAATTTCCAGGAGCCAGTATTTGATTAACTCAGCTAAGCCTCTGCTTGGATGCCCCTGAGTTGGGTCTTCAAATTCAGTTCAGTCAGCTCAGAGGATGTGGTGATTGCCTTCAATGTTCCTAGCCAGGATGTTGTCAGCAGATGCTGCAGTTAGGGAAAATAATTCCCCAAAGCAGGTGTCAGCTGAATAGCTACCACAAAAGGGGCTCACTACAGGCACTCAGTAAAGTAAATTAGCACAGTGAATTTGGTAAGAAAAACAACAGAATTTAAAAGAAAGGAATTTACCAAAGGCAAGGGGATTAAGAAAAAACACCTCATACATACAGACAACAAACAGGATGGTGCTTACCAGGGGGAAAAGGAATGGGAGAGGGACAGAGGGTAGAGGGGTATAAATGGTGACAGGATACTTGACTTTGGGTGATGAGCTCACAATACAATATGCAGAGGATGTATTGTACATTAAACCTGTGGGATTTTGTTAACTAATGACACCCCAAATAATTCAATAAAATTCATTAAAAATAAAAAATAAACAGGACTTGCCCACTACCACAGAAGAGCAATAATTGACTCTTTTAGTTACTTACACTAAACATAACTAATATACAGTAAAGCATTCCTTCTTAAATTTTATGTACAAAAATACTTTTAAAATAAAAGAAGGAATTTATAAGACAAAACTCAATTCAAGTGCAAAAAAAAACAAAAACAAAAAGAACTATGTTGTCTGGCTGTGCAGCAAGTTGTCCAGAATGTGCCAGAACATGTTCACAAGACAACAGTTAGTTAGGAGAGATGTAGACAAAAATAACTCCGCTTTCATCGAAGGCTATTTTAACTTCTTTTCAAGTTGTATTGTTGTGTTGTTTTTATTGTTATTGTGTTTACATTTTTCCACTTCCATCATGACTGTCATTATATCCCATTAAACAGTTTTATTATATCCTCATTCCTGTTTCTCCTAGAACAGTCAACTGGTTTGCATGTTTTTCTGCACTTTCTTTTTTGAGTAGAGGTTGATGTTTTTTGCTCTTCTGAAAATTCTGCAGACATCTGTTTTACTCCCAGAAGAAAGGGTGTCGCCCTGCCCATAGTGCCCCCTAAAGAGCTACTAGCCATCGTTGATCAAGGTGACCACACACTCTTAGCAGCTGCCGGGGGTTCCATCTGGGCCTGGCTAACATCATCATACACTCTCCTGGAAATCCAGGTGGAAACAGTTCCATGGGGAGCATGTCTCCAAGGTCAAATAGTCAGGACTCACCTTCCCACCTGTGTCAATTCCAAATACTATCATGAAATTTTCAAACGTTCTGCCTTGATTATCTTCAGATAAAATCCCCTTCTATGTTAGGATTTTTTACTCAAACAGCAGTAGGTATATACCAATATTAATGATTTACTAACCATATCTCAAAGAATACCCCCTTTACCTTTTTATGCTCAAAAACAGAAATGAAATCACTTTTTTAAAGCTTCGTATGAAGACAAAGGCAACTAAATTGTAACTGTGTTATGGACTGTGATCAAAGTGGAGGTTTGCAGTGCTGTTGCTTGGGGAGGGGGCGGGGGGAGGCGGTGTACAATACCATGTCTTCTGAAAGGAAAGTGATCTGAAGGCACTTATTTATAGGAGCTGACTGGTTGAAGGAGGTATTCACAAACGAAATCTAACTGCAGATGATTATGATAGCAGTTAATGTTAATGAAAAGCCAGAATACATTCTGTGTATAGAAAATGCCTTTGCATTGTGCCTTGAGCAATCTAACCTGTGTATTTCAGACTGTACTTATTCAAAATTGCCCTAATGGTGCTTCTATGACTTTAAGTATACAACACATGAAAACTTGAAGAAGGGAAGCTTGAAAAAGTGAAAGAAAATGGCATTCAGCTATCCTTTGCAGCTATAAATTCAGAAGGTCAGAAAATATCTAAAAAGTGGACCTTGGCCACTGTGCACGCTCACGTCTGTTAAGTTTGCTGTGTACTTTTATGCTAAAGTGGCATGGCTTTGTTTTTAATAATATATTCATTGGAACCATTGCCTTATTTTTATTGTTTTTTATTTAAAATCATACGCCTGTGCATTCATATAGTTCTTCATTCTCAGTCCACATAGAATGAAGATTTACTATTAATAGAGGAAAAATTACTAATAAAAATTCTGCACCCATGTTACAGAGAATTTTGTTCTGGAAATAGTGTGTGTCTAAGCTGTGGTAGCAGCACACCTGTATGAGCAAGAAGGCTGGGACAGGCACAGCCCCCGCTGGCCGGGACAATCTCATCCCTTTTTGAGGTCCTCCAGCCTCTCTTATGGTCTTCTCTCATGAACTGCCCAAGCAGGAAGTAATTGCTTCTTTTAGATCTTTTTACCTCTCCCTACCCCTAAGTCTAGTCTCTAGCTTTAGTCAAAGAAATATTAGTATAGGTTTGGCCTTGTCACTGTCTGGTTTCAATCACCCCCTTGGAGCACTGCCCCCTGCAGAGTAAAGTCCTGTGGACCAGGATATCTCATAAGGCTCTCCAGGGTTCGGCCCTGACTACCCATCTCATTTAGGAACAGGTTCAGATGAAGTGTCGGAAACAAAATAGCAGTGGCATAGGCGAAGATAAAGGTCTATTCTCCCCCACACACAAGATACAGAAGTAAACATCCAGGGATGAAATGGTTCTCTACCATGGCCAGGTCCTTCATCTTGTGCTGCTCCAACCTATAAGCCTTATCTCACATACTAGATCACTGCTCAGCCGGCCTTCAGGTCTGCATTCAGCCAGGAAAGAGATTAAAAAACGGGTATGCCTTTACATTAGAGACGCTTTCCAGGATTTGCATATGCTATTCCTATTTATGTTCCATTAGCCAGAATTAGTTTCCTGTACATACAATGTGCAGGGAGACTGGAAAATGAAGTCATTGTTCTGGGATTATTTTATATTCTTCAATAGGGAATCCTTTCTTTCTCTTCAGTTAACTATTAATACCTGGCATGGGCAGGTCACATGGAGGGAAACTGAAAAAGCCCCCTGGCCCTGAATAGACCTGCAGAGTTTTCTTCTTCCTGGTGCCTCCCCGAACTAGCACACGGTGCTCCCTGTTCTCATGGGCAGAGTTCCCCACATGGTTCTCCCTAAAGCAAGTCACGATGGCTTGGCTGTCAGTACTCACTGAGTGAGAGAGCGGAGCCCCCCACGTGGCTCTTCTTTGTAAGGAAAGAAAAATCAGGAACAGCAGCTCTAAATAAAGACATGCACAGGAATCAAAATGAAAAGGATTGCCAACTTTGCAAGACTATTTTTCCCTGTCAGCATCTTCTAATATGTGGTCTGTTTCTTCTTTCTTTGAGTCTAATAAATTACATATCTTGAGAATTTCCCTTACCATGCTGGATCATTCCTGCTTTGGTCATCATCTGTACAGGTGTGGAAACTCAAAAAAAAACAAAACAAACAAACAAAAAAAAAACCCAGAAACCTCTCACATTCACAGCTCATTTCAGGATAGCCAGTACAGTCAACACATTTTCCAACCCAAAAGTCAGGACATGTTGTCTGGTAGTAAAATTAAACTTAGGATAACAAGACCATAATTTTAATCCTCACCCAAAGATATGTTTTTATTGTTTTTTTTAGAGAGAGAGAGAGGCATCTCTGTAAGAGAGAAACACTGATTTATTGCTTTCTGAACCTACCCCAACTGGGGATCAAACCCATAACCTGGGTACGGCCCAGACCAGAAATAGAACCTGCAACGTTTTGGTGGAAGAAATGAAACTTCAACCAACTGACTCACCCAGCCAAGACAATAAAACATAGTTTTAAAGTCATAATGGACAAGAAAAAAAAGAGAGATGATCACTGTAATCATAGAAACCATTATAAAGGCATACTGACCCACAGTCTCTCTCTACCCATGCTCAAAGAGAAAAGCACGCTAGGCCTTTTTCCTTTCTATTTTCAGAAATCTTTTATGGCCACTTAAAATCTAATTCAGGGGCTAGCAGCTCCCTTTTCCAAGAATGCAGAATTTAACAAGAATTGTTATTTGTGTTATTTCATGATGAGATCATATCCCTGTGAGCCCATCACAAGCCTTTTGGCCTTCTGGGATTGCAGTGTGCTGCTTGTCTGCAGCAGTTAACACAGGCCATGAACAGGAGGCCTACCCAGTCACAGCACAGCCCAGAGCAAATGAGGTCCATGGATGCCACTTACAAACATTGACAACAGGAGGAGAAAAAAAGAACTGGCAAAAATATGTGTGCTGGAAGGGTAAGGAAAAGGGAAAATAAAGAATGAGAGAAGGAAGAACAAGACATCTGTGGTCAATGCCACCAGCAGATCCACTGAGGGTTTCAGATCACCTGCCCTGATCATGGTGAAGTCACTGGATATGTTGCTTTATTTGATAATCACAAATTGATCTATTTTTTAAATAACAAGAAGACAGAATAGAGGGAAAATAATTTTTAGAAGGGGATGGGGTATTAAGTCATTTATTTGGCCTTACCCAGAAAGATAGATTGAGCATTTAAAAATGTGTGTGCTTATGTATTGTCACTTCTTCATACTTTTATGTGCCCACACCATAGAAAAAAAGATTAAGATTTTAATATACTTTTACAAATATTACCTAAGGATGGAGAGAATTTAATTTATTTGTCTTTGATGCAATTTATTATCCTCTAAGGAAATATGAGTGCTTGTCAATCTGCTGAAAATAGCCCACTCAAATTTGAGTAAAAATCACACTATGTTTCATTCCAAAAATTTTCATTGCTTACATGATATAAGTAATTCACCATTAATGGCTTTAAAGAAGATTTTTGTTCGCTATTGTCCTCAAGTAACATTATCTTACATAAAATGCTGTTTACATGTTAAAAATAACTAAATATTAAATACATGATTTGAATAATCATATCTTTTGTAGTAAATATGTATAATTCATGTTTTCATCTCTTGTCAATTTCACATTTTATTTAGCAGAAAATATCTACCCAAGACCCTAGCTTCTTCAGAAGGAAAGTTTGAAGCATTATTTCATATAATTTTTATATATTGAGATCCTCTTATGCATAATCATAAAACTTATTATATGGCTATAATCCTACTAGATTATTATTTTTGCTTTTTTATGTTTAAATCTATATTTAAAAAGTAAAAATGCCCTCAACAGGACCTGTTTTATATAGAAAGACTCCCCCATACTGTGGATTTTCCCATCTAAATTAGTTTGTGCCATAGTTTTACTAGAAACATGTATTGAACCCCCTAATATCCATCCCAGCCATAGACTATTCTTTGGGTCATAACAACACAAAGCAGTGCCCAGGTATTTTATGGTAAAGTTTGCTTTTTCATGATTCTCTCCTCAGTGGGCAAGTTTTGATTTACAGGTTCTTCCTGACCCACAGGTATCATGAGTCCTGCTTTCCCTTTTTTCTTTTCAGATGTCAGTTTCTTTTTCTCCTTCAAAAAGAGTGTCCTCTAGAAACAAGGAGTTCCCACCCTCTGTGAAAGCATGTATGGAACTGGAAAGCATTGTGCTAAGCGAAATAGGCTGGGCAGTGAAAGACAAATACCATATGATTTCACCTTTAACAGGAACCTAAACAACAAAACAAACAAGCAAAATATAACCAAAGACCGAAATAGAGAATAGGCTGACAGCGTCCAGAGGGGAGAGGGAAGGGAATTTCAGGGGAAAAGGGGAAGGGTTTACAGGAACAAGTATAAAGGACACATGGACAAAAACTAAGGGGGATAGAAATAGGAGAGAGGTGGGGAGGGCTGGGTAGATGGGCTGGGATGGGAGTAAAAGACAGAAACTGTACTTAAACAACAATTAAAATAAAATTTAAAAAAGACTAAACTGAGTAAATAATTCAAAGATTAAAAAAAAAAAAAGAGTGTCCTCTATTTGACAATCATGTAGTCAGGAAGCCAGGCAATGTCTTCAAACTTTTACTTCAAGGCAGTTGGAACTTAGAGATGACATATTTTGGCCATGGAGAGTCAAAAGTTGGAGGGTGGGAAGCATTCACCAGCCTCCCTCCTGCCTCACTCTGAAAACCCCTGGTCCCTGGAATGCCTGTGAGACAGTCCCGTGCTCCCCTGGCTTGGCCCATCCCTTCTCACACAGTCATCTTTCCATTTTCAATAGATGTGACTTGAATCATAGTAGAGGCCATTCTGGGAAATTTTGCGCTAATGCATTAATTTATTGAATAAATTTTTCACTGAGTTCTCATGACCAACCAAGCACTTTGGGGAGCACTGGATGGCTAAAACATAATCCCTTCCCTCAAGGAGCTCATAATTTAGTTAGCAGGCTAACCAGTTTTTGAAAGAATCTGGTCATTAAAACCTCCCATCAGTTTTTTTTTTGAGTGATTAATCCAGAAACTGATAGACCAAAAGGAAAATAGCATCTTCTTAAGCACTGATAGAGATTTTCAACATTATAAGAACTCCCACATACAGCATGTCCCATGGAATAGATGAGACCTGACTCTCAAAAATCCCTGCTTTTCTTCATTAGACCATGTGTGTGTTTTATTTTGTTGTAGTTATTTGCTTAAACCACTGATCCCTCCCTCTCTGAATATATGAGATGAAATTTGTTATATTTGTCAAGTCACACTGGCTTTTCAGAAAGCCCTTTTTAAAAGATATAATTGACACATATCATACTGGTTTCAAGTATATGAAATACTGATTCAATATTTGTATACACAGTTGACCTTTAATATGGGGGATTAGGAGTGCCAACCCCCCATACAAATGAAAATCTGTGTATACACCTTTGATTTCCCTAAAAGGTAACATAGTCGGCCCTTTGAATCCATGAATTCAATCAACTGGGGATCTAGAACAATATATTCAATATGCAATTGGAAACTTGAGTTGGGAAATCGCAATTGGGAATGTGAAAATATTTCTTTCAATCGACAGTTGGTTGAATCTGAGGCTGCAAACCCTTCAGATACGAAGGGCCAACCATATGTATTGAAAACTATTTATGTGTAAATGGACCCACACAATTCGGACCCCTGTTGTTCAAAGGTCAACTATATTATAAAATGATCAAGTTAAGTCTAGTTAAGATCCACCACCACACAGTTATGTTTTTCCCCCTTGTGATGAGCACTTTTACAATCTTCTTTCAGGAAAACTCTTTATATAATGATTTTGTATTGTGGGAGGCCTTAAAAAACCTCAAGCTGTCAGTTGGAACTTGATCAGTGAGTGAAGAACACTCTGTTTGAGGAGGGAAATCCTCTGCCTGGTGGAGCAGCAGCCTCCGTTCCCTAAAGCTGGGGAGACCTGGGCGCTCAGTGCTCCCACCGCTGGATCTGCAGGAGCCCCTTCTCACCGAGGCTGAGCGGACCCTTAGCCCCAGGTGTTTCCATTTCTCAGGAACAGTTCAAGGACCTTTCCTTCGGCTGTTTCCAGATCATTTGTGAACATTTAACCAGAAACTTTTAAACCAGGAAGAGCAGGCGCCATGATATTCAGACTAGTTGACTCAAACTTAATTGGTTCTTCAACTGCTCTCGGCTTGTTGACCTTCTGACTACAGAAATAAAGGGGCAGATTTTCTCTACAGCTCTGGTTTCTTTGCCAGACCATGTCTTTTTTCAACTCTGATTACCACGAAGGGTTGGGGGTGGGTGCTGCTTCTGTGCTATAATTGTTACCACAGAATTCTAAGGGGGAAGCATGTGACAGAGACAGATATATCTTCAAGTTATAAGGAGCCAGCATGCTCCTTTATTTATTCCTTTCTACTCACATTTATGGAATGCTTACTGTGTGTCTACATAGCTGGCCTGGGAGAGGGATGTAAAGGTGACTAAGATGTAGCCCAGTGTGCAGGGAACTGAAGCTACCTGGGAAAGCCCCAGGAGCTGAGGGAATAGATGCTGGGGGAGCACGAAAGGGAACTAGTTCTGTCTGCAAAGGAGTATCTGCCAAAGGCTTCCCAGAGAAAGCGAGCCTTTCAGGTGTGTTAGATTTCCTATTACCATGCAGTTGAGACTAAAGCCAGAGAAGCAAGGGAAAGATACAACCAGTTATTGGAATCATGGAGGGAAAGGAAAAGGGTCTCTTTCAAACAATTTTAAGACACTTTAGCATTTCTTTGGTTTCCTGGGTTTACTAGACTTAGGCCCTACAGACTCCCCATGTCCGATTGGAGCCAGCTTTCTCACCCTACAGAGGCGACAGAGTTTTTGCAACGAGGCATTAAAGCTGCTTTTAGGGACAGTGATAAGTTCTTCTGCCAGAAAACAAACGCAGTAGCAAATAGCACAGCAAAACAGGTCTGTATCTATTTACCAAAGGACATGTTAACAGTTCCCTCCCCTGCTTGTTCATTCTCCCAGGTCTTTGCGGGAGACGGGTCTGGAACCTGACCACTAGGAGTCCATGACCCCCGCGGCTGCACCCCATCAGCAATGAAAGGGTTATCGGGCAGCCGCAGCCATCACCACGGAGTCACCTGTGATTCCACCTGTGACTCCCTGACGCACCACTCAGACCGCAAGCCATATCTGCTAAGCCCGGTGGAGCATCACCCCGCGGACCACCCTTACTACACTCAGCGCAACTCCTTCCAGGCAGAGTGCGTGGGCCCCTTCAGCGACCCACTGGCCAGCAGCACCTTTCCGCGCAGACACTACAACTCACAGCAGGAGCTGAAGGACGAGTGTGCCCTGGTACCCCGCACCCTGGCCACCAAGGCCAATCGCCTCCCCTCCAACCTCCTGGATCAGTTTGAGAGGCAGCTGCCGCTCAACCGGGATGGCTACCACACGCTGCAGTACAAGCGCACGGCCGTGGAGCACCGGAGCGACAGCCCTGGCCGCATCCGCCACCTGGTCCACTCGGTCCAGAAGCTCTTCACCAAGTCGCACTCCTTGGAGGGGCCCTCCAAAGGCAACGTCAACGGGGGCAAAGCCAGCCCCGACGAGACGCAGACCGTGAGGTATGGCAAGCGCAGCAAGAGCAAGGAGCGGCGCCCGGAGCCCAAGGCCCGGCCCAACACCTCCCCGGGCTGGTGGAGCTCAGATGACAACCTGGATGGCGACATGTGCATCTACCACGCCCCCTCGAATGTGATGACCATGGGCAGGTGCCCCGACCGCTCGGCCTCGCAGTACTTCATGGAGACCTACAACACCATCAGCGAGCAGGCGGTCAAGGCCTCCCGGAGTAACAACGACGTCAAGTGCTCCACCTGTGCCAACCTGCCAGTCACCCTGGACGCACCGCTGCTGAAGAAGAGCGCCTGGTCCTCCACTCTGACCGTGAGCCGAGCCCGGGAAGTGTACCAGAAAGCTTCGGTTAACCTGGACCAGGCCGTGGTGAAGTCAGAGTCGTGCCAACAAGAACGTTCCTGCCAGTACCTCCAGGTACCATTTCTGTGGGGTGATGGATGTTTAGAAATTGTACCTACTAAGTGTGTGGTGTCTTCAGTTACAGTCTTGGCTCTACTATGAATTCTCTGCATGAACATTGTTTGAAATTTCTGTGGCTAAGTGCGCCTATCAGGAAGCACACCTGCTACCGACGTCATCTAGTTATCTCGTGTATAAAAGACTTTGAAAGGCAGGGAGTCATTAATGTTTTGTGTTCTTCTTTTGTCTGAAGGATCATGGGATAGAGAGGAGAGGGAAGGGAAGTCTACACAGAATTTTAAAAATAAGTCCACCTTTTTATAAAAGTCAACAGTGACCTTTGGAATTTTGGAAAGAGTTTAATTACATCTATCGAGAGTTGTTTTTGGTTTTGTCTTTGTTTTGTGTTGTTGTTGTAAAATTCTGCCTGAAGTTGTTACTTTGGGAAAATGGATGTACGTCCTCACCACTTGTCATACCAGCACCAACACGAACCACACTCCCAGCCCAGGCCCCGCCCTCAGAGCACAGGAAATAGAGGCGCTGCTTTGAGCCCTGAGAAGGTGGAGGTTGAGCCAGTTTGGGGACCTGACAAGCACAGCTGCGGAGACCTGGGACAACAGATGAGGAAGAAAAAAGGGGACGCATACACAGTAAAATGCAATTAGTGTTGGTGTGTAATTTCCACACGGGTGCAGACCCACCGCGGGCCGCTCCTCCCCTGCCACAGTCTTCTGTTTCTCCTACTGCCCTCTGATTCACTTAAACTAGATTCCACCTGGATAAAAGTAACGGGGAGAGGGTCTTTTTCTTCGCTACCTCTTTCCCCCAGTATTGTCATTTTTCCCAAGATGCAGCCCAAAAAGTTTTTACTGTGCTATGAAAGTATGATGTACTGATTTCCCATTCTCACCTTTTAAAATGAGAGGAAAAAGGTGTTCTCCTGAGTTTATATTCTTGCTCTCTGTGAATTCCTCCTGACAAACCTGGCTCCCTTGGATGTGCTGCCGCCAGCCCTGAGTTTTCTCGGCTGGCGTTCCATGGCCAGGGACAGGGCCAGAGCCCCTCTCCAGGGTTCAGGGGAAGCCACCAACATGGGCATGGTTTGCACAAACAATACACAATTACATAGTCAGTATTTCTCACTGAAAGTGATATTGCCTAAGTCATAGCTAAGGAGATGATCTAATCTAATCTCCTTTCTTAGCAAATAAAAAACTATAGTCAAAGAAAGGTAAAGCTTTCATAGGTCCTACTTGTTAGCATGTGGCAGGGGTGGGACCAGAACCCAACCTCTAATATAGATCCCTTATAATATCCATTATAATATCCATTATAAGGGATCTATATTATAAAATTTTAATGTTGTCTTACAAATTTTTTCAATGCCTTAAGCACACAAATCTCATCCACCACCAAGAATAAAGCATTTTGATAAGAATATCCGTCTTGAAGAAAGGATAAATAATGAATAAGCTAGAAGCCCTAGAACAGAATATTTTATCTATAAAGTTTCTGTAACTAGCAGCAAAAACAAAACATTTTTAAATTATTTTATTGTTGTTCAATTACAGTTGTCCGTATTTTCTCCCCACCCCCTCCAAACTCACCTCCCTCCCTTGCTTCCACCTCCCCCTTGGTTTTATCCATTTGTCCTTTGTAGTAGTTCCTGAAAACCCTTCTCCCCACTGCCCCCTCCCCCTTCCCCTCTGGCTATTGTTAGATTGTTCTTCATTTCAATGACTGGTTATACTTTGTTTGCTTTTTTCTTTTGTTGATTATGTTCCAAAGCAGTTTTTTTTAAAAATTGGACTTTAATAAGTAGTGATGATGTTAGATGAGAAATATCAGATTGAAGAAGAATATTCTACATGCATCTGGGACCTTTGTTAGTCACAAAATGCTTTCATAATGCTTACGTAAGTCTCTATATTCTTCTTACCTTAAATTTACCTCTCTTTCTTTTTTATGCTTTCTGAAGTAAAAAGCTCAAGTAGGGGTGAAAAGTGGAAGGATAAGGAAAGAAAGAAGGAAGCCGATATCAATTGAAAATTTACTATGTACCAGATGCTGTAGCAAATGTTTTCACATTTTTTAATTTAATCCTCATAATAATTCTGAGAGCTAGGTATAATAATATTCTGTTTTTACAAGAGAGGAAACCCATATGGTCAGTAAATTATAGAACTGAGTTGAGATTCAGACTTAGATCTCTGTGATGCAAAATGGCCCTTTCCTGTACATACCAGCACAACCCTGGAATCAGGAGCATGAAAATGTTGAGCAAGGAGAAAAAAATCTTTAAAGTAAATATATTATTTAAGTTCTATAGTGAAATGAGACAGAAAACTTGAAGATTTAAATATAGCCTTTAGCACCAGCACCCTAGTAAGATTTTCTACCAAAGTTTTAGAAATTCTATTTTCAAAGTATTTACCTCATTTTAAGCCAATTTTCAAAATGAAATATTTGAGGCTTATAAAAAGGTATTTAAAAAGGTAAAACAAACACCCAACATCACTCAGCTATAGAAATAAAACATTAACTGTAACGGATCCCACATGTACCCACCTTCCTCAATTCCCCTTCTCATCCCTCCTCCTCAGAGTGACAACCAAAGCACATTTGTTTTTAATCCTGAAATTATCAAAAGATTGAAAAAAATTAATACTTTTAATTCTAAATTGGGGAAGAATTAACACTAAACCATGCTAGGTCAAGCTTTTAAATATAAACTGAGAGTGAAGTTATATCTTCTTTAACAAATGTTGATGTTTATTGAGCTCATATTCTGTGCAAGACTTTCAAATTGAAAAGAATTTATATTTCAATGTGGGGAGGTAACATGTTGAGTGAGTAAACTAAATGTAGAACACTGTGTTCTTCCCAACCTGTGCGGTAAGGATGAAGAGTTCTCTAAAGAAAGAGAAGGAGCTGGGCATTCACAAGGGAAGGCAGGAGAGTGGGAAACTCCTGAGAACTAGATAGTCTCTCCAAGTCTTTCCTTGTTTAGAGGAAACAGTCTGCTATCCTGTGCAAGCTCCTCTCAGAAAGATAGATGTACCAGCTTCTGCCATGTCCTATGGAATACTTTCATTTATAAGCTCATTCTTAGAAGCAAATTTGGGTAATTCGAGAGAGGGAGGGTTTTGTTTTGTTTTGTTTTTCAGTTGTATTGCTTTAATTACCAACTAATATTGAAATTGGATTTCCAAATGTGTTCAACTTCAACTTCACAGGGTTAAGTGGACAAAGCTTGGACTTAAATAAGAGGTTCTGTGTTCTAGTCCCTATTTACCACTAACTAGTGATGTTGAAGTTGCTTGAAATCATCGTTTCAGCTCTCCAGTCTCCCTCCTCTGCTGCACAGTGAGACACATGACCTAGAGGCCTGTGATCTCAGTCTACCATCTTTATACTCCTAAGCTGCAGATGCAGAGTACTAATCAGAGCAATTTTCAAGAGCCTAGAGGTCTCATTTAATAAATGCCTACCAAAAGTGAATGTTCTTCCAATGTTATCTAATTTGCACTTTAAAACTAGGAGGTATTTTACAGTTGAAGAAACTAAGATTTAATAAATTAGATTAAGAACTTGCCCAGGGACACACAGCTAGTACATGGCAACATGGTGAGGCAAAACTGATTCGTTTGCCTGCAAAGCCTGGACTCTTCCCATTTACAATGCCCAAAGTACCCGCTTCCAACTATTAAACAGAGGAAGTGACATATGTCAAATATCTCTTATGTGCCCAAACCATACAGTATACCATTTAGTACCTAAACTAACTTTGTAAAGTATATCATGGTTTACTCCAGTTCATAAACAACAAATATGAGGCACAAAGATTAAATCATTTGTCCAGGAATGTATATATAGTGACTGGAAGAGCTAAGACTTGATCTCAGATTGGTGTGAGTCTCTAAATGTGCTTCAGAAATAGAAATAAATATATGGGGTTATTGGCTTCATTTTTTTGCTCGTTTTATTCTGGAGCAGATGTATGTGTTCATTTGACCTTATGTGTGTGCCTGCATGTACATGAAATGTGGTTCATTTTAGGCAAGCAACAGAATGCCTGAAAGATGCCTAATTTGATTCAAGACGGAACAAAGGTTGAATTAATAGTCACCAATAATAGCATCTAAATCCTAACAAGGTTCTGATTCTCCCTTTGCAAAATTATCACTGAGATTTAATTTAACATAGGCCATTGCAATGATTATATTGAAAATGAGAAGTCTGTAGGTATTTGGCCTCTATCTGACATTGATTTAAAATAAAATAGTATAGCTTAAAAATCATTGCAAGTTCCACTTAACGTAGTCAATTGGTGATTACAGTCAATTGGTTTTAATGTGCTCACTCACAAGCTGTTTGTAGTTAATTTTTAAAAAGATACTTTTATCCCCAATATTGTTATTTTTAAATGTCAAGAATCAGATGTCTGCTGTGTAGAACTATTGTACCGTTGCCAGTGACTGTCTCAGGCTTTGGAGCAGGGACATGGATTTGAAGACATTAAAACTGTTTAATTCCCAGTTGAGATGTGGTTGGCTTTTATACATTTGGAATAGAGCATTTATGGCACATCTCAGGGTAAGTGCTAATAATTAAGTACATAAAATAGGATTGGTAGCTGAGGAGTAAAAGGAGTTTTAGTTGTGGTTTTGTTTTTGCTCTAAAAGCAAGAATTCTTTATTCTGTATATGCCTCTTTCGGTAAACTGTAAACATTATGTGTTGAGTGACTGGCATATAAAGCCACTCAGAAGAGCAAGCTTTTAGATTTCCTACTGTTAGCCTAAAGATCAAAATCCCTTCAAATCGTGTATTTTTGCCTTCATTCAGCAGCAGATACAGGAAACAAAACACTCTCCGGTAGAAGTAGAAAGACACAGAGAGAGGGAGAGAGAGAGCAAGACAGACCCGAGAAAGAAAGCATTCACAGAGATGAAATTTTAGGAGAGCAAAATGATCGACCTCTTTAAGGCTGAGTGGGTTTCTTCAGTTTGTGTGCAAGTTTCAAGAAATGGAAGGACTGACCAGGTTTGGGTACAACTCCTTTTTACTTTGTATTTGGTGATAGTATGTTGTTGATTTGGGTGGTTTGGGGTGGAGGGGAGAGGGAGAAGAGTTCTGTTATTTTACTTCTTTTCTAAATAATGGCTAGTAAGACTGAAAGAGCTAACAAACTAATGTATGTACAGATGGTTAAAAGACTGGTGGAGACATCGGATACCCACAGATCTGTGTCCCCCACACAGGGGCTTTATAAAATTAATGGACACAGATGATCTAAGGTGCTAGGTGCTATTAGAGGACATTATGTGGCTAGTGCTTGAAATGTGATCAGTCTTTTAACATGACAAGGATCCTGAATGTTTACTGTTCCTTTGCCAAATTAAAATTTCTAGATAGTAGGAGGGTTGGGGACGTTTATTGGTTAAATGAGACCACAAAAGACCACTGAAGAGTCATCCCTAACAAGCATGAACCCAGGATTATTTTTCAATGAAGGTACTACTGTTTTTCAAAATTTTGTTCAAGATTATTTCAGTCTTTGCCCAGTGGGGGTTTACTTTCCCTGGCTGAGGTTTTCCTTCCTCTTATTTTAGAACAATTTGAATTATACTGAATCGATTAAACTATGTTATGTGAAATGTGTGGCAGTGCTGAGCAATTCTGCTGGTGACTTTGGTTACTGCGATGTTTCCTTGCTGCTGTTTTAAAACCCCCATCAATCTCTTTAATTGATGACTTTCTTTATTCTTTCATTTAAATTACCTTAATAATCCAGCAAGGAGTGTCAGATTCTTCAACGTATCTCTTCTTTGTTTTGTACAACCTGCTCCCTATTTTTTGCTTATCTTAATAGAGATGTCCCTCTTTGTTGATAGAAAAATTAGGTTACTCCTGCCTGATACTAACTTTGAATGTAGAATCTATGACCAGCAGCAGAATCCTTGTAATTCTCTCCCTAGGTCTCTGAAATTCTCACTATTGCCCATATCCAAGTAATGGGGATGGGGAGGAGGTGATTAGCAAAACATTATGAGAAACCAGGGGTCCAGAAAGACTCAGTTGTGGTAAAGGGATGATTAACATGAAATAGGAAAAAAAGGAAACAAAGAATCCTTCTTGGAGGCTGTTAAAGAAACTTTGTTATTCTTGGTTTAGAATTTCACTATTCTAAAGACATTTTCAGCAACACCTAAAGTGGTCAGTCTCAATCAGAGATTACGTGACACATGCTTTCTGACCCCACAAAGTCCAGTCTACTAATGGAAGGTACAGCATTGGTCAGCACAGAGTAAAAGAAAAACAACTAGCCTCGGATCTTATTGTGGATTTTATTTCCTATTCCCCTAGTCTCCCTATAGAGCAGTTTGCTTGGTTGAAAATTAAAGATAGTAACTCAAAGTAATTGTTTACTATTCTGTAGAGAAAGATTCATCCAAAATCTCTGGTCCATTTGAGATCATGGCTTTGCACAACTTTACACAAACTGTGACATGTGAATGGTAGAACCTGTTGGTCTTTCATTTGAGGCCTTATAGGAGCCACTAAAAAATGTATGCAATGCTACCAAGTTGGCTTTGATTCAGTGATTAGATTAAGGGTTTTTCACCATTCCAATTTTAGGCTTAAAGGTTACTGCCTTCCTTGGTAGATGGTTGTGCTTATTGATATGGAGTTGAATCAGGAGAAGTTTTATTTTTATAGATCTACACAGTTAAAATTAGAAACTTCATATGATTCAAACTATAGTGCCTCTTAACACTCAGATTATTTTCTGTCATTTGCTAGGCAAGCTTGGTTTAAAAATATATATGTTGGCCTTTTTAGGTGAAACCAGGTTTCTATTAATGAGGTCCATGAAGAGTTATGTAATCTCACTATTATTTGTACTACTCACCTGCAATTCTGAACCCATAACTTTTCCATTGGATGGAAATAACATGCATGTGTGGCTTCACATCTAGGCCTCATTTATCTGCCTCTCAAGACAATCTTGCCTCACTACGTATCCACTGGATCCATCTCCAGTAAATTCCATTCAGAACCCATTATGGCACAGGAAAAATTCTTTGACTATTTTTGTAAATGCATACTTATTTGTTTTTATAAATTCTTAATCTGAAACCACAGTCGAAGGGGGTGCTTTAATTTTTTTCAGTGAATCATTTATTCTCCTTCAACCCAGTTCTCTCTGTTTGTAGCTTAAAGGTAAAGATATAAAGAGTCAATCCATTACTGTTACATCGTTAACAGGGGTAATGCAGTGTAAGAGACATGTCATCCCACTCCTGTTGTTTTCAATAAATTTCTTATTCCTACTATTTTTTTTATTTTTATTTTTATTTTTTGGAGAATATTCATCAAGGAAACGATGACCAAGAAAGATCTCCTCTGATTCTCTGGTGTTTTAAGTATAAGGATATACAGAACTCTCTTTTTAAATGTGGTTGATTTTTCATTTTCTAAAGTTCAGCAAATTCCCTGCCTTGTTTTCCTTTCTAAGATAAAGAGAGTTCTAGTTACATTTGCAAAATGGGTTTTCTAGATAAGTAGATCTTTCACTATTAGGTCACTGTTCTCTATTAACTGGAGTCTTTACTCATTGTTCTCACTGAAGTAGGAAACTTCCTACAAAATTTAGGCTTGTGATATCACAGAATCATCTGTGAAGCAAAATGACATGGAGTCTAGGGTTACTGTATGTTGTCTGCACTTATACGGGTCCATATATGCACGTTCCATCTGCATGGGCATACCTGCACCATACTTCTGAAATATGCGTAGAGAGGAAATTGACCCAGAAGTTAGACTTGAAGCATGTTTGTGGTTTAAAAGATTAAGATAGTCATTCACTAAATAATCACCTGCAATCTGTAATTCTGTAGTTACAAATAGCAGGGTAGTATTTTTAACCTCTAAAATAAAGAAATTAGCATGTTTTTTCCTGTTGTTCTTGTCAGGCCCTCCTTTATCCCAGTGATTTCATTATAAGTGAACCACACACCCAAGGAGAACAAATGGAGATGTGATCTTTAGGCTCAATGACAGAGCCCTGACACTGGATTTTAAAGATGATTCCCTTCGCGCTGGCATCTTCCACTCTCTTGGCAGCCAGTTCTCCTCTCCTCTCATCCCATTTTCCTAGGATAAAAATTGTTAACGTAGCTGTAACCATATTGTCCAAATGTGACATGTAGGAGAGAATGTATTGGATATGAGACCAAATATATTAAATCGGGGCAACTCTAGAAAATCCGAAAGGAATAGTGCATAGGAGGTAACAAGGGCTACAAACTGACATTGTTTTTGAAATTAAAAAGTAAGTAAATGCAAGAAAATCTAGCTCTAAAGATGAAAATACTGTATGAGGCATTATATATGCCAGTGGTATCCATGTGGATGAACATTAGCATAATATTACATTCATGTGCGTGTTTGGAATCCTGTGCATTTGTGGTCACTTGCTCTATCATTGACATTAGGACAGCGGTTACTCGACTGTGTGTGCATGAAAATCAGCTTGAAAGTGTCTTTAAAATGAGCATTGTCAGCTTCCAACCAAGAGATTCTGGTTCTGTAGATCTGGAATGATTCTGTTACAGAGATAAATTCAGGAACTGCACTTTAACCCAATCCTAGAGATCGGACCAAATTTATCATTTTACTTACTGAAGGGGGCAGTAGAGTCTAACAGATGAAAACATGGGCTTCAGCCGCCCCACTAGCTCTAATATTGCCACTGACTTCCAGCGTGACTTGGCCTTCCTCTGCTTAGTGCTTCCATTTCTGTATCTGCAAAATAGGTATAATGATACAACCCTTTGTGCCTATTCAGGTGTTTAAAATGTTTTAATTTCAAATTTAGGAAAAAACTTTAAAAATCTAGCGTGAAATGTTTAGCGTTTCCACATTCTTAGAGGTTAACATGCTTCTCTACTTCTTCATGTGTTTCATATTCCTTAGCACTTTTTCTTTTATATTTTACTTGATGTAATTTTCATTAACCCATGGTCAGGATGAATGACCATGGATTATTAGATATGATCATGGTCATATCTACTTCCACAGTGAAAGAAAGCCATCTCTCAGTGCTGGGGGACAGTAGGCTATCCCCAGTGTAGGGGCCAGCTTAAGCCTTCATCAGTGTAGGTTTAAGGTTTCTTCATCCCATGTGCCACTGAACACGTAAAGCTTTTGTCTACAATTCAAAAGATCATAAAGTGTCAAATCGTTGAGGGCTCAGCATCAGTGGGTCAGGTTTTCCCATGCCTTGGTATTTACTGATGAAACACATCTTTTTTTATCCTCACCCAAGGATTTGAGAACATAATTTTAGAGGGGGGAAGGGAGGGGGAGGAATGGAGAGAAAAACATCAATTATCTGCCTCGAACATGCACCCCAGCTGAGGACCGAAGACGCATCCCAGGCATGTTCTCTGACTAGGGATCAAACCTGTTGCCTTTCGGTTAACAGGACGACACTCCAACCAGCTGAGCCACACTGGCCAGGATGGAACTCAGTTCTTCTGACCTCCTCAAGCTTTAGTTTGTTCAGATAAAAAAAACTCCTTCTATTTTCATGCCTTTAGTCTGTCAAGACCTTGGTGCCTTAATCCAGGAGGCCTTGGTATGTGAACAGGACAATTTAATCAACAGCTGTAGCTATGGGGCTTGTCTACAGGGGCTTCTACCTACTCTTCATATCTTCCATTATTGGCTCAGCCATGTTCTCTGAGGACTGTTTCCCTGTGGCAACTGTTAGAGGCAGGAGTTCTTCCACCATTGCTAGCAGATGACAATAGGTCCTTTTCCCTCACTCTTCTTCACTCTTGCCCAAGGTCCTCTCCATTCTCTGAAGCCAACTCACCTCATACTTATAATGCTGGAGAAATTTAAGCAAAGCAAATGAACATTGAAGCCAATTCTCTGTTGGGAGCTCCCCAACAGGACAATGGGGACCTCAGACTTTCTCAGGCAGCCATATGCCTTTGGTGGTGTGGAGACTCCTTACCCCACCTGCTTCCACATTGCCACCAAAATGATAAAAAACAAAACCCATCAGAATTCACAGGGAGAATGGAAAACAATTTAATGAAATTATGAATCAGTTATGGAAACTTGAGCAAATGATTTGCCATTTTTAAGTATAAAAGCAGGACTCCTGTTAGGTAGCGGAGGACCTACAGCCCACACTGAGAAGGCCCCCTGCCAGCCTGGGTCAAGCTGCGGGAACCAGCCCTCCAGCAGTAACTACCTGCAGAGAGGTGTGCCCCCACAGGACTTTTCATTTAGCATCCCTTAATAGTTCCTAACGACTTATAATCCTTGAAGAATTTGTCTTTTTTTCTTCTCTTCTTAACTAGTAGAAGTTTAGCTGACTTTTCTATAACTCAGGAGGTGTCAGTGAAAGTAACTGTCATTTGTTTGCAAATGAACGCTGAGCTTTCTGAAAACGACTCCCATGTAAAATCCCCCGTAACACTCCTCCAGCCCTCCAGTTCATTTTAGATAGTTTCCTGTTCTCCCACCTCCATGGCACGCTGAGCAGACACTTTTAGTCAAAAAAAAAAAGCCTATAAATAGCTGATTTTCTTGCCTGCTTCCTTCTCTAAGGCTTTCACAAAGGAGGTGAAACAAATCCACCAGAAACAAGAACTCTCTGTGAGGGGTAAGTGGTGAGGCTTATGAAAAATCAGATCCATAGCCCGAAAATTGTCATGTAGGTCACTTTGCCATATTTGACTTATGCAATCATTGCTTAGAAAAAGAAACATTTTATTTCATGCCAGATGATCTCATGAACTGCAGTCAATCAAAAATATCTCATATGAACTTTCATACTTTAAAAAAATATTTATTGATTGTGCTTTTACAGTTGTCCCAATTATCCCCTTATGTCCCCCAACACCCATCACCCCCACTCTCCTCAGGCAATCCCCCCACCATTGTTAACATCCATGGATCATGTGTATAAGTTCTTTGGCTACTCCATTTCCTATCCTGTACACTACATCCCCATGGCTATCCTGTAGCTACCTATTTGTACTGCTTAACCTCCTCACCTTTTCACCCATTCCCAAAACCCTCCTCCCATCTGGTGATCATCAAACCACTCTGTATCCATGATTCTGTCTCTGTTCTTATTTACTTAATTTGGTTTTTCATTTTATTTTATTTTTTATTGTTGTTCAAGTATTGTTGTTGAAAAGTTTTCTGCCTTTTCCCCCCACCCCTCCCCACCACCCCAGCCCTCCCCATTAATTTGTTTTTTAGATTCAATTGTTGATATACATTTTTATTGCCATTTTATTGTTCTAGTTTTGATCTTCTTTTTCCTAAAGAAGTTTCTTTAACATTTCATATAATAATTGTTTGGTGTCAATGAACTCCTTTAGTTCTTTCTTCTCTGGGTAGCTCTTTATCTGCCCTTCAATTCTAAATGACAGCTTTGCTGGTTAGTTATAGATCCCTGCTTTCCATGACATTGAATGTTTCTTACCAATCCCTCCTAGCCTGCAAAGTATCTTTTGAGAAATCAGCTGACAGTCTTATAGAAACTCCCCTGTAAGTAACAGACTGCTTTTCTCTTGCTGTACTTTAATTATGATGTGTCTTAGTGTAGGTCTGTTTATATCCATCTTGTTTGGAACTCTCTGTGCTTCCTGGACTTGCATATCTATTTTCTTCACCAAATCAGGGAAGTTTTCCTTCACTATTTTTCAAATAGATTTTCAATTTCTTGCTCTTTCTCTTCTCCTTCCGGCACCCCTGTGAGGCAAAGGTTGGTATGCTTGTAGTTGTCACAGACTCCTTACCAGGGGTGTCCAACCTGTGGTCTGCTGCCACACATAGTCTAGGATGGCTGTGAATGTAGCCCTACACAAAATCATAAATTTACTTAAAATATTGCAAGAATTTTTTGTGATTTAATGTGTGGCCCAAGACAACTCTTCTTCTGCCAGTATGGCACAGAGACACCAAAAGGTTGGACACTCCTGCTTACTCTATCCTCATTTTTTGGATTCATTCTTCATGTTGTTCTGCTTGGTTTGTTTCCTTATGTTCCACATCATTCATATGATTCTCAGCTTCTTCCATTCTACTGTTGATTCCCTATAAGTTGTTCATTTCCATTATATGTCCTTCATTTCTTCCTGTCTCTTTTTTATGCTCTTGAAATATTCACTGAGTTCCTTGAATATCCTTATAACCAGTGTTTTGAACTCTGCATTTGATAGATTGCTCACCTACATTTTGTTTAGTTTTTTTCTGGAGTTTTGATCTGTTCTTTTGTTTGAGCCATGTTTCTTTGTTTCCTCATTTTGGTATCCTCCCTGTGTTTGTTTCTATGTATTAGGTAGAGCCACTATGAGTTTCTGTCTTGGCAGTACGGCCTGTACAGTCCAGTGGCACACCCTCCCCTATCACCCAGACTGGGTACTCAAGGTGTGCCCTCCATGTAAAGTGAGCACATCTTCCTCTTGCAGTTGAGCCTTGATTGCTGTTGGCAGGTCAATGGGAGGGATTTACCCAAGCCACTCAGCTGTAAGGACTGGCTGTGACCACTGACCCCCAACTCTGCCCTCCTTAGAGGATCAGCTGTGCAGGGGCAGAGTGGTGGTGCTCCAACATGGCCTGTAGCTGTCCAGCTGCTGCACAGACTCTGGGGTTTCCCAGCTGATGCAAGAAAGGGTCAGCTGCTACCTGTGTTTTGCCCAGGGCCACCCAGTATGAGTTACAAAGCAATCTGAGATGTTTGCTACTTGTGTTGGGCTTGAAGGTTCCCAGGCAGAGCCAAACTGTGATCCAAAGCTGGCTGTTGCTAGTTCTGGCTCTGGAGCTGCTTAGGTTGGGTCAAACACAGCCTCAGGTAAATGCCAGGGCAGAGCAAATACTGTAAGCCAGGTTGATGGAGTCTCAGAGATGGCTCTTCCCTGCCTTTCTGTCTGGGAGAAAGCTATCTTCCAGCTCTCACCCTGATGTCAGACACTTTGGTTCCTCCCTGTATGCCACTTGTGCCTTTCAAGCTGCTACTCTGGTGGTACTGGAGCTGAGAGGGAGTGCATCTCAGTAAGTGTGACACAGGCACTTTAAATGGAACTTCCAGGGTGTCTAGTAGTTTCTTCACCAACTCAAATCCCACTGTTTTTTACAGTCAGAAGTTATGGGGGCTCATCTTCCTGGCACTGAAACCCTGGGCTTGGGGACCTGGTGTGGGGCCGGGACCCCTTGCTCCCAAGATATTCCTCCTGAATTTTTAGTCACCACATGTGGTTGTTGGATGCTCCTGTTCCACATCTCCACATATCCATGTCTCCTACCTTCCTGGGTTGATGTGGTTTCTTTAGTTCCATAGTCGTCACACTTCCATTCAACTCAGTTTCTGATGGTTCTGAGTCATCATTGGTATGTAATTTAATTGTAATTTTGATGTGGTTGTGTGACGAGGCAAGCAATGTTTACCTACACCTCCATCTTTACTGGAAGTCCCAGAACTTTCATACTTTAAAAAAATACATATTTGCCTTTCATGCTGCTTTTTAAAAAACCAACTATTATTTATTAGATTTTATTGGTAAATCTAGATAACCCATTCCTGTAGCTATTCCATGACAGGAAATTTGAAACTATCTCCATAACCACAAACTATCTCATGTCCACAAAACTGTCCTTGATTACAGAGATCTTTTACTATCTGGCCTGACTTCTCTTTGTCTCCTATGCTTCTCTCCCCATTGTCAATACCACCATACCTCCCAGGTTTGCTTTATGGAACTCCCTGGAAGACTGTACACATGTTAAGCAAGACGCTAATATCATCTCTCACAGGTGTTACTGAAATCCACCTTAGAAATCAGAAATGTGAGGTTGATTATACTCCCATTTATTTCCACCGTCTCTTGTCATGCACCTTTTTGAGAAAAAGAGAATTGGGTTTAGCAGTACTTTCCTCTTTTTCTTTATTCCGCTTCTCCTTTCTTCCCCTTGCTTTTTAGGTGGCTATTTTATCATACAATTTGGAGTGGGAAACCATCAGTTTACAGATGAGGAATCTGAGGCCTGAAGAAGTTAATTGGCATTCTGATGGCTCCTCAGTTGTGGAAGGTCGTGCAGAAGCAGAGACAGTAGGAAGTCTTCCTCTTACTCCACCTGGTAGCATTCCTCAATCATGTTGCACAAAACATTCATTTATCTTAACATTCTGTATACTGAAGAAATTCTGCCTCCTGCCCCACCCCTAGCTTTTTTTCACTCTAGGCACTAGGTCTAATTTGGTTGTGGCTTAGTCTACTCTATCATTTCTGGAGAGTGCATCTCATTATGCCTTTCTTCTTTGTGAATTCCCAGTGAACACTCACAGTCAATATAAGCAGGTATCAGAAAGAACTTCAAAGGTCAGCTAGCTCAGTGCATTTTACACATCTTAACCATGAAATTTCTTGTTCATATAAAACCATTTAAAATAGAGCTACTTATATTGAAACAAGAAGAGTAAGATTCAAAGCCAAACCTTCTCCCCACATCCACTGCCCTGCATCAAGTTTTCCTGACGGGGGACTGGGGGTTCTTAAAGGCACAATTTGAAAACTGTCACCCATTTCTTTCCCAATAAGCAGATCTGAGCTGTTGAAGAAAGAGGTTAATAACTGGGGTCAGGGGAGGGGTAGTCTGTATCTACTCTTGATAAATCAGAAAACACTGATAAAGTCTAAACAATTTTAAGTAACTATCCCAAGCTTGGTAAGCTTCATTTGCAGCTCTCCCAAGCTGCTGTCCTGGTACCCTGTCCTTCATGAAAATACAACTCAGCGTGAGTCACCAAGAATTCATGACTGACTCACACTATAAAATCACTTCTTGGCTATAACGGACAATTCTTATGTCACCCTCATACCCTATTCCTCAACTGTGGCCCAGAGAGTGGGATTAACTTTTCTAAGAACACACAGGCCCCTTGATTTCCAGTCTGGAGCTCTGGATGCCCTGCATGTGATCACATGCTGGATGCAATGCATGTGATAATAAATGATGGCAAGAAGAGGAAGGAGGAGAAGGGGTAGAAAGGGAGAAAAAGAAGGACTGTAATTCAATGAGAAAGTTTATGGCCCTATGCTTAAACAGGTATTGTCCTTATTTCTGAAATTTACTGGGATAGTTGTTCATATCCCCATTTTATAAGAAATGGAAGTGATTAATGTGCTTAAGATTATGCTGCTATTAAGTGATAGAACGAAGATTTAAAACCTCATTGGTCTGATCCCAAAATCTGTTCACTTTCCACCATATCATGCTGCCTCTGCTGTGTAAATATGACCTTTGCTTTTTTTCTACATGAATGTTTCTTGGTGAGAATTTACTTTAATAACAATTTTTTAAATATTTAATTATGGCTAAAAACAGATTCTACCTTTATGCTTAAATGTAAACCCAAGTCTAGTTTAGAGAGTAGCCATGTTAGAAAGCAAGTAATATGTGAATTAGTTTACAAAGTCTGATAAATAAAATATTAAATTAGAACATAATCTCATGAAACTGGAAAATTACATCTCAGTCTATAAAAGAAACATTGCTGTTCTTAGCATGCTGGGCATCAAGGCTGTTTTGGCTTTGTTGTTTGTTTCAATAAGAAACAACACTACTGACTCCTTGAGATGCCACCCAGACTGCAGTTATAACATTGTTAAAATACTATAAGGCTATGTCCAAATAAGTGGTGTCTTCCCATTTACTATCCTTTGCTTGGATTAATTGGTGATGTTTGCTTCTGTAGGAAATAATTTCACTGAAATGATGAGGAACTATATTTTGTTGTTTTGGGAGACCAGGTAGTTATTTCCCAGACATATTGTGAGCCAGAATTCTGTTTAGTACTGAACTCCATTTAACCCTGATTGTTAACTAAATATTGGGGAAGTTCACCAACTTTACTAACTGTTAAACTATTACTCTCCATCGAAGGAAAAGATATGTTTCTCTAGAGGTAGACCTTTAGAATGCTCCTAAATTACCTTGTAAAAGTATAACCAAGTTTAGTCACATACTATCCAGGGCAGAGCACTTACGTATGTCAGCTTACAGGTGGCTGTTTCTATCCAATGCATAAGTGGTGTGATTAGCAGATATTAGTAGAGTTTAAACTAAATTCTTCTAATAAATAACCATAAAGAATGCTCAAAATTTTGAAACTCATCAGGGTAAAAGATGCCATATTCAATCACTTGTAACTTGGAAGTCAACATGGTCTTTCTTATTCTGCTCCTCAGCTTACTTTGGGTGTTTCCTTGCGTACATGTATCTCACTGCAGATAATTCCATGTTCTAGCAAGCCCTTATTTACTGCCCTCTCTTGTCTGTTTAAGCCTAAATGAAGTTCATTTAAAGTCACAAATAAAGACTTATGTTCCACAGCCTTCACTTTTTCTTGGTTTAATATATTATAAAATATCCCTATGCATAAAAATGAAATGTTAATTACTCACATAATAGGGACTTGTAAATGACTAAGAAATGAAAGAATTCGCTAAAATTAAACCATGCCAATTTAATCTCATTTGTGTTTTTGAAAGTTTTTATTAGATTAATGAATGAATAGAATAGAATGTCTTTCTTAGCTTCAGTGAAGAATCCACTTGAGTATCATAATATATCATTTCTTTGCATCTTCTAAACCATGAGTGCAGAATGAAAATTTTCATTGAATGATTTAGTAGAAACACTATTCTTAACAAGTCTTCCATTCTTCAAGTGTTATTTAGCACCTATTTGACCCAGATAAATGCCAGGATAGGAGACTAGATAGAAGTGAGAAATGGTTAAAGACCAGTTTGGGGGAAGGAACAGAATGTCTAGAGAGCCAACCACTTGACTGTTGAGAATAAGTAAATGGAGGACAAGATTGAGTCTTTGGATGACGAGATGGTATGGAGTCATTTTCTCTAAAATACTCAAATTTGCCAAAGATGGAGGATATGGTCTAGTCCAGAGGCCAAGCCCAAACAATTTAACTCTCTGGGCAAAATTTACCAGGGCAAGCAATGGTGGGGAGATGAGAAAGAGCAGGGACAAATTTCCCAGAGAGCATAGGAGGCATCAGACTCCTGAGTCTGCCAACCAGTCTGCTGGCCCGAAAGGGAGTGGTACTGCCCAAGCCCTAAAGAAAAAAACTGGACAGACAGCAGAGCCGTGGTGGTGAAGAGAAGCATCGTCAGCATCAGCACCAGGCCAGCAACACTGCACCCAGAAAATCAGATGCAGCTGGGGCTGCCCTTGGAGACAGGAAAGTTCATAGGCATGAGAAAAGCAGAAATGGCAAGTCTGGGAGTAATGGGTGGGTTTATTATCTTTACAGCAAAACCTAACTGCATCCCCAGATCATACAACTGAGAGCAGAGGGAGCTATTAGATCAGGAAAATTTTTCTAATGAAGTCATCACATCCTAAGTAAAGAGAGGAACTGATTATTATTTAAAATGTGTAAAGAAATGATGGATATAGCAAAGAAATTTCCCTATTTGGAGAAATGACTATTTGCTTTTGAATCAAATAGTCTAGTTCTGTGCTGTTCAATATGGTAGCCACTAGCTTCATGTGGCTAATTAAATTTACAATAACTAGCCCTGGCCGATGTGGCTCAGTGGATTGAGCGCCAGCTCTGTGAACCAAAGGGCACATGCCTGTCGCTGGTTTGATTCCCAGTCAGGGCACACGCCTGAGTTGCAGGCAAGGTTCCCCGTTTGGGGAGTGTGAGAGGCAACTACGCATTAATGTTTCTCTCCCTCTTTCTCCTTCCCTTTCCCTTTTTCTAAAAATAAATAAATAAAATCTTTAAATAAATAAATTTACAATAGCTAAAGTTAATAATTTAGCTGCTTGGTCACAGTAGCCAAATTTCTAGTGCTCAGTGCCCATGTATGGCTAGTGTTTACCATATTGGACAACACAAATATACAACATTCCCATCATTGCAGAAAGCTCTATGAGACAGCATTCTGCATGTTTGAGTTGGTTTTGTGTGTGTGCCTGTTTTAATATATTGGTTTCTACTAGATTTGGGTGTTTCCCTAAGAAGGTAACCTCCTGTTGTGATTTCTCCATGCTCAGCAGTGTCAGGGTGGTCCATACTTGTCTGTGTGTCTGTGTGGGCACAGGGAGGCTCAAAGAGAGAGGGGGCTGCCTGTGTGAACGCCTGTCCCTCCACTTACTCACTAGGTGGCATTAGATGAACCATTCCACCACTCTTTGCTTGTGTGTCTTCGTTTGCAAAAAGACTTACTCTGTTGTGTTATTTTGAGGAATAAATTCTAAAAAGTACTTAGTTTTCAGCAAGGCCAACCAACTGGCCTGGTGTTTCTAGTGAAAAGTTGGGATTTTCCCCAGATTTTCTCCGAGCGCTTATCAGTCACTGATTATGCGCAGAGCATTGTGCTGGATGCATCACTGTTCCCCTCCATCTGCAGTCAGCCCTGGCACTGGTCCTCCCAGCAGCCCTCCTCTGCTCCTACTTTGTACTGTGTGCCTGACTCCCGTTACCCAACCAGTCAGTACCTACAATAATATTTCCATTCTCACTCTGAGCTTTGCACCAAAGGTCTGTCTTAGATACTAAGCCACACCTGTGATTTTCTTCCTCATTTGTGAAAGAAATCTGCAAAACTTTCCTCCCACTCACATTTGTTTGTAAATTACAATGTTTTGGCGCCTCTAGGAGCTGAACCTGGGTGCAAATGAACTTAGAAGTTGGCAAGGCTTAGTAATTTCTGCTACTGCGAGTCACACAACTGCTGCCAATTAGACAGGCACCCCTCCCAACAGGTTGGGTTTGCACCTGACCTGAGAAACTTCTGCCTACATCTCATGCTCTCCTGCCTTTGACAAGCAAAGGGCAAGAGCTCTCTAGAGAGACTCTTGGAGTACTCACTGTGGGCTTTCCCGGCAGTGTTTACTTTACCCTTATTCACCTAGACAAACAAATCTCACACCTCCCCTTTGCACACTAAAAATTTAATGTACCAATTTATGAGTGGCAATGAGAGACTTAAGCGCACCATTATGAATTGTAACTATCATTCCCTACTTTCTTAATAGGCGATAGTATCATAGAATATAACTTGGATATGCTTTCTAAAATAGTTTCTATTTTAGGGAAACTGGTATAACAAAAAAAAATGTGCTGTCTGGCGTCATTTGTTTATTTACCAAGATTCAAAAATCATGTCTCCTCATATTACACTCTGAAACCACATGTTATTTGGCCATATTTGAGGCCTGGAAAGAGAGATTGCTCCAGCCCAGCGAGCTGGGAAGATGTCTTTGGTCCCTAGCCAGCTGGGAAGTCTTGGTTGTCACAAAGGCCTTTCTAGGAAAGCTTCCTGAGGCGGGACTCCCTCATGGAGACCTCAGAGAGTTTCCAGAGCTGGAGCTCCCGCCGGGAGGTTGCTTACAGGTTTGAGGCCCAGAAGCAGAACTGAGGAGCGGCTTGACTGACTTCTGGAGTAATACTACCCTGAGAAAACCCTTTGGTGGATCGAGGATGGGGAGGGAGATTGAGGAAACCTCAAGTGCAGAAGGGCTGGGCATACCTACCCACCTCACTCAAGCATTTTTAGGCTAGGCTGGGAAATTCAGGGTGGGCAAGAATAAACTCCAGGGGTTTAGTAAAGTCCTAATATTACATTAATAATTTGGTGGAAAGAGTTTGTATCTATTTTGGTTGGGAGAAAAGTCTTTTATCATAGTCTCAAAAGAAATAAAGAGTCATCAATCATGATATTGGTAAAGTTAGGTAGTTTTTTTCCTTGAAAACTTAAAACTAATTACTTTTCTTCTTTTTTATAGTAGTTCATTTGAAAAACTTTTTTGGTTGTAACCTTTGACTAATTTGAGGAATGTGCAGTTATTAAAGGGTTATTGTGGGAGCATATTACCTGAAACAGGTAAATCCTCCTTTGGAACTTGAATATCCTATCACAAACAAAGCTTGTAATAGGATTTATTCTGAAGAAGCTTCCCCTGAGTGATCAATTCAAATGGCAAAAGCCAAGGACCCACTGCATATAAGGGTTGCAGCACAGAGGAGAGGGGAATTCAAAGATTTGTTAAATAGTCCCTACTCTCAGAGAGTTTATAGTCTCACGGAACACTACATAGTTAAATAAATATAACACAAGGCAAAGAAAGAGAAGCATAAAGATAACTGAACAAAGAATGTGGAGATTTACAGGAACCAGAATTCCAACTTGAGGTTTAGGAAAGGAAGAATAGAGAAGAAAGGTTTTTCAATTGCAAATGCTGTATCTCTGAGGCTTTGCTGTCCTTTTTATGAAAGCGTATTGCGAGAGATTTCTCTTAGCATTTTCCCTTGTTTATTAATCTCTCAGTAATTCAACCCTGCATCCCCGAGGCCTAGCATAGTGCCTGGCAAACAACGTATATGTGCCAATGGATGGACAGTGAGTGGGTGGCTGGTCACAGGCAGGAAAATGAATGTCTAAGTGAGAAGGAGGGAAAAAAGAAGAAATACATGTTTACATGTCCTCATATCAGGAGCCAGCTCAGTTCAGAGTTTTGTAGGAGAGCAGTCGGAGAGATTTAAAAGGTGGACATTTTCGTGGGTCAGAAGTCTGGACACAGCCTTCCTCAGCTGAGTACTGTGCTCAAGACCTCCCAAGGCTGAAAGAAAGGTATTAGCTGGCCTGAGCTCTTATCTGCAGGCTCTGGGGAAGACTCTGAATTCAGTTCCTTGCAGCTGTACGACTGAGGTCCCTTCATCTGCCTGTCAACAAACGCGCATTGAATTTTTATCATGCGTTGAATCTCTCACTAATTCTGCTGCATCTCACTGACTTCCTCTTTTGAGCCCAGCCAGGAGAAAGTTCTTTTGTATTGTACTGTACTGTATTGTACTGTATTGTATTGTATTGTATTGTATTGTAAAAACACACAAAACAAGCTCTTCTATTAAGGGCTCCCATGATTACATTGGGTCTACCAGATTAATTCAGGATGATCTACCTATTTTAAGATCTCTCGATTAATAACCTTATGGCATCTGCAGGGTACCTTTTACCATGAAACACACCACATTCACAGGTGTGACACCAGGGGGTGGGGATCTGTCTACCACAGTAGTTATCAGCAGAGTGAGTAACTATAATAGCAAATTGGTGAGGGCAGCACCTTCAATGACAGCCATGCAATTCGAAGGCCATGAAGTTAATTCTAGGAAGAGCAAATACAGCTTTAGAGCCAGACAGCTGTGTTCAAACCCTGTGTTCTACTGAATATTCAACTCTGAGTGCACTGTTAACCTCTCCCTGCCTCAGTCTCCTCCTCTGCAATGTGGAGATAATAATACACACACACAGGGATATTGAAAGGGTTGAATGAGTTAATGCAAAGGGCATAGAACAGTACTTGGAAAAGAGACACATCGGATGCCTCAATAAATGCTGTTACTTTCATTAAGCCTGAAAATGCAGTGGTAGTAATGTAAAATAAAACAACAAAACAGATTTGAGCCACTGCAGAAGTTACTGTTAGAGATCTCGATTTCATTCAGTCAGGCTTTTGATGAAATGAAATCCTGTAGCATCTGTGTTTGTTCCCTACTGCCGCTGTAACAAGATACAGCTCAAGATATCACGAATTTATTAACTTAGTGTTCTGGAGTCCGGTCAGAAGTCCGAGATGGGGCTCAGTGAGCTAAAATCATAGATTCATCAGAGCTTTGTCCTTCTGGAGGCTCTAGGGAAGAATCCATTTTTGTGTTTTTTCCACCTTCTACAGGCAGTCTGTATTCCCTGACTCCTAGCTACTTCTTTGGTCTTCAAAGCCAGCAATCACATCACTCTGATCTCTGCTTCTGTGGTCAGATTCTCTCTTCTGACCCTTCCATCTCTCACAAAGACCCTTGTAATCACATTGGGACCACCTGGATGACTAGGATATTCTTCCCATCTCACAATCATTAACTTCATTGCATCTACAAAGTCCCCTTCATAAGGTAACACATTCACGGGGCACACGAATTTAGATGTGGGCATCTTTGGAGAACTTTATTCTGCCATAGAAACTACCACCTAATGCATGATATATTTTAAAGCCAAATATCATATTTAAGTTGTTCAGGAAACATGTGTGAAACCATCCATTCAGTGCATATCAGCTAAACAAGATCGCCATGTATATAGTTGCTTCTGGATATTTCTTTTATGTAGAGATGGAAGGAAAGGGCCGTCAATTTTTGTGTTTGTTAGACTATTCCAAACTATTAGACTGTGTTACTATTTTAGGTTGTTTATACTATTTAAACTATGTTCGTCTATTTTATTTTTTTAATATTTTATTTATTTATCTTTAGAGGGGAAAGAAAGGAGAGAGGGAGAGAAATATCAATGTATGTTTGCCTCTCGTGCGTCCCCAACTGGGAACTGGCCTGTAACCCAGGCATGTGCCCTGACTGGGAATCAAACCAAGATCCTTTGGTTCGCAGGCCCACGCTCAATCCACTGAGCTATGCCAGCCAGGGCATATGTTAGTCTATTTTAAACTATTTTAGACTATCTTAAATGATTGGGTCTAATTTCTCTTTGCCCATGAATTACATATTTGCTGCTTCTTTTTTATCTAAAAGGTTTATTAGTCACCAATTTTTTATATCACTTGAAAACTCCTTCCAATATCTGTAGGTATAAATACATACATTTTACACATTTTCAATGATTGCCTTTTGTTGTACATGGTATTATTTTTAATTAGAGGAGTATGAATGAACAACAGGTGCTTTGATAAAGACTGGGAAGACAGGTTGAAATAAAAGACTGACTCCTGCCCTCAAGGATCTCTCATGGCACTGGAAGCGGGGAGGAATCCTGATGGGAAAAATAGTTTAAAAGGAGGAGACATGTTTAACCTATAGAATTAGAATTGCCTGGACTTGGAGATTGAGTGACTGGGTTGTCGGAAAGGGAAGGGTAGAAACTAAAAATAATTTATGGCTTAAAAAATTGGGTATTCTTGCCCTGGCTGGTGTGACTCAGTGGATTAAGCACCAGACTGTGAAGCAAAGGGTCGCTAGTTTGATTCTCAGTCAGGGCACATGCCTGGGTTGCAGGCCAGGTCCCTGGTAGGGGCATGTGAGGGGCAAACACACATTAATGTTTCTCTCCCTCTTTCTCCTTCTCTTTCTCTTTCTCTAAAAGTAAATAAATAAAATCTTTTATTTTAAATGGATATTCTTCAGTACCTCCAATTTTAATAGATAATATAGAAGAAAGAATAAGCTTGAATGGAGAAAATTATTTCCTTTAGACATTTGGAATCTGATGTGCCTGTTGAGTGCTCCCCCTACACAAGCATTCACTTATTCAAATACTATTTGGGAGATTATTACAGTATCTAGATGAGAGATGGCTGTGGTTCTGACTAAGGTAAAAGCAATAAAGCGGGGGGGAAAGAAAAATATCTTCATACCATATCTTAAAGTTGTCAGTTTGGTCAAAAATTCTTATGTGAGGAAGATGGAGTGGTGAAAGCAGCTGAATTTATGACTCTGGAGTTCAGGAAGATGACAGGAGCGGAGAACGATGATCTGGGAGCTACTGCATAGAAGGTAAAGAAAAGTGTGAGTGAATGAGATCACAGTGAA
This sequence comes from Sturnira hondurensis, assembly GCF_014824575.4. NCBI lineage: Eukaryota > Metazoa > Chordata > Mammalia > Chiroptera > Phyllostomidae > Sturnira > Sturnira hondurensis. The sequence continues at coordinate 354,802 of NW_028079344.1, read as the reverse complement.
GCAGGTGTACATTAGAAGGCAAGACAACACCTTCTAACCAGTGTCCTGGGCCAGTGTCTTGGGTTATACAGAATTTAAAGCACAGACAAGAAGCAAAAATAGAGCAATAATACAGAATCAGAAAGATAAAATGGAAAACAAAACTGCACTGAAGCAAAGAAAGAAGAGGATTTCAAGAAATAGGGAAAGTTCAAAAGGTCAACCACCAAAGAGTGGTTAAGTTGGTCAAGGAATAAAAATTTTGTCCACAAAGCTGGCAATTAGGAAATAACTATTGCATTTCCCAGCAGTTTTCCTAAAGCAATCAGGTAAAAATCATTTTGTACATATTGTATACATATATATATATATGCTATTCATTTTAATAAATGCTTATTATTTTTAATAGTATAATTTTAATGGAAATGTATATAGCTATTAAAATATGCTAATACACTATGGTTAGACTATTCATATCTCAAATATTTGGCATTTGAATATTTTCAAAATTTTTCAACATTACGAATAATGTCATAAATGTCATTTTTGATAAATGTGAAAAACTTTTTCTGGTTAATATTCTCAAGTATTATGCACTATTTTTCACTTGAAAAAAAAGAAGTGCAAGTAAATCTTAGTATCTTAAAATAATTTAAATATGCTAATTTTGAATAATTATTTTGCAAAGATTTTTTTCTTTGCTTTTTCCATCATTTTCAGATGCAAACAATCACAAACAGGACCTGTTGTCTAACCTGGAGCACACACTTGTACAACAAGCATTTCCTTACTCTACTGCATCCTGAAGCCCTCAATTAATGCAGCATTGTAATATATAATAATCCGTTTCCTTTCTCCACATTATAAACAGTTTGACACCCATTAGGGATAGGTTTCTTCATTTTCAAATGACTAAAGTAATTCTCCCCCATTAGCTATTTTTGTTGACCTCACTTCACTAGAGATCCTCAATCTAAGTTTTATTTTAGCAATCACAATTCTCTCATCTAATTAAAAAAAATGGGCCATTGCCTCAGTGGCCTGCATTCAACCTTATTTTGACTGGCAGCTTTCTAATAATATCACACATTCTCGTTTTCACCCCTGTACTTATTATAATAGTAGTTTCTGTTCCACTGAGTTCATGCTTTTTTCCACAGTTCTCTTTGCCCCATCCTGTTTTTTTATGTTTCTTTTCCTTCCCCTCCTATTTACTTAGTGACCTATTCAAATCTTTTACTGTTACAAATGCCTCAAGATGCATCCAATTATTTATTCAGCAGAAATTCCTGGAGGTAGATAAGCTGGATCAAAGAGTATGCAAAATGTTAAGGATCCTTGCACATATTGCCACAGGACATCCACAAAGGTTATCTGAATTTTCATTCCTACACTAGTTGCCATACTTGACAATTCTTCTCTATTGTGAATACAAATCTCATTCTCTTTAATCTAGATGTAGACCTATATGAAATAAATTTAAATACTCTTTTTACACGGCAATCCAGCAAATGTTTAATGAAAACTATTATTTGTTCCTGAGTCTTCAATGGCCCATCTTCCAAAAACCTAGTTTCTTCAGCAGTTCTCTAAGAACAGGACTTCGAGCACTGTCAGCATCCCAACTGACAAATTGTATCTTGTTCCAAGAAAAGCAATATCCTTCTTACCTTATGGTATAATTGTGTGAACAGTATTACAGTTGAATTGGGACCTCACAGAGTCCATTGAAAAATCTCTGAACATAAACACCCTTAGCTTGTCTGGCAGCTGTGCCAACCCATCTCACACTCAGATAAAATTTCCAAGCCATTTTTTACATGAAATCATGTTGACACGTTTCTCCCATCCTGTACTGTGCACTTGGATGTTTTAACACAAGTGAGAATATTATATTTATTTGTATTAAAGATCATCTTACAGATATAAATATGTCTTTCTGTCCAGGGCCACCCCTCACTATTATACAGGTTATGCACTAACTTTACAGATCATCAGTAATCACCTTAATGCAACTTATTTATTACTATAATTTTCCAGTCAATAGCAGTAAAGCCTTAAGGAAGAGACAGCTGGTTTCTAATTCACCCACCTAAAAGTACCACTTGGTCTACCAAGAATAATGCTTCTGCTGTCTAACTTCGAGACTATGAAATCTGCGCTCCAATATTTTAAATATTTTCCCATCATGTTGTATCTCATAATAGTGTCTAATATATCATCATCAAAGTTGATGATTAAAAAAACGTTCAGAACACGGCCAAAAAAGAAAGGCTTATGCATGCCACTAGAGACTGTTCTATAGCTTCCCATGAAAACGTTTACGATCGCATGCCATGCAGAGAAAGTCCGTGAGTTATGGATCTCCTGTTCAGTCCACATGTCTTTACTTTGTTTCAAAGTGTATCATTTTATTACAGGTATTACTGGAGAGGTTCTAAAGTTAATGCGCATTTCTTGGGAAAATTCGGTAAAATATATAATAAAATGCAGATAATAGAAATCATATAGAGGTAATCATGCTGAACATTTTTGTGTCATTGCTGTTCTTTGAAAATACTGATAATATTGAGGAACCTCTGTATTAGCTCCCCAGTGAGGGGGGAAAACACAATACAAGCATTATTAGAAGTGAAGAAAGGAACATGGATAACCATGCAGTAGAAAATAAGTCTATCATATGAATAGAACAGAAATAGACTTCATACCAATGCATTAAAAACTTAAGAGGATGATTTCCAACAATTAAAATAATTTTTTAACAAGAAGATAATTTCTTGGAAAAGTAAATTTTCTAAAACTCAATAAAAAACAGAAATCTTGAATATATCCACAATAATTTCAGAAATTGGTTCATTAGCTTAACAGGTACTCAGAAAAAAGACCAGAACAAATACTCTTATGAAACCTACAAGGAAAATGTAATATTTTTCATACAAAAATTTTTCCAGAAATCTGAATAAAAGAGATGTCTGATTCTTTTTAGGGTTTAGGATACTCTTAAACAGACAAGGGAGTGTGAGAAAGGAGATTTTAATGTGATTTCTTTCATGAACTTCATAGATTCTCTGTAAATATTTGAATAAAAGTAAATAATTGTAAACAATGTAAAACAACATGACCAGATAGGATTTGTTTGATAATAAAAGTAAGGCTTGACATTAGAGAACATGTTCACGTAATTCACAGCATTAGTAAAGTAAAGGAGAAAACACATGTGATTATCTCAGATTATGTGCCTGAAAGGCATTTCATCCTATTCAACACCCATTAATGATTTAACAGAAAAAAATGTAACAAGTTAGAAATAGAAAAACTTCTTAAAGTATATCTACATACCTATAGGTGACATGAACTTCATGTGAGGTTGCATCTAAAAAGTATTTCTTTTAAGTCCCTTAAGAAGATGATAAGCTTCTTCTGAAATGTATTGAACTAGATTTTGACTGTGGTTCTTTTTTTTTTGTTGAGGTTTACTTGACATATAACATTATATTAGTTTCAGGCGTACAACACAATTTGATATTTGTATATATTGCAAAATGATTGCCACAATAAGTCATTATCCATCACCATACTAAATTTTAAAAATTATTTTTCTCCTAATAAGAACTTTTAAGATACATTTTCTTAACAACTTTCAAATATGCAATGCAATTTTATTAACTCTATTCCCGTGCTATACATTACATCCACAGGATTTACCTACCTTGTAAATGGACGTTTGCATCTGTTCCTGCCTTCACCCATTTCCCCATACATGTAAACATGCCTGGCAGCCTCCAGGCATGTTGGGCATACCTCTGTTTACATGTAACGACTCAGGGATTTTTATGTTTGTTTCAGATTCCATGCTTAAGTGGGATCATTCAGTTTTTTTCTTTCTCCATGTGACTTATTTCGCTTAGCAAAATGTCCTCAAGGCCTATCCATATTGTCACAAATAGAAATATTTTATTCCTTTTTAGGCTGAATAATATCTCATTTGTGTTTGTGTGCATATATATACATATATATGTATACACACACAGAGGTATACACATACACTTGCATACACACATATACCACATGTTTTATGCATTTACCCATTGATGCACACTTGGGTTCCTCAGGTGTTTTGCCTATTATAAATAATGCTGTAGTGAGCATAAGGATGTTGGTCACTGGTTCTTTGCTGACATTTTTTCGTTTCTGTTGAAATCATTCTGTCTAGTTTGTCTTCTAGCATTTTCCCCTGGAGAGGCTCATTTCAGCATTATTACTCAAATTCTAGCATATCCAAAGCTGTGTTTTTTAGAGTCTTTATACTTGAAGGAGAACTTGACTAGGTAGAAAATGCTTGGCCCCTGCTTTCTTGACTTGATATCATAGATGTTGTTCCACCACAAGCTGAAGTTAAATGTTTCCGTGAGTAAGTCTGATGCCAACCTCATTTTCTCTCTCTTATCCTGATTTTATCTTCTTTTCTCTTTATTGATTATGCCATTACAGATGTTCCATTTCTCCCCCTTCGTTACTCCCCACCCTGGACACCCCCTCCCCCACAAATCCCCGCTTTAGTTCATGTCCATGTGTCACAAGTTCTTTAGATTCTATATTTCCCATACTATTCCTGCCCTTCCCCCTGTCTATTTTCTACCTACCATCTATGCTACTTATTCTCTGTACCTTCTCCCCCCTTCTCCTCCTCCCACGCCCCTGTTGCTAACCTTCCATGTGATCTCCATCTCTATGGTTCTGCTCCTGATCTAGTTGTCCTCTTGGTTTGCTTTTGTTTTAGGTGTGGTTGTTAATAGCTGTGTGTTTGCTGTCCTTTCACTGTTCATGTTTTTTGTCTTCTTTTTCTTAGATAAGTCCCTTTAACATTTCATATAATAAGGGCTTAGTGACAATGAAATATTTAAACTTGACCTTATCTGAGAAGTGCTTTATCTGCCCTTCCATTCTAAATGAAAGCTTTGCTGGATAGAGCAGTCTTGGCTGTAGGTCTTTGGATTTCATGACTTGGAATACTTCTTTCCAGCCCCTTCTTGCCTGTAAGGTCTCTTTTGAGAAGCCAGCTGAAAGTCTGATGGGAAGTCTTTTGTAGGTGACTGTACCCTTATCTCTTGTTGCTTCTAGGATTCTCTCCTTCATTTTCATCTTGGCTAATGTAATTATGATGTGCCTTGGTGTGTTCCTCCTTGGGTCCAACTTCTTTGGGACTCTCTGAGCTGCCTGGATTTCCTGGAAGTCTATTGCCTTTGCCAGATTGGGGAAGTTCTCCTTTATTATATGTTCAAATAAGGTTTCTACTTGTTGCTCTTCCTCTTCCCCTTCTGGTACCCCTATAATTCGGATGTTGGAACGTTTAAAGATGTCCTGGAGGTTCCTAAGCCTCTCCTCATTTTTTTGAATTCTTGTTACTTCACATTTTTCTGTTTGGTTGTTTTTTTCTTCCTTCTGGTCCACTCCCTTGATATGAGTCCCAGTTTTCTTTCCATCACTATTGGTTTCCACTGAGGCATTTCCCTTCATTTCAATTAGTTTAGCTTTTATTTGTTCCTCTAATTTGTGACTAAAATCAACCAGTTCTGTGAGCATCCTGATCACCAGTATTTTGAACTGTGCATCTGAAAGTTTAGCTATCTCTTGGTCACTTAGAAGTATTGGCCCTGTGGCTTTGAGCTGTTCTTTAGCCATAATGTTTTGGTCTGTTCTCGCCTTTTATGCATGAGGGGCGGAGACTTAGGTGTTCACCAGGGTGTGGTGACCCAGGTGGCTGGGTTGTGATGCTGTATGTGAGGGCAGGGTCAGAGAGAGGCAATGGTGTTAGTTCCATTCTCTCTCAGATTTCTGTCCCCTCTGCTGCTTCCCACAAGCAAACCGAGCCTCCCTGGTGCCAGCTCCTGGGTGTGTGGGCTTGCGCTTCCTCCAGGACCCTGTGGGTCTCTCCAACAAACTCTCTGTGAGCGTAGGAGCTTCTCTCGGCACCTTGACTCAGAAAGTTTTTCCAATTGGTGCTTTTAGGCTTTAATTCCTGTCGCTGGGGCCCTAGCCTATGTGATCTTCTCACTGCTTGATCCTTTGCCTGGTTTATCTGAGTGTGAATGTGTGACCACGGTCGGCCAGCTGCCTTACTCCCCCACTGGGTCTGCCCATTGCCACCCCGCACCTGTGATCTGCCAACCGCTGCCTGAGATGGTCCAGCAGCCACCGCTTTTTCCTGCCAGGACCCTTCTCCATTAGCCGCTGACTCCACCCCTCTTACCATTCTGGATGAATGGTTCATTGTTGTCAGACTTCTGTGCAGCTCAATTTTCTGTGTTTTGGTTGCATTTTTGTTACTAAAACTTTGTTGTCTTTAAACTTAGTTGTTCCAGGAGAAACAGTGTTTCCACCTACACCTCCATATTGGCCAGAAGTCTGATTTTATCTTTTTGCCTTACTGTCTTTATTGAGACTGGTGGGCCGTGGTTTTCCGAGTATTCATTAATCAAGGGCTTTTTTTTTTTTTGCCGTCACCACAGTTATGAACTGTTTGTTTATGATGTAATGCATCTATGTAGTCACACATCCTCTGACTCTCAGAAAAAAAACAGCTCTTTTCTCCCTCAGTTTCTTCAAGGTTGAACTCAAAGGCTGCCTATCACATGGAGACCCAAATGCTATAGTCATTTTCAGACATAATTTTTCTGCCCCTGAATGAGATTGGCCCATTCACTCTCCACCATCTCCTTTCATCCCAGCCCTACTCTGATTCCACAGCACATGCCTCTGTTGTTGAGGCCCCACTTTGGGTGGAGTATATATTCAACAGAGTTTCCTGGGCTCTGCTGCATCTAGGCTTGCTTCATACCTCCTATTTACATACCTCGTTGTTATGGCTTCCCTGGTTGATGTCCTGCCTGACACTGACTATGGAGTCTGGGGATTTTCTGCTGGTTTTGCTGGAAATGTGACTTGTGGGTATTTCTCTTCACTTGGTTGTGTTGTTGTTTTTATTGTTTGAAATGGATTCCAGGAGAAGTGAAAAAATTCTGTTTCTGTGAAAACCAGTCTTCTTAACATTTAGAAATATTTTCCTACTCTTTTCTTTCTATGAAAATGACTTTGCAAAAGGAAGCTCAGGGCATGTGCTTACCTACCAGCCAAGTTGATCTACAAAAATAAAAATAAAGAACAGTCAGCTTAGCACACTACTTTTTCATAAACCTAGGCTGCTTCTCTTAGGGCTCAAAGACCTTCCATTTAACTCTGGGTTCTAGGACGATGCTGTGTTATAAATTCAAGCCCATTGGGTTATTATCTTTGGATGATTCAAAAGGCTTATCCATCTTCACCTTTTTCTGCCACATTTAAGATTACCCACCTTGATTCTGGGGGCCTACTGGAAGTTCTCAGAGTGAACAAAGATATAATTTGACTAGGCACTAAAACTTAAGCTTAATGTTTGTAGGTATGCCCTCTTTTTGAAAAGGAAAATGTCTTCATTGGGAAGATTAAATTATTAACCTGATAAATCTCGTGATACTATAAGTCAACATCCTGCATACTAATTTTCTAAGTAAAAGGTATGTGTTTGACTGAAAGTGGATCATCACGCACAGTGACATCACATTAACCAGGGAAAGATACAGAATGGTGAGGCTTTATAAATAAGGCCAGCCCTGACAGCCAAGATAGAACACATGCTTCAAACTGTTTTGATAGTAGCAGATATGCTATCATTACCATCTCACCACAGCCTGCCAATATAAGAGCTCTCCTATTCAGTCATCAAAAAAATATTTATTAAGTACCTACTATTGCCAGGCTCTGAGTAGATGCAAAGGATATAAAGATGGTCAGAAGTAGACATGATTCCTACTCTCATGTTCCTTATTGTCAATGGAGAGAGAAACACTTTTCAAATCAATCACACATATAAATTTAAATGTAGTGCTACTATGGTAAGGACCACTGTTAAATTATGGTGGGAGCTCTTCCCTGCATGTAATCATAGCTGTTTCTTTCTTCATTGGAAGGAACTGTGGCTGAATACTGCTTCTCACAAAATCACAGCCCCTTTCTCACCACTTTCCTAAACATCTTGCACCTAAGATCAGAGTGCTATATGTCTGAACCCAAAATGTTTATTCTCTGCTTGCCTCCTATGCATCTCTCATACTTGCCCCATTAGATAATTGGCCAGTGGGGAGGCAGGGCCTCCTAACAGTGAGTTTAACTAAGAGCCTCAACCCAGGCAAGTGTCTTCAAAAATGCCAACAGTGGTCCTGGACGGTGTAGCTCAGTGGATTGAGCACAGGCCTGTGAACCACACAATCACGGTTTGACTCCCAGTCAGGGCACATGCCTAGGTTGCAGGCCAGTTCCCAGCAGGGGACTCAAGAGAGGCAACCATACATTGATGTTTCTCTCCCTCTCTCCTTCCCTTCCCCTCTAAAGATAAATAAATAAAATCTTTTTAAAAAAGCCAATAGTGAAATAGCCCATGCACCTTCTGAACCTTCTGCTCATGAAGGCAAGCCTATCCTAAGTGACCACTTTGCTCAATACATACAAAGGAGATTATGATACTCTAATAGCACATTGATTTAAGTTCAGAGAAACATGCCCTAAGAAGTAATGGTTGAGATTACATTTGAAGAAAGGGCTAGTGTAAATCAGGCAATCAGCCTAGAGAACCATGAAAGGCAGGAAGAAACAAAAGGGTCAGAAATGAACCTAGTATGGCTAAGTCACCAAGATGGTGCAAGATAAGTCTGGGAAGATTTGCAGGACTATATCATTCCTGGCTAAGGAGGTTGTGTTTACATTTTGGATTTTTTTATTTTTTACTGAATTTATTGGGATTATATTGGTTACTAAAATTATATAGATTTTAAGTGTACAGTTCTCTAATACATTATCTATATATTGTGTTGTGTGTCCACCAGCCAATATCAAGTCTCCTTCTATCACCATTTATCCCCCTGCACCTCCTCCTACCTCCCCTGACCCCCTTTCCCTCTGTTAGTCACTCTATGAGGCAGGGATTTTTTTTGCTTAATCTCTTCACTGTTTTCACCCAGTCCCCCGACATCCAACCCCTCTGACAGCTGTCAGTGTGTTCTCTCTATCTATGCATCTGTTTCTATTTTGTTGGTTAGTTTATTTAGTTCATTAGATTCCATGTATAAGTGAAATCATACAGGATTTCCCTTTCTATGACTAGATTATTTCACTTAGCATAATAATCTCCAAGCCCATCTGTGCTGTTGCAAAAGGTAAAATTTCCTTTTTAGGGTCAAGTAGTATTCCATTGTGTAAATGTACCACTGTTTTTTCATTCATTCATCTGCTGATGGGCACTTGGGCTGCTTCCAAATCTTAGCTATTGTAAATAATGCTGAAGTGAATATAGGAGTATGTATATTCTTTCAAATTAGTAGTTCAGAATTCTTAAAATATATTCCAAGAAGTGGAATAATATTTTGAATTTTTATATCCTTGTTTGTGTGCATAGGATTGTAAAAGTGAGAAAAGCTAATATCCACTTTGCCTCTGAAAACATCTCTTTAGATAAAGTCAAACTATATGTAAAGTAGAAAGAGAACCAATTAGAAGAGAACTAAAGTATTTCAGGTGAAAGAAAATGGATGAGGATGGTGGCAGTAATATTGAAACAAGGGGACAGTTTCCAGAGATTATGATCTACAGGCCTGGGTGATATGCAGGGTGAAGGAGGTGTTCCGAATGGTACCTACGTTTCTGCCTTACTTAAAAGGTGATGTTTCCATTCCCTGAAGTAGGCAGCACTGGAAGAGTTGAGGAGGTGGGTGGGGAGGAGAGGGGAGAAAATGAGTATAATTTGAAGGTGCTGGGTATGAAGTGCTTTGAGGTGACTAAGTGAGGCTGTCAGGTACCCAAAGTTCGTATGGGAGATTCATGAGCTGTCTGCATGTAAGAGGTTCTCATGAGATTTAAATTTCTCTTCACCATGTTTTTTCTTTTACCCTTTCCAATTTGAAGATCATTTTCTTTGATAGAGAAAATAGTAAAGTTTGAACCTTTGATGTCTTGTCCTCTTCCTGCTGTTGCTGCTCTTCCTCCTCCTCCATCATCGTCTGTTCACGCTGTACCATCTGGACCCAGCCTTGGGATTGTCCTTGTTCTTCTGTTTATTCCAAAGCACATCTTTTAAAATGGCCTCTTTTTTTTTTTACTGTCCTTGATTTTTTTATTCATTTTTTTTCCATTCACAAACTTTATTTTAAACTGAGCTTTAGCTCTTTGGTGCAATTCTTTTAGATGCTCATCATTACCTGTATTCTTCCTTGATTGTGAACTCACTTCTCATGTTTGAAAAAAAATTCCTTTATTTCAAATACTTCAAAATCCTCCTTGTACAATTTGGTTTCTTTGAAGGCATTCTTCTATTATTCTCATCTCAATCATTTGATGTTATATCATCAGAATTAAGGTTTGTGACCCCACTTTCCCTCCTGAATTGTCAGCCCTCTCAATAAAAAGTAAAAAGGACTCATGGGCATGGACAACAGTGTGGTGACTGCTAGCGGGAGGAGATTAAAAGGGGACCAAATGGTAATGGAAAAAATATAATGAAGATTTAAAAAACGACTCTCCCTGACTCTCCTTTTCTTTCTTTTCTTTTTCTTCAATTATTCATCTTCTTTTTTATTCTCCCCCTCCTCTTCTTTTCCCTCTTGCTCTCACTCTCTCTGGTTTCGGGGTTTTGTCTTATTGAAAATTAAATAAGATTGATTAAATAAAGAACGAATCATTAGATAAAATTAAATAATTAAATACTGACACAAATGGTTCTTTAGGTAGCTCTATAGGTGGTGAGCCCTCAAGGATTTCCCATGTTTGGGGTTATCCCTACTCTTACCCATCTCTCCCTGTCTACCCTCTACAGAATTTATAATATATAGCTAATTCTTATCATTACAAATATTATATGACAATATTTCTGTGACAAATTAATAATTTTATTAACACCTTTATCAAGATACAATTTGCAAACCATATAATTTACTTATTTAAAGTATGCAGTTCAATGGTTTTAATACAATCACACAGTTGTACAAACATCAGCCTAAGATAAGAACATTTTCATCACTACAATAAGAAACATTCATGTCCCAGTACTCCTACCTCAAGCCCAGGGCAACCACTAACCTACTTACTGTCTCCATAGATTCTTCCTATTCTGGACATTTCATATAAATGAATCAGACAGTATGTGATCTTCTGTAACTGGCTTTTTTCAAGCAGCACACTGTCTTCAAGATTCATTTATGTTGTAGCATTCATTTATATTTTATTTAATTTTAATGCCAAATAATAATTCATTGTATAGACAACACACATTTTTTAAATCCATTCATCAGTTGGAAGAAACTAAGTTTGTTTGCACTTTGGCGCTATTATGAATAATGATGCTATGAACATTTGTGTACAGATTATTATGTGGATACATGTTTTCATCTCCAGGATATATACCTGAGTGGAATTGCTGAGTCATATGGTAACTCTGTGTTTAACATTTTAAGGCAAAAATAAACTAATTATTACTTTTTCTTGATTATTTCTCATTAGAAGCAGTCAGTCTTGTTAACTCAGGAGAGGAGAATTTTAGGGTCTAGTTTTGCAGTGTGACAAAGACAAGAAAGGTTTACAAGTCTTAGAGCTAAAATTGCTTTGCTTAATCACAGTGTCCTTTTCTATTGATAAATAATAACCCGGGATGGGTCTTGCTATTGTGGTTGTACATTTTACTTAGAAAAGCTAGATTTTAATATGTGCTGCCCACTCAAATTCTAGGAACTGAAACACCTGGGAGAGGAAGCTGCAGCAGCTCCTTTGCCCATCTGGAAATGAGACAATTTTAAGTAAGCAAGGTTTTTCTGGGGTATGTTCCATGGAAGTCATTTATTTGTTAAGAAAGAAAACATGTTTGCCAAAGGAATTTTAAATCATGTTTAATTCATTTGAAGAAAATTAATGAATTATTAGACAATATGACTTTTTTAAAGAGAATTTTATGTCCAGAGGAAAGATATGTATTACTATTTTACTCCTGGATTCCTAAAGTCCCTCTCTTTATTATCTGCCTGAATGTTGTATCCAATTTGTTCAAAACCATGAAATACATCTGTCTTTCCATCACTGGTCAGACAATCACAGGTGTTCTCGTTTAAGGAAATTGCCAAGATTGCTTCCCCATGTGGATTTCTCTTTGACAGAATATACATTATCCACTGTATGGGAATCAATAGCCTAAGAATCCACTGAGATAATGAAAAATAGCAATGTAATTTTGCTGGGACAGTGAGCATGCAGGGCATTATTCCTGCAAATGCTGTGCAAAACTGCATGGGCTTAAAAATCCATACTAAATATTCACTTACGTGATATTCTTTAGTGATAAGATTTGATTTCATTAGGTATTGCATAGGAATAAAATGTACAGTTGCAATTCTAGAGTTGTGAGCCATGGCCAACCACTCCCCACCTCCCAAGTTCTGTGTTTACTGCCTTACTCACCCACTTTGCATCGGCAAATCGTAGAGAGAAGCTAAATGCTCTCAGCTGCACCACACCAAATCAGAGCTGAGATGAATAATGAACTTAATTTTCCATAAAGACATTCTGTTTGGCATTTCAGCTAATAAGGTAAGCTAATGGTAGTTCTGGGCTATGGAAAAGAAAATAGTCTCTTTGTATTTGATTTCTGTGTTAATTCATAATTCTTCTTTTAACATGCTGGAGTTAATTTTATGTGCCACTATTCCTGTGAATTTGGGATGAACAATTTTATCAAGAGTACCCCCAATGTACCCTTTTCCTTTGATTTGGTTGCTTATGGTACTAGAGGGGCTGAGGGAGAAATACAGCTTTTTGGTAAGAATGTCATCTATGTAATACATTTTTATCATAGTACAAAGTGAATGTAGCTAAAATAGCAGAATATTTAAATGCAGAAAAGACAGACAAAATTATTTATGCACTGCTTATTGAATATATTTAGCATTTAGCATGTTATATTATACGTTGATGTTGAATGTGCTCTAAAGAAAGCAGAATGCATACATCATGTTGGGTCCTGAGTCATTTCATATCTAAGTACATGTTATTCTACAGAAGGTAGTATTTTCAGCTTTTAAAATTCCAGCTTTAGTTGTGTTTTATTTTGTAAGATAGTATTTTTAAAATAGCAGTATCCAGTAATATGAGTTTTGGCTATTGCACTCTTATTTACCATGGCCGCAACGATTTTAGTTCATGTGGAAAATGCACTTGTTTGCTCACTGAAGTTCATGGAATTAAAAACCATGAGACCTCGCTCTGAGACTTCCGGGGATACTTCAGCGGGGCTTTTTATGAGCCAGTTTCCCAGTCTTTAACATGGATTTTTATTTTAGTCAGATTGAAGCACAAATCTCTGTAACTAGCAAAAGCTTAGCAAGATGAAGAGGGAATTGTAATTATAATCTTTTCTTTTCTACAAGAATAAAAAATGGGAAATATGATTAAAATTTATGTTCTCAGGGCTCGCTGCCATGTCACCTGAAAATTAGAGACTCTATTCTTTCAAAGTAGGTGACCTCAAAAGGTATATCCGAAGGTCTATGCAAAACAGCCAAACTATGTGGGAAATTTTGGAGAAATGGGAAGGAAATGTTTCTTGTTCCCACTGTCTAATCTTCCCATTCTGTGTGGGGAATGGGCTGTGGACACCTGATATCTTTGTTTTGTGGAAATCCTTAAAAATCACAAGCAGACTTTTCTAGAAATGAAAGAACTTTTGCTGCCCCCCCCTTTTGAATTGTTCACAATGTCTGTTTTTCTTAAAAGTACAAACAAGACGCTTGAGCACAAGTATTTAGCTAGCACTAATGACTTTGTTCCACTTAAATATCATCCATGCTCTACCTACAAATTTTAGCCATTTCTCTTGAAACCTCTCTAATTTAGTAAACCTATGAGAAGTAGGTGTGTCCTTTTAGTCTATCACAGTTCACTTTTAAGAACACCAAGGCAGACGTATGTTACCTACCCATATGTTCAATTTCATGGCTGTTCTCTGTTTGTAGAACTCTGTTCTCTGTTGAAAGAACTCAGATGTGGCAGGTTGTTTTAGATTTGTAATGTGTTCATTTTCTTTCCACTCTCCCCCCTTTCTCTCTCACACCTCTTTGCTCTAGACCACCCTGGCTGCCCCATCCCCTTTTTTGCTCCATTAATTCTAATATTTTTCCACTTCCCTTCTCCCCAGTCTCATTGGTCCAGAACCTGTGGAGTGCATTGTGTCCATTTTAAAGCTGGAAGAAACTAGCTAGAAAGCAAATTTTTATGACCACTAAGTTGTTTTTTTCTATTTCCTATCATTTGTAGGATACATAAGACTTTATACCAGCATGACATCCTATACATTATTGCTGCCTAACACCAACCTAATGGTGTAAATCTGCAAAGCTATCTGACCAGCTTCCCTTTTATGATTCTTTTGTGTCCAGCGGTCAACCCACTCATGCTTCAAGCTGAGATGCACAGTTGCCAAATGCAAGGCATGTATTAATTACAGACTCACATGTGAAATCCAAGTATTAATTAATGCAGAAAATCTAGAGAAAACAGCACCACCACATTTTCTTCTCTCTCTCTCTCTCTCTCTCTCTCACACACACACACACACACACACACGCACACACACACTTAGCAAAGACCACAGAGCATCCATCCACTGAGGACAGTGGTAACTGAGACAGCAGCATGGTTACAGATGGCCCACCATCCTAAGACATTCTTGGCACTATGGAAAAGAGACCTGAGCAGAAGGCAGCAAGCAGATTTGTTCTCAGATACATGGGAAGCCCATTCTTGGGGACAATCAGAATTAAGTGGAGGAGGAGGAAAGATGAGAGAAGACTAAAATATCACTCAACTTGGTTATTATTGTTAGTGTTACCTAATTTAAGCTTACAGGCTAGAGAACACAAGGATATCTGCATTATAGAAATGAAGGCATTGCTCAAAACCTATCATCCCTAAAACCGGGCCGAGTACCCTCCCCACAGGCCTCCTCATCCTGTGCTTCCTACCTCTGTCCATAGCACCACTGCCTACCCACTTTTTTCTGAGCCCAGAAACTCAGGAAAACCTTTATCATTTCCCCTCTACCTCACCCTCACATTTCCAGGGAAAACTCATAGAAGTTCATTGGATGAATGAGTGAGTGGAAAATCATCAACTCTCATAAATTTTATTTCGATTCACTTCTCTCCATTCCCTCTGCCACTACGCTAGTTAAATCTCTCTGCTCTCTCACCTAGATTATTGTAAATATCTCCAAGTCATCTTTCTCCCCCTACTTTTCCCTTACTACTGTCCATTGCATGGACAGTAGCCCCAGATAACATTTCTAAACTACACATAGAATCACTAAATCTTCTGTGTATAAATCCTTCAATGATTCCTTCTTACCCTTGGGATAAAGTCCAAACTCCTAAACATGAGTTACAGCATAAGACACAAGTGAAGACTGTTTCCTTCACAGCCTCCTTTCATACCACACCCTCTGTCAATCTTCACTTTAACCGTTCTAATCAACTTTTAACTTTCACAAAGGTGCCATGTCCTCATGTCCAGGACCTTCACATGAGCTGCTTTCTCTTTTGTCTCTTCTCTCTATCCATCCCAAACTCCTGTCTTCCCCACTGGCCCCTGTTTCAACCTTCTGGTCTCCTCTGAAATGGCACTTTCTCCAAGAAGCCCTCTTTGGCCATGTTTGAGTTCAGTACCTTCTCCCAATATGTCCTCTTAGTGTCCATCAGTCCTTTAACATGCCTCTTCTACTTTATCTAGGACGGCCTACTTCACTAACCTACTAGTTCCACGAAGGAAGACATCCAGTCTTTTATTCACAGTTGGTAGCCATGATCAAGCTGGAAGTAAATTCTGTAGGAATGCATGAAGAGATACTTGGACTCCGTAACAAGCTTTATCATCTTTTGTTTTGATGATGTTGCAGAAACTGGATGCAATGATTCTTTGTTACTTATTCCTGCAAAGTACTATGATAAAGCAGTTCACATAAGTTCCTTCATCTTGTCCATATTCCCATTTCATAAATGAGACAACTGAGTCTCAAATTGCCCTAAGTTTTTAAGGAAATTGCCCCTTAGTCTGCTGAGTCCCAGGGCCATTCTCTCTCTTCTCCACATGGCCCACTGCCTCCTTATAACAAAAGAAAATCTTAATCTTAAAAATGGTTAGTGGATTGTAAAAAAAAATTCTTGATTTGTCATTGCCTACCTGTTCATTCGCTTTCTGCCCTCCAGCAGTGGTCTGCCCTGGGTGTACTTTTCCCCATTGTTCATCTGAAAGTACCTTTCTTTGTACTGTATTCTTTACTCTTAAGCTTTCTTCTATAGCCCCTATGCCTCCAGGAGTTTTCTGCCTTTCTTGCTCTCTCCACAGTGAAAGTAGCTGGGCCTTACATTTCTGTTTCATTCCCATTGTCCTTTTCAACACTTTTTTTCCTGGTTCTGCTCTATGATTACTCTTTCCACAATGCTTTTGCCTGGGCTCTGTGAGTCCTTAACGTTTGTTAGCCACAGCCTCACATCAGACCACTTAGGGGGTTTCTACTAGCCTTTCATGGGGGAAGCAAATTGCTACTTATTCCCATCCAAGCACTTAATTAGCAGTGCTCTCTATGGAAGAAATATCTGGAAATACAGCTAGAGAAGGGAAATGGAACATTTCTGGGAGATGTTCCATTTTGTGATGGTCTTCAGGGTCCTTGAGATCCAAACTAACACATGTAGCACACAGTCTCAAAATGTGAGGGACCATACAGCATTGTGTGAAGAGCAAAGCCTTTTGCATTGACAGACTTCAGTTTGAATCCTGTTTCTACCATTTCTCTATGTGACCTTGACTGAGTTAATTATCTCTGTAACACAGATAATAATGGTGCCTACCTCATAAAATGATACCTGGCAAAGGGTCAGTATTGATTCAACATAAAGTAGTGTTGATGGTTGTGGTATGTGCAAAATGGGTCAGAATATGGCCATATCCTGATCCCAGTTAACAGTCAGTGTTATTTACCTTCTATGGGAACTGTGACTTTGCAGGTGTGACTATGTTAATGATATTGGAATGGAGACATTATCTTGGATTATCTGGGCAGCCACTAAATGATCACAAGTATCCCTGTAAAAGGGAGACAGAGGGAGACTTGGCCACAGAAGAAGGCCATTGCGACCATGGCAGCAGAGAGGCATGAGGAGGCCATGCTGTTGGTTCTGAAGTCAGGGGAAAGGGACTTGAGCCAGGAAGAGGGAGAAGGAATGCATCTCTCGGAGGCAGAAAAGGCAAGGAAATGGATTCTCCATTTCAGCACTGCTAAAACCTTGGTTTTAGTTCAGTGAACCAGTTTCAGACTTCTGACCTCCAGAATGGTGAGAGAGTAAATGCCAGTTGCTCCAAGCCACTAAATGTGTGATGATTTGATAAAGCAGCCACAGGAAACTAATACTGTGGTGACAGCTTTAGAAATGAAAGGTGACTCTGGGTGAGCTGATAATGTAAGAAAGGCTGATGTGGGGGACAGAAAAGCCCTTTAAATGTTAAATGTGCACCTGAGGGCATGGTTAGAGGTATCACAGCACCAGTGCCGCTCCTTCGCTCCTTCGTGTTAGAGGAAATGCAGAAGGAAAGGGTAGAAGGGTGAAGCCATGCATGGGGGATTTTAGGCAGAAAGGAAAGTAAAATCTTGTGGAGAAAGGATGTACTAAATGGTGTCTGAGGGTGGGATGTGACAGTGGAGGGTGGCTGAGCAGATGGTGAATGCCCTCCTTGCTCAGAAAAGAAGAATCAGTTCAGAAGAAAGGCTCGTTGGGGAAATTTTCCTGGGCAGCCAGGCTTGCTGGGAAAGGGAAGAAATATAGATTTAGACAAGACGACCTGTGTCGCAGAAATAAAAGCAACCACTTCTATTGCTTTCAGCCATATGGCTGATTTTAAAAAACACCCAACATCCAAGAGAAGGAATTCTGAAAAACATGTGTTGCACTTTAGATAAAGTCAAGATTATTAGCAGGAGACTGAGCACCTCCACCTTAATCTGTTTCTAGTGGTACCCAGAGAGGACTCCGTCGAGGTGAAGCTTGTTTTGTCTGAACTCTCCATGTATTGTACGTAATTTCCTATTTCCTATAGAATGCACTCTGCCATTTCCCATGGCTGGGACTCCACATACACTAGGTCCTCTGCTGTTACACCACCTTGCCCTGAGTGCAGCTGGGAAAGTACACCCATCATTCAGGTATCTGGTCAGGTATGACCTCCTTGGGCCAACTTCCTTGCTAATTGCACTGTCTAGTATGTGTTTTCTAGCAATTTCCATAGTTGACTGTAAACACAGTTGAGTGTTTGTTACTCCCTCCCCTTCTCTAATCTCACCTCTCCCTCCAACAGGCAGAAAGATCCCTGAGGGCAAATATGAATCTATTGACACTTGTGTCTTCTGCCCTCACAGTGTTCGGCACATCAGAAGTAGTCAATACAAGTGAATGGATGAATTGATTCATTAATCATATCTTGTGGACAGAGATATCACGAAATGAAGAAAATAATAAAGTTCATGAATTCTAGGTCAATGTCTAAAGAAAATTAGTCTTCCTACCCTAATCTTTCAAAAGCAAGAAGTTATAAAAGGAAGAACTGCTTCATGCATGGAACATGGATTAAGTCCTTTATCATTTCTTGTTTAGTTCAAATTACAATTGAACCTCTAAATTAGAATTTAAAAACAACTTTTCTGTACTTCCAAATCTAATTTGGCATCTCTTTTATAAAACACAACTTTTTTAACCAAGGCAGGCTACAAAAGGAGAATAATAAAATGCTATGTTAAATGCACACTAATTTATGTTCAAGTATAATAATACTACAGGCTGTTTTTTAACTACTGTATTGCACATTTGAGGAAAAATTATCTAAGAGTCATACTTTTTTCTTAAAAATTTACATTCATCATGCTCAATGAACTATTTATAAATGAATACTACTATCATAATTTTATTACAAAAATAAGAGCAGCAGAAAACACCTCACATGCACATTTAAAAAATTATCTGATATGAATGAGCCACATCACTAATAAATTATCAAGCGATTAAATGTCTACAGCATCTACCCACAACAAGCGAGCAACTCAAAGGGCTACTTGGAATGTCCAAGTCTCAGGAACAAGTTGTAAACTACTTTATGTTCCTTCCACTTCCATTTGAAGTATTTAGAAAATATAGAATTACATAGTTAACAACCTGGCTCGAAGAGTATACTCATTACTTACAAAAATTTCCTGCCCATTACCAAATAGGGTAATTGGTGGGTGGGGGGTCACTGGGCCGGGGCTGCTTAAGTACAACCTTGCACTTCCCTCATATAGCAAATATGTAAAATTTGAACAATTCCTTTGTGGCCAAGGCACAGCGCCAGGCATTGTAGGCCATGCAAATACCTAGCATGCCCAGTTGCCATGCTCTACAACTGCTGAGAATGTCTAGTCATACTGTTTATAAACCACACAATGGAATATTTCTTCACAACTGAAAAACTCTGATGGGTATGATTAAAATTGATAAATTACTAAAAAAGAATAACTACCATTTAAGTATTCCCTTGTCTCAAGTACATTAGTTATATTTTACTAGCCTACATTACTCTGTATTTAAGTCTTGTGCTTGTGACAGAAGAATAAATTAGTTGGGCTAAAACACCAGAAAGACTCAGCTTTTTAGCCAGTCACTCAAGCTTTCTTACCACAGAGGGTTAACTATAATTCTAACACAGTTCCTGCCTCTCTCGCTTGTTCTCTCTCCCTTCTCCTCCCTCCCTCCCCTGCCCATTGTTTTAATTCCATGGCTCCATCCCAAACTACATATTTTTAAATCACTAAGAAATTAGATGTCATCAATTAATAATGTACTACGGGTTTAAAAATTGGTCTTTTTTCCAAACTACCACAGAATGTGGAGAGAAATAAAAATGTTTAGTGCAGTCATCAGTGCATGTGATTTTGATAATTGGAGCTGTTTTGCTTTCTTGATTATAAATTATGTCTAAATTTTTAAATGTTGGGTGTTTTAAAAGTTTTATTTATAAAGGTGATACGTTTGTATTAAGTAGGAGATTAATGATGTCGGTTGTTGGCAAAATTAATGTGTTTACACCTGAGTTGAAAATCACATGCAAACACAGCTGAAAGGAGTCATAAAAGGGAATATATGTAAGGAGCACCTTATGTCTAAATGCTTTATTTTTATAAAAGGAAATAAGCACTCTGTGTTATTGAGGAGGGAAAGCTAATTCATTATAGTGAAGGCTTAAACATAAAAGGAAAGGAAGAAAGAATATAACATATGTTTGGATTTCAAATCCTGTTACATCATGATACCACAGCTGGAAAGAAGAAGGAAAATGAATTTGGAAGGCCTAGACCATATGCACAGTCGGCCCCCCCAAAATCTCCGTGCCACTTTACTAACACACTTTTTCACATGGAGCCCTTGGACCTAATGAGAGGCTAAATCTTGCCTTTGTGTTAGGATTTGATTGATTTTTTCTCTCATTGCGAGTTCTCCTATAGCCCACCCCAGGGCCCTGAAAGCATGCTTCATTGTTCATTATTAGTATTTATCACTTTTACAGAATGCCAAGGGGTGCTCCAAACTATGCCATGCTAGTCAAAAGAAAACAACTCCCTGCTCTTGAATCCAGACCATTAAAAGCATTTACCAGATTGAGGAAAAGGAAAATACAGTCGTGATAAAGCAATGTATTCAGTGGGAGGGCCACTTAGGCTACCTCTGAGAGGCAGATTCTGAGGGGAGAAGGAAGAATGGGTGATTAAGAATTCTTTCTCCATCTTAATCTGACCACCCACTGGGACGGCTTCAGGTCAGCAGGCCACCTGAGAGCAGGAGCAGGTGCAAGCCCCAAACAGAGCAAGCCAGGTATTCAAGTCACATAATGGGAGTGGTGAAGAGTACAGTTCCTTCTCAGTGGGCAAACAGCATTCAGAGTCAGGAGAATGTCTGAAGAAGGAAGAAACAGAGTCTAACCCCATTACCTTTTGCAAGTATTCAGAGAAAACTTCCAAAACAACTAAGGATAACAATGCTGCATAGTGCTGACATGCACCTTTGCCCTTACACAGACTTGATTTCCTCTTTCATATTAGCCAATAAATGCAATTTCCTTCTAAAATGTGTTTTTTCATAAATAAAATCAGTAAGATTATGAGATAGGTGTATTTTTCAGTGGTGGGAAAGTGATGCACTTGGTTTCATTTCCTCCTGGTGTCGTAATCCTTTGCCATCATCCATGCTACCAAGATCGGAACATTGATTTTAATATTTTATACTTTAGTTGACTACAGTTCTCCTGTATATATACTCAGTTTGAAATTTTGGATGACAGTATATTTTCAGCTCAACCTATTTTGATTCTTATTCTAGACTCTGTGGAATCATATGACAGCAGATTTAAGGCTAATATTTATCACTTATTTTTGGCAGGTTGGCATAAACATTACAAAATAAGTCTATAGAGTCAGGTAAAATATACTGAAAATCATTTTTGTATTTTATTTTGTAACCATAGTGCCTGAAACATAGCAGGTAGTCAATAAATAGTTGACAAAAGAATGATGGGGGAAAGTACATAATTAGAAGGTGAAAGAAGGAAAAAATCTTCCTGTGCAATTATGAAAAACTTTTTCCAACCATTAATTACAGTGACCAAAAAGTAAAACTCAGCTGATGTGTGTGTGTGTGTGTGTGTGTGTGTAAAATTCAATGATTGGGATTAGTTCCAAATTGCTGTAAGTTATATGTTAGAAAGGAGAATAATTTACATGAAGTCCTCATAACATAAAACTTGCCTTCCTTACATAATATAAATGGTAAATGTGGCATTAGAATTCTGTTTCTTTCTCCAAAGAATATTTTTTAAAAGCACCCACAAATGTCAGCCCATCTATTTTTAAGCAGAGTGCTGCTGGATAAACAGCCAAACCGTCTAAACCCAATGGGAAAATTCAAAGTTTAAATAAGCTGTTTTATCTCATTGAAAATAAGTGGTGCTGACTGACACAGAACATATGGGTTTTTGCATTTTACTTACGTGCACATTTCTTAATTTTGAATATGAAATTCTAGCCCAAGCTTAAAAAATAGAAAAACAAAATATATACTTTAGTAATAAAGGTTCCACTTTCTAATTCTCCTACCCAACACTGACTAACTTCCATCTCTAACTTCTTCCTTGGATTTTCTTTTCCAGTAACACAGGAGGCTCGGTAGATTGAGACCATGCAAAGGTAATGCAAATTCTAAAAGACCTATACTGGCTGTAGGTTTTCAGTATCTCCACAGAGTTCATCTTTTTTTAATAAAAATAGGTTTGGCTGAAACTGGAAACAACCTAGGTGCCCATCGGTAACTGAATGGATCGAAAAATTATGGTACATACACACAATGGAATTCTTGCAACAGCATGGATGGAACTGGAAAGCATTATGCTGAGTGAAATAAGCCAGGCAATGAAAGACAAATACCATATGATCTCACCTTTAACAGGAACCTGAACAAAACAAACAAGCAAGCCATATATAACCAAAGACACTGAAATAGAGAACAGGTTGACAGTGACCAGAGAGGAGAGGGGAGGGAATTCCAGGGAGAAAGGGGAAGGATTTGCAGGAACTCGTATAAAGGACACATGGACAAAAACTAAGGGGGGTGGAAATGGGAGGGAAATGGGGAGCACAAGGGTGGGAGAGCGGGATGGGAGTAAAAGACAGAAAACTACTTGAATAATATTTTTTAATTATTACAAAAAATAATAATAATAATAATAAATTAAAAAATGGGTTTGGGTTTCTCCAAAAAAATCATTTTAATAACATTTGTGTATCTTAATTCTGGAAAAAATACAAACAGCACACAGTGGTTCAGAGTTAGAGGTAAAAGCCCCTGCTGCCCAGTCTCCACATTCCTACTTTCTAAAGGTAGCCACCACTTTATCATTTCAACATTTTCCTTCTGACATTTTATGCATATACTCACACACAAAAATATATGCTATATATGTGTGTATATATACATATAGATATGTAAGCACATTTTCTTCTTTTTCCAAAAGCTAGTACTATAACATAAATACAACTCAGCACTTGGCCCTTTTACTTTAGTACATATTGGTCTTTCGATGCCAGAACATGGAGATCTACCCTCCTCTTTTTAATAGCTATGAAGTGCTTCACTCTATGGGAGTGTTCATTCGGTTACCAAATGTTTCATGCTCATCTTCCATGTGTCAGGCACAATTCCAGACACTGAAAATTCAGAAGTGAACAGAACAAAATCCCTGCCTTCATAAAGACCATATTCTACAATATTTTAGCATCGCATATGGAGGAACTAGCAGAATATCACTACACATTGAAGAGCGTTTCCAGTATCATGCTTTATCTTTTACAAAGAATCCTGTAATGAATCACCTAGTAAATAAATCTTTATACCAATTTATCAGTTGAATAAATTACTGATATTATTTTTACATATTTAGCCTTTCAATGTTTTCTTTACATTGTCAACCTCTTGAAAAATAAGTGGTGAATTTTTATTGTTAATTAAATGAATATAATAATGGAGTTTTTACATTGAGGTGCTCTATCTTTTGTAAATACACATATTCAAGTAACTTACATTAAAATTGTATCTGAGTTGAATCCTCCTAGACTAGCCTATGATAATTCTCCAAAGGCGATAAAGTCAGATGCCTGAGTTTCCTCTACTTATATCAATTACATGTGCTAGAAACTGCTATTTAAATATTCCATGAACCAAAATGCCTCTCAGACACAATTTTTAAGTTATATTGTGTTGACCGTGCTATTACAGTTGTCCTGATTTTCCCCCTTTGCCCCCATTCACCCAGCACCCCCCATGCCTCAGGCAATTGCCCCACCATCCTTCATGTCCATGGGTCATCCAGTTCCTGTACTGTACTTTACACTCCCATGGCTATTCTGTGACTACCAATTTGTATTTCTTAATCCCCTCACCTTTTCACCCATTCCCCTACACCCTTCTCCCATCCCACAACCATCAAAACACTCTCAATTGAGCAGATTATATATATCTGCTCTTCTTGTTTGCTTAGCTTGATTTTTAGATTCAATTGTTTATAGATATGTATTTATTACCATCTTTTCATAGTTTTGATCTTCTCTTTCTTAAATAAGTCCATTTAAAATTTCATATAATACTAACTTGGTAATGATGAACTCCTTTAGTTTTTTTCTTGTATGGAAAGCACTTTATCTGCCCTTCGATTCTAAATGGTAGCTTTGCTGGGTAAAGCAATCTTGGCGGTAGGTCCCCATTTCATGATTTTGAACATTTCTTGCCAGTCCCTCCTGGCCTGAAAAGTTTCTTTTGAGAAATCAGCTGACAGTTTTTCGGGTACTCCCCTGTAGGTAACTAACTGCTTTTCTCTTGCAGCTTTTAAAATTATCTTTGTCTTTAACCTTTAACATTTTAATTACAATGTGTCTTGGAGTTGGCTTCTTTGAATCCATCTTGTTTGGGACTCTGTATGCTTCCTGGACTTGCATGTCTATTTCCTTCACCAAATTAGGGAATTTTTCTTTCATTGTTTTTTCAAACAGATTTTTTATTTCTTGCTCTTTCTTTTTTTTTCTGGCACCTCTATGTTGTGAATATTGGACTTCTTGAAGTTTTCCCAGATGCTATTTATAATACTATCCTCATTTTTTTGGAGAGGGGAGTATCTTTTTGATGTTGTTCTGATTGGTTGTTTTTGCTTACTCATGTTCCAAATCACTTATTTGATTCTCGGCTCATCTACTCTACTGTTGTTTCCCTATAAATTGTTCTTTATTTCAATTAGTTTATCCTTTGTTTCTGACTGGATCTTTTTTATGCAGCTGAGATCCTCTATGTCTTAGTAGTGTTGCCGAATGTAGTATGTGTCCTGTAGGGTCCAGTGGCACAGCCTCACCTATCACCCAAGCTGGGTGTTTGAGATGGGCCTTTAGTGTGGTCTGAGTACATCCTCCACTTGTAGTTGAGCCTTGATTGCTGTTGACAGCTCAGTGGGAGGGATTTACCTCAGCCCGTCAGCTGCAAGGACTTACTGTGACCAATGGCCACCACACGCTGCCCTCCATGGAGGATCAGCTGTGCAGAGGCAGGGTGGCGGTGCTCTGAAATCGTCTTGAGCCACCCCATGGGTGTGCAGGCTCTGGTTTTCCTGGTTGGTGCAGGTCAAAGTCAGCACCCACCTGTGTTTTGCCTAGGACACCCTGCCTGAGTTATAAAGCAATCTGAGATGGCTGCTACTTGTGCTGGGCTTGGAGATTCCCAGGCAAAGCCAAGCTGTGAATCTACGCTCACTGAGTATAGCTATTGTTTATGTGAGAGAACTTAGGAAGTTGTGAAACATGAACCAAGGCCAGCCACTCATATGGAAAAGCAGCTAGGGTGGGCCCATAAGTTGGTTGGGGCAGAGCCTCAGGGGGTATCCCCTCCAGTGCAGGGCAAATACTGTCAGCCAGGTTGATAGAGTCTCAGATATGGCACCAGCTTGCCAGCTCTGTGAAGAGAGAGTTCAGAAATGGGACCCCATCAAGTGTCTGCTCATTTTGATGCCAGACATTTCAGTTTCCCCTTGTATACCACTGGTGCCTTTCAAGCTACTCCCCCAGTACTGGAACTCAGAGGGAGTGAGTCTGAATAGGCGAGCCTGTGTGTAGATTTTTTAAGAGAAACTGCTTGTGGCTCCAGCCGTTTCATCCCCTGACTCAATTCCCACTGGTTTTTGCAGCCAGAAGTTGTAAGGATTTCTCTTCCTGGCACTGAAACTCTGGCCTGGGGTGACTGGTGTGGAGCTGGGACTCCTCACTCCCAAGATATCCCTCCCGAACTTTTATCCACCACATGCTGATGTGGGACCAGCCTGTTCCCCTTCCCGCCCCTCTTACTAGTCTGGATGAATGTGGTTTCTTTTTAATTCTGTAGTTGTCAGACTTCCATCCAACTTGATTTCTGATGGCTCTGAGTGATGGTTGTTCTATACTTTAGTTGTATTTTGATTTGGTTGTGGGAGGAGGCAAACCATGTCTGCCTACACTGCCATCCTGACTGGAACTCTCCAAGACACAGTTTTTATATCTCCTTTTGGTTTCTGCATAACATAAGAACAAAAGCAAAGATGTTTTGTAAACCCAAACAAAGCAAATAAATGTATTTCTCCTTTCATATAAAATTCAAGAAAATTATACCTTCAACTGATACTTAAATGTTTTTTGTTCAGAAAGCCATCCCCCAAAAATACCTAAATAGGGAAATCGCTCATAAGTTTCTTTTGCCTCTATGCCCATGTATTTATTGCCATTGGAATCAGGTCAAAATTCACATTCAGCATCACCTTGGATAGAAGAGGAGAAGAAATGCAAGTTGCCACATTGATAGGTATACAAGGAAGAAAGTCGTACCCCCTTCACCTCAGTGGTTGGAAGGGCACTGCAATATCCCTGCCTTAGCCTCCTCCTACCCTACCATGTCTCATGCACCCGCAGAACACATGCTCCATGTTCCAGACTTCCAGTGTTATTGGGGACACCTGACTGTGTTGGGAGCCACTTGTGTTTTTTTCTGATGTAAGAATTATATCTCCCTAAAAAAAGCTTCCTCTGGACATTCTGAAACAAAACAGTTTATTTCACTTTGTTCTGGATGTTGTCCAAATCTGTCTCAGGGGAAAAGAAGACAATTTCTTTTTGTCAAATAGGATATTATGAGGGACACTTAATTTAATGCTGTTCTATTAATTCAGAATTTTTCACTCTGCACAAACAATTGCAAACCTGAGTGCAAAGTAAGTACCCACTCGCCCGGCTGCGGCAAAGAGCATGTGAACTACAGAGGCCAGCCTCGTTATGAGGAAGCATGAATATCTGAAGAACCCAATCAGGTCAGCTTGACTCATCACCAAAAGGACAAAGAAAGGGGAAAAAGACCAAAGCAAGTCTTTTTCAAATGAAATGTATCTGCATAGTTAGTGTTGGTGGGTAGTTCACAATGTAATAAGGAAAACACCATAATTGAATATGAAGTGTGCATATGTGTTCGTGCATGTCTGAGAGAGAGAACACTAAAGTATTCCCATCAATTTTTTGGTGATAGAAGAAATAATGGAGTGAGTAAAGATTCTTTTACATCCAAATGTAATCAGTTATTATCTTGAGTGAGACATTCTAACCTCATTACAGTTTTTACTGGAAAAGGTTGGCATAATAGGTTCATGATATAAAATGCAAGGCATGTGACACATACCTAATTTTACAGTCAGTGGCACTTCCATGTCTCTGTTGTTTTGCTTCATTTGCACACATTTCCTGAGTGAAACAGATAGTGGCATAGGCTTGACACAAAGTGTGAGCTCCCAAAGACTGCATTTCTGTCATGGTTCTTCCTCTCTACACAGAAGCCACCCTTTATTTTTGTGCTCTACATCTCCATTCAGGGAGAGCAAAAGAGTTTTGCAAAGTTTGAAAAGTATTCATCTGGAGCAATCATGTTTTTATTTTGTTGAATTCAGTGGACAGACAGTTACAGTGTGAGAAAGCTGGAAGCACAGAGGCTCAAGAGAGATGAGATCTGATTTCTAGCCAAATTCTGCCCCCTATAAGCCAGACAAACTGTAATTTACATTCTGAGTGTCTATTTCTTCATTTGTAGATGAGGGGTTGACATTTACCAAAGCATGATGTGAGGAGATTTCAGGTGAAGAAAAGAAATTGAATTTGATAAACTCAGGGATGTACTCAGGCACCTGAAATCTTAGGTGCTCATATGGACGGCCACTATCTAAGCAGGCGATACAATACAGAGCATCTCTCAACCTCCTCCCCTTGGAGCCCTCTTCCACAGAGCAGTTCTACAATGAATGACCCATAAAATGTGGCTGGAGTCTGCTGGGTGGGATGACAGTCTTAGAATTCTGCCTTATTGGCCCCGCCACCGTCTGGTGACGGGGCTCTCTGGGCCTGGTTGAGTTCCGTTGACCCTGCTGTGGGATGTGGTTGTGGTTCCCTGAAACCCTGCACAGAGACATCCAACTGCAGCTTTCTGGAGACCACTAAAGACTGTGCTCTGGATGCTGGCTATGTGTCCACCATCCAAACCCACCACCATGATGCTGAACCTCCCACCAGCACCTTCACACACAGGGGCCTCCTGCCCATTCTGCTGAGGTCCTCCTACTTGTCCACATCAGATACCATGTCTCTTCCCTGCCATTGGTGAAGGAAAATCCAGGACTGAAGGTTCCCATGCTTACTTCTGAATTGATTAACAAATCAGGTATAATTCAGGCAATGAAATAATAGATTTGGTGAGCAGTTTTATTTTATTTTATTTATTTGATTTTATACTCTCCTTGGAACTGGGAATATAGATATGGATAAGACACAGTCTCAGCCAGATGAATGGCATCACCCCTTCTCTCATGTGGCTTATGGATTGGTGGGTGAGACAGATTTGTAAACAATTGGCTTTAAAATAATGCAATGTGTTACATTAGTAGTATGTGCCAGCTGTTAGAATAAATCTTTTTTTTTCAGCTTAGCTCTATATTTCTTCTATTAAAGCAGCTCATTATGGAAGTACTGGACTTTAAGAATGTAAGATGGCTTAAATGATCAGGCTCTGATATTTCTATTTATTTCACGTATTGTTACATTTCACATGACTGTAAATTTTTCAGTTCATTTGTCAACAAGAAGCAAAAATTTCACAATTGACTCCCTTGCTCTTAAAAACATGACAGTTGAATTGATGTGCCAAGCATTCTGTTAAGGCACTGGGTGCAGAGCCGGGCTCACTCAGCTTGGATGATGGACTTTGTGAGCCTCCTAAACAGCTGGTGAGAGAGTTGGCATTTATACTTAGGTCTGTGACCCAATCTAACTCCTTGGAAGAATAAAGGAAACACATACAGCTCGCAACTGAAGAGAACCTGTGTACCAGTGAGCTCTGCGGCACCCCTGTCAGCCCCTGGAGTCTCACACATACTACCCTAGAAGCTGCCTTCAAGTTGCCATTTGTAATGCTTAGTTCTACGTGGCCACCTGGCTAGGCTAGAGTACCCAGTTATTTAATTAAACACTAACATAGGTGTCACTGTGAAGGAATTTTGTACGAATGATCAATACCTATAGTCAGTTGACTCTAAATAAAGGAGATCACCCTACATAATGTAGGTGGGCCTCATCCAATCAGTTGAAAGGTCTAAGAAAAAAGTTTAAGCTTCCCTGAGCAGAAGAAATTTTGCTACAGGAATATCTTGAACTTCAGCCCCTTGCTGAGTTTTTGGCCTACCAGCCTGCCCCAAATTCCACACTCAACACCCCCCGCCCCCAGTCATGTGAGCCAGTTCCTTAAAACAAATCTCTGTTTTTCCTTTTCTGCTCTGTGAGCCTTTACTGACCCACCACCCCTTACACACAGACCTATAGAGAGTCCCTCAAGTGCACAAACCCTCCTCACCTCAAACCTCTCCCACCCCCAGGGTGAAAAGGCCTAGGAACTATTGCATAATTGATCATGATTCACCTCTGTGATAAATTAAATAAGCTGTAGGGGTTGACCCATGTGGAAATTTAATCATCGCGTATGACATAATTTCTATGAGCAAGTATCATCTGAACTCC
This sequence comes from Sturnira hondurensis, assembly GCF_014824575.4. Lineage (NCBI taxonomy): Eukaryota > Metazoa > Chordata > Mammalia > Chiroptera > Phyllostomidae > Sturnira > Sturnira hondurensis. The sequence continues at coordinate 325,017 of NW_028079344.1, read as the reverse complement.
AGAAAAATAAGGCTTTTTGTACTATACACATGCATATATAGGTATAATTTTATATCATCTTTATCCTTATAGCAGGCCCCTGAAGTATATGTTACTGTCCTCATTTGCTGTTTGAAATTAGCATTAAAAGATATTAAGGTAACTGGGCCAAAATCACGTGGTCTGGTAAGGAATAGATTTAGATTTGGACCCAGATGTAACTGACTCCGAAATCTATGCTGTATTCATTGCACACTGCTCCTTCCATATAAGTGAAAACCTACAAAAGTAAGAATTACATGGTGGAAAATATTCCACTTTCTTCTGTGCTACTTTTGTAGGTGTGCTATGTGGAGAAGGATTTAAACATTACCTGATGTTTATCAAAAACTTATTATCTGCCAAATTCTTATTTTAAAGATTTCTTAAATGAAATGTCTAGGTTTAATTATACATTAGTTCTATAGTTGAGCATTTCAAAATTCTAAAACATGTTATTACTAGTGATTTTTGTCCCAGTTCATGTACTTTTGTTGTGGACATTTAATGTTCTCCCACTCCTCAATGATAGATGTTTTATTCTGACATCGTTAATTAGAATAAAAAGACATACTTGTTGTAAGGTGAATGGAAGCCTTTTTAATTACTTAATTTATTCAGTGAGTTAGTTTAGTTTTTTAAAACATTTTGAACCCCACTGCCCCTGCATCCTGAGGCTGATACGCAAGACATGCAAATTCACTCAACATCACTTGGTACCCAACTAGCACGCCCACTTCATCTGGTCAGCATCTCTAATTCTGGCCAGAGTGCTCTCCGACTTGGGCTGCAGGGGCCCATTCAAAAAGACACTTCTATGTGTCCTCACACTGACATTAGAGCTCTTGAGAAATATCCTTCTACACAAATACAATCAGTAAAATAAAGGTAACTCAGTTGAAGAAGTATTACTTTGGGGTCTCAAAACTATTCATTCAGCAAGAATACATTAAGCACTTGCTCTACAGAAGGGACTTTGGGAGAAATGAAGACAAATAATGTTGTCTCTGATTAATAATGAACGTGGCGCTGCTCTGTGCTGGATGTTCTAAAAGCAGTGCTTTTCAAGCCAGTGGTTGCAACCAATTAGTGACTAGTGAAATCAATTCAGTGGGTCAGGAACAACATTATTTTTAATTAAATAGAGTACAATAGAAGGAAATGGAAAAGAAGACAGAGTACATAGCACATCTTTCTTTCTTTCAGCTGCATATGTGCATATACTGCTTTCCAGAGTAAGACGTATTTCTCACTGTGATACGTAGTGACAAACTACTTAACAGCTATCACTCGAGAGAGAGAGAGAGAGAGAGAGAGAGAGAGAGACAGAAGACAAAAGCCTTGCTCTCCAGAAGCTTGCATCTTGCTGGGAAGATAAAGCTAATCAATGAATGGCAGAAGCCTTTGTATAAAGCAGTTAATGACTAAGTGGTAGAAATCAACGTTGCTAATTTAATGTCCCAGTGGGATTAAGGCCTAGGAAAATTCACTGTGATAATTTTTACTCCTTCCTTTTTGAACAGCTTTCTTCACTCAATTGCTAGGGCAATAATGCCTCGTTGACCCCTGTCAGACTGGTAGCTGGTTTCTTCTTACCTCCCCATCTCCTGAGGTTGAATCAGTGCCCAACAGGCACAGCTCTTGGGCCATTTCTCTCTTCTACCAACACTCATTTCTTAGGTCACCTCATTCATTCTCAGAGCTTTAAATGCCACGTGAATGTCCACATTTCTTTTTCTAGGGCAGAATGCCTGAACTCCCAGACTTGTATATCCAGGTCCCTTTCCAACTTCTCTATGTAGATGTCTCAATGGCATTTCAAACTCAGTGTGTACCAAACTGAACCCTTAATCCTTGTCCCTTAGTCTGAGCCTCCCTAGACCCCCTCACCTCAGTTAATGGGGATTCAGTCTTTCCTGTTGATCAGACCAGAAACCTTGAAGTTATCATCCTTGACCCCTTTCTTTCTCTCAAGCCCACATTCAAATCATTAAGAAACCTATTGACCCTATCTTCTCTCCACCTGCAATGCTACCACCACCCCCCACCTTCACTCTAGTCTGGATTATTGCGTGAGCCTCCAAACTCTCCCTCCAATTCCACCCTTACTCCCTTCTGGTCATTCTCAACCAGCTGCCTAAATGATCCTTTTAAACTAGAATATGTAGCATCCGTCATCGAAACTCCCATTTATTCCCATTTCACCCTGAGTAAGAGCCTGCAATGGCCTGCAAAGCCCAGGTGGTCTGGACCCTATACCCAGCCACCATCCCTCTGTGCTCACCTTTCTTCTCCCCTCCACTATATGTGCCTGGCCTCTCCTGTGAGCACTGCAGGCGCATCTCCCCAGCAGACCTTCTCATGACTCTTCTTTCTGCCCCGAGCACTCTCTCTACAGATCTCAGGGCTAACTGCCCCCCATTTGATCTTCACTCAGAGGTTGCCTCTCCAAGGAGGCCGTCACTGACCATGCATATCCCACACTCTCCCTCCTTCACATATGCATGGCTCATGTTACCATCTAACATTCCTTTTACTTACTTTATTAAAGTTTGTCTTCCTCATTCCCCAGGGAGGCAGATTTTTTTCGGTTCGTACATGGCCATAGCCTTAGTATCTAAAGCAGCACCTGCATCACAACAATATGCTTTTAAATATTTTGGAAAAGTCATAAAATAAATGGTATTTTAACTCCAGCTTAACTACTAAGTGAAGGAAGAGAATGTCATAGTAAAGTTTTTCTAAGAAACCATACCCCAACCCCCAGAATGAATATTCCAGCTGAGACATTTCCTTTCAAAGGAGTTTGAGCTAATTCAGAAATGCTGGTCCAGGTAGCTATAGGCATAGAGCACATCACACTCCTCCCATTAGCGCTGCGTATCATGCTGCCTGGGAAGAAGTAATATAATCTTACTTATATTTGGAATGTAATCTTAAAGTACAAATCCTCGAGAGGCAACTTCCTAGTATGATGGTTATTAAAATGGAATGTTATACTCCCTGTGTACCTAATAAGTGCACCTTAAATATTATTCAGTTCTTCCTAGATATCAAGAACTAGACTAATATAATTTGAAAGATGATGGTCTCATTGAATTAGAAGAAACAAGATTCACGAGGAAAATATTTTCTTTTGGACCATTTGAATAGAGTATACTTTTAGCTATCGTGAATGTAATTTGGAATTAGCTCAAACAGCACCAAGATGGAGTAGGAATCAGATGATAACGATGAAAAGCAGGAAATTTTGAGTTGTATCTCTTCTTAAATATACTGCTTTTTTCTTTTATAGATGACAAATAGCTAAGTTAATCATTCACTGAATTTATAGTAGCCATTTATAGCCTCATTTGAGAAACCTGGTATCCCAAAATCAGTGATAGAGAAAAACTAAAGTAAAATATTTGCTGAGGTTTATTTCAAAATTCATTATTTTTAATAAAATATTAATATTGCAGGTGACTGGCCTGATATTTTATAGACTCTAGCTGTACTGTTCATTCATAATATGATTGTCAGACAGTAAGTCCTAAGGGAAAGACTCATACTCATAAACACTTGACAAGAGGTGGAGTCTCACTACTGAACGAGCTGTAAGATTTTAGCCAACATTGAAGTTTAGTTTTATGAATGATACATCTACAGCTGGGTTTCCTTTGACCCCAGGAGGAAGATCTCAAATATTCAACCCACATCTGTGCTTCTGAACACCAGACACGGAATTCTAATTTGCCTCAGGCAATTCGGTTTGGGGGATTATAGGTACAAAGCCCGGAGGTGGTGGCAGGCAGACAGGACACTAGTGACTGCTGTAATGGAGCAATACAGTGCCTCAGTTAGTCATTGTAAGCCAACAGATGCTCTCCAATGTGCCAGAAAGACATGTTAAAAAATGAATGCTTCATTAAAAACTAAGAAAAGGCTCCCTATATTAGCTTATTACTTATATAGTCAGTAAAAAAAAGGTATTTATTATAGACCTAAGCCTCTGTTGTTTTTATCTTGTAACCTTTTAGGATGTTTGCGTTCTTCCTTACATTTCACTAAAACTTGTAGCCAACTGTAACTGTTGGGTGATGGGTGTTCTGGAGACATTACTTTTTAAAGTCTTTTGGTTCTTCTAAGCATCTAACCCTCACTACTCATTGCAAGTTTCAAAATGTTACATAAAGTAGCTCCCAGCAACCTAACTCTTGAGTTTTATGTTTAATGGAAAATTATTGTTACTAAATTTTGGAATTTATACACGGCACCATGGTGTGGGAGGAACTCCATCCGGCAGCATGTTCCTCCTGTCCACTGCGGATGAGAAATAAGTTGTCCCTGACACAGTCTTGCTGTTCTGGCAGGAAGGCGGCTGGCAATTCCCTCTAGCGGAGAATGCCCTGAGCCCTTCTCTCAAATGGCTTTTATCGGGAATGGTATGTGTAGGTGTACACAGCATATGTTCATAGTTCATTAATCTATGTCAAAAAGGCTATAGTCATACAAAAACAGATACTATCTATAGATAACAACTGAAGGAACACAGAGATCTGTCACAGTCAGGTTCTATTAGTCATGCTAATGCCAGAGGGTCTTTAAGACATGTTTCATGAGATAAGGCGCTTACTCCTTATGCCTTGAACTTAAACATCCGGTTTATATTGACAGGGCTGTACAAAACAAAGCAGAGCAGGCTTCAAAGGATACAATGTATTTATCAGGCCTGATTCCCACTGGAACCCTCCCTCAGTGTTAGAGTCAGGTCATACCTGCTGCCTGCGTTTTGGCCTGGTTTTCCAGGGAGACTTACTGGCCCCTTTCAGGACTGCTCTTGCAGAACTACAGTCTCAGAAACCACACAGAGCTGCCCCCAACACCATGGTATGAAGCAAAGAGCATAGAAATTTGAGTGATACAAGCCAGATTCTTAATTCTGACTATGATTTTACTAGCTGTATAATTTGGTGTCAATTATCTAATAGCACTAAGTCTCAATGTTCTCATCTTTGCAATAAAATTAATAGCAAAGTACCATTTTTGTATTACATGAGATAGTGTTTGTGTATTAGGGATTGCAAATGGCTACCAGCAAACCCTAAGGTTAATTGCAACCCTATTGATATACTGAACAAGAAGAAATATCTTTGTTCCAGCATTCATGGTCCAGTGGTGCTTGCTGATTGAACAGGCTTAGCTCAGCCCTGAACCGAGCAGGGGAGCTGGGAATGTGACGTGCTGATGGGCTGAGCACATCTCCTGTGTTACTCTTGAAATACTAAGACCTCCAACATAGGGAAGACAGTTTCCCCAAAGCAAAATCGGGGGGTTGTGACTACAAGAACCAAAAGTGGGAGCAGGATAGTACAACCTGCAGATGTCCAAATGCAGGGTGGACGATTAACAAAATTCATTTTCCTTCCCTGTTGCCACGTCATACCAAAGTGTACTACCTTAGTTACTATTTCTTGGTGTAGTATCACAGGGGTATCTTCCCAACTACATTGCCTCCTTTGATGTCAGCCATCACCTCAGTAACCTTTTCCAGCAGCCCCCAGGCCCATGGATTCCTTCCTTCCTTTGAGGGTTGCAGACCTCGCTCCCCTGTGTTTCTCCTGTGGTTACTATTTCTCAGTGGCATCCATGCATTTCACACACAGTCAACTCCCAAGGAAGAGAGTTACCATCAGGGGAGAGGCTCCATAAGAACAAAGTACAAACACAGTAGGTAACTTGGAAGCACTGAAATTTAGTGCTCAACTCAGTTTGACTTGCTTAGAAACTATCTTTACTCTTTTTCATCATCCATCCCCCAGACTTTCCTGATCTACTAAAAACTTGTAAATCTCTTCAAGACTGGGCTTTCCAAAATAATTTGGTGCATTTACTTGGCACCTGCTATGTTTCTCGGTACCCTGTAGATACCTGTAAATGTCCATGGGTGAGAATAGCCCCATAAGGTCAGAGTGAACAAACCACTGCATAGCACTATTTACGAAGTTCTGTGCAAGATCATTTAAAAGGTTATTTGGATATTGCCCTGGCTGGTGTAGCTCAGTGGATTGAGCGCGGGCCTGCGAACCACACAATCGCGGTTCGATTCCCAGTCAGGGCACATGCCTGGGTTGCAGGCCAGTTCCCGGCAGGGGACTCATGAGAGGCAACCATACATTGATGTTTCTCCCCTTCTCTCCTTCCCTTCCCCTCTAAAGATAAATAAATAAAATATTTTTTTAAAAAAAGGTTATTTGGAGGGACTGGCAGAGGGCATATGCCCTATTTTAAAAGAGGTGGGTATTTACTCTTGTACTTTAAAGGTAATTTTAAGATTTACATCAGCTCGGGCCTTCAAGGGGAGTCAGAAAGGGCGGTTGTCAGGGAAATCTGATGGGAAAACACCAGTCAGGCCTTGAGATCTGCACATCGCGTAATTGTAATTTTCCTATTCTTGCTCTTTTTTTTCTGCTTTTGCCATGAGAAGAGCAAGCTAAAAAAGCTACAGGGACATTTATGCCAAGTCGCATTTGTCAAGTTGAAAGCTGTGTGGAGCAGAAAAGCAGTTCTCCCAGCTGCAAAGAAGATGCAAAGGAGCCGAGTGAGTAGGGAATCTGAGAGCTCACTAAAAGTGCTTAGAAGGCCAATACATTAAAGCCATTTCTGTGGAAAGTGGTAGGCAGAAACTGGAAATCCAGGGTGAAGACTTCTTACAGATCCTGAAAACCACTGGGGTGCTTGGAGGCCCCCAAAGCCATCCTTGAAAGGCATGGCTCTCCTCTAGGTTCCCGATTCCCCCCAAACTGTTCATTTGTGCTTACGCAGTAACTGATGACGACCATCAGTAGGAGCGCCACAAAACCGTGAAATGGCAAACCCGGTTTTACTTCACAGTTATTTTAAGTATTTATTATTTAAATCTTCTTTATCAGTACTAGAAAATTAGTGGCAAGATAATATTCATGCTGATTTTAATAGTTACATTTTATTTAAAAAACAGGACAGATGAGTGGTACACTCCACCTTTTTTTTAGTTTATTTTTTTCATTCACTCAAATACATCCTTTAGAGACAGGGCGATGCTGTTAAAAGCTGTGGTAGACAAATACAGACTCCTACACCTTATTAGGACCTTGGGCAAGTCATTTTAGCTTTTCAAGTCTCAATTTTATAGCACTCAAGCCTATTTCCTAGGACTGCTGGAAGGATGAAAATAAAGCAACATAAGTATTGGTTCCAGCCCTCTGCAGTTGTTCCATAAATGTCAGTTTATTCCATAAATATCAGGTGCCTAGTTCCCCTTTCATAAATACAATTTTTCCTCCTCATAGTCACTCTTCCTGAAGCTCAGGAAAGGCCTGGGAGGTTGACTCCCCTCAGCCATAGCCAAGCACCTTCATTTACCTGATTACTTTCATCGACATACTCTATTCTTGGGGACAAATCGACTATTGCTGAGGGGTAGCCTTGCAAATATAAACCTGTAACTGATTTCCACCATTTTAATCACTGCTCTTCCTTACTATATTGTCTTCATTTCTACTTAATCAATCAAATGCCTAAGTTCTTTCTCCCAGCTTCTTTGGTTCCTGATGAAATAGAACTTGACTTTAAATCACACCTCAGTCTTAGGGTCAGTTCTCCCCTCAATTCTCTGCCATGCAGAAGTGCTCACAGAATCGCACTGGCCTCCCCTGGTACATATCAGGACACAGGTTCCATTTCAGCTGTCCAGGCGTTCTAAGTGTCTTCATTCCTTTTGTGGCTCTCAGATTTCCCAAAATCTCACGCATTTTCATTAATACAAACCTCACCATCCAACTTCCCATCCTCAGATAATTCACTCTCCAGAAGTCACTCACACATGGCTCCATCTCCCAGCCACCATCTCTCAGACCATTGGCACAGACTATCTGACTCAATCTACATTTAGTTACACTTTCGGACTGCAGCCCAGCCAAGGTGGGGATGCCGACCACGTGTGCTTTGAAAAGCCTTTTAAAAGCAAGCCTTCCCCAGTCGGCAATAGTATTTCTTAAAAGTTTTTATTCCTAAGCATGTAATATTTACTTATTTCATTGTTTTTTCCTCCAGGTAGATCTTTAAAGTCTAAAAAGTTGTCTTCTTATCTGAAATATGTTCTTTTGATAATCATAAAATAGTAATTATTACTCACAAGACGGCTAAAATGTGAATGTGGGTGGGAAGTCCCTGGACAGTGCTCCGCAGAACCCTGCTTAGGCCAAGTGTCACCTTGGGTTGACCACTAACCTCTGTGCACCTCTGTTTCTTTACTTGGCAGGCTGAAATTATAATACACACTTAATCCTCTTATCCTTCAGTCATAAGAATCATGAGACATTATGTTGCACTTATACTTAAAGTCTTTTGCAAAAGCATGACATAAATGAATGCTAATTGTTACTATTATTTTGTTACTAAGAAATATGAGCATTAAGTTTATAATTACTATCCATTTCTTGTTCTCATTATTGCACATATTCTTGAAAAGGGTGTTTAATTGATTCTAAAACACTTTTTTTTGACATTTTAGCATCTTGATATTGGAATGAATCATACAGTCTTGGCATATCAGAATTTAATTGGTGACATTCATTTCTTTCTTATAGTACAAAAAAAATATTGTACCTTTTACACTAGTATCTTAGAGTCAGTAAAATGTGCTATTTGGATCTTAGAGGAAAGCTGAAGAAGGGTAAAAGTAAGAGTATCGTCCCTATTTAAAACTGAAACTTTATTAACCAAGTGAGGATAGGACCCCGAAAAACTCAGCACAGAGTTTGAAGCATTCAGATGGAAGGTTTTGCCTTGAATTATGTCACGTTTATAGGTTTCCTGTGGAAAAGGTTTCTTGAGGACCTCTTGCTTGTTATAGCTTTAGCTCACAGATCTCCCAGAACTAGCGTGATCCTGTTTCAACTGAGTTTGGGGAAACCTAAAGGGAAAAAAAATATGGCTGCTCCAGAAGACAGTCCAATTCCAAAGGTCTTAAAAGAAAGATAAATGTATTTTTGTGCCTATGAGCCAAGTTGGGAGAGCAAATTTTTACTGTAGAAGATATCTATTGGACCAGATGAAATTTTGTGTATATTTATAATTTTCATATATGAAATTTTTATATTTTTACATAGGGTTACATACATGTTCTATTTGTATTTATAGTCTTATGCTAGAATAGTGATTAGAAGCCTGTCAGTTAAAATGCCACTGCTTTTTAATTTGCAAAATATTCATAGCTGGCCATACTGCAAAAGTAGATATGAGGAGACAAATTTCTGACCTTTATTCCCACACTCGTATGATGCTTTGAAGTTCACAACTATTATCACACACATTATTCATATTCATTAAATGTCTATTATTATCCCCATTTTACAGATGGAAAGACTGAATCGACGAGGTGAAGTGACTTGTCCAAGGCCACATACAACACAGCAAAGCTGGTGTTAGAAATTCATTAATTCATTCAGTGTCACATTTACCCAAAAACCTATTCTGTTTTCCAGCACTGTACTAAGCCCTAGAAATAGTGAGATAAACAATACGAAACTTGCTCCCTTTACTTTTTCTGACCTTCCCTCCCTCACCTCTGTAGCTAAGAGCTGCCGGCCCAGAGGAGAACTTTCATGCAGCCCAGAGCCTCCCTGACCCCCAGCCACTGGCCTTGGAAGTCCTCATACCTCTGGAATACACAGCTCTAGGCTCAAGATTTCTAAAAAAATACAAAAACAATTATAAAAATAGTTCCCATGGAACTTTCTTCTTCCCTAAGATTTCTTCTTTGTGAATCAAAAGGGCACACTTGAGATTCAATCTCTGGGAAGCCAGGAAAGCTAAGAGGCCCAAGGAAGCGGGCTCCCCACACCTCCCACCCCAGTCCTGCAGGAGAGAGATGAGCCCAGGACAGAAAGCTGTGCGGTACTTCCTGGTGGGGAACGTTCCCTTAAAGATGAGGGGAGTACGAAATAGATTAGGAATTCAAGTTTCTGATTACTGTATTTCGATTATTTCTTCTCCTCCATTACCAAAGAAAATGGAACACAGCATCAGTTTCCTTAGAAAGCCAGTGTCAACGGTCATTCCGGAGCCTCTGTGTGTTCAGCACCATACTGCCTGCTGGGCACAGTGCAGAGCTCCCCTAACACAGACCTTTGCTGAGCGCTTCCTCTGTGCCTGTGGGCATCGCCTCATGTAATCCACAAATAACTCTGTGGAGTGGGGAATGGGCAAGGAAATTGAGGCACAGAGGAGTTAATTAACTTGACCATGAAAGTAACTTGTTACGGCCCAGCGGGAATTCAAACTTGGGCAGTCTAACTGCAGAGCCCACGCACTGAGCCTTCAGCAAAAATGCTTCTTCTCACTCCAGGGAGTTTACTGAGTTTTGGACTGATGACCCAAAAACATGAACAAGAAGTATATGCAAATGCCATTGCATGGTTATGCAAACCAAGTACTCAGACGGAAGATATGGGTCTGGTCTGGGGCCCCACAATCTCCATCACATCTTTGCCCTTGTACTTGGAAACCAGCTAAGGTCAATACATAATGAATGGCCAGCTAGACTTAGCCTTTGAGCTATCGTTTGCTGGCCCTTATGTAAATGATATAAGCCTTAAATTTCTTGAAGGAGATCAGTTTAGGCTGGAACAGTTGGAGGGAGCTTTGGGATTGCTGAATTTAGCCTTGAAGAAAAATTCAAGCTGGGCTTAGGGGAACCTTTGAGACCTGGCCCTGCCCCCTTAGCCTTCCCTCTTCTCACTTCCCCCTTGCTCAGTGCCCTGTGGACGTGCTGGCATAGTTCTCAGAGGCTTTGATTGCACCAAGATTATTCCTAACCTAGGGACTTTCACTGGCTGATCCTTCTGCCTGGAATTTCTTCCTTGAGCTCTCTCCTCAAGGCATTTATCGTTTCTGAAATAATCTTGTTCATTTATTGGTGTATTTGTCTATTGTCTATCTCTTCATACTCAGTAACATGGGATTAACACTTGTACTGTCCACTGCTGCATATTCCTGGCACTCAGGCCATGGCTGGAAAAACAACAAGCAAAAAACACGTGCATGAGTAAAAGAAACAGGGAAAGAGACGAGGAGAAAGGGAGGGAGAGTTCAGAAATGCAAGCTTGCCTCATTAAGTTGTGTTTAATTTTTCCTTGATCTGCGACTAAACAGTCTGTGGCCATTGTTACAATGGGCCATCACTTGGTGCCCATGATTCTGTTTCAAGTGGTAAAGCATCCTCATCCTGTAATTGGAGAGTGATGGCACTGGTTATGGCCATTCCTCGGTCAGAGGTAGGACTTCTGTACTTCGGAATGATGACCTGTGGTTGAAGTTACAGACATGCTATACCTGAAACAGAAAAATTCACACTATCCTTATCTCATTTTATCAAAAATAAAGCTCTCTGTTGGAGCTTTACTGCTTAAACATATGCATTTAGAAGCAAATGACCCTCTTTTTCCTCTAACCCATCACTATACAAACCTAACCTTTCTTAAATTTGTGTTTTTTAACATTTTCTGGATTGAACCACCCCCTAAACTGGTTCAGACAAGCAGGACACCTGGCTACAGTGCCAGCAACAAGTGACCAGGCTGCTTTCCTCTCTGCTCCAGCTTCCTTCTCTTACCAAGACTTTCATTTCTTTAACCTGCCAGGACTAGTAATAAGAAAGGCTTTCTCAGACAGCTGAAAGGTTAATTTTTTCCTTTGGATTTCCATAAATCTTTTTTCTTTGTGAACTGAAGCAGAAAGACACAGCAACCTTTGACTGGAACACAACAGTAGCTGCAGCCACGAGGCTTTCTTTTCACACAAAAGGAGATGACGTTTCATGCTCTGGGCACCTTGCAGACCTGCGTGCTTTCTTGGAAAACTATGTGCCTGACCACTGCCTTCCCTTTTTCTTTAGAGCTTAAGAGACTTGGAATGAAAACTGTGGCTCAGTTATAGCAACTTTTTTGGCCCTTAAACTTCAACAGCGGCATTTTTCTTCTTCAGGGTCTGGATTTTCTGTTTCTTTACATTTTCCCTGGAACTGACTCCTGTGTTTTTGTTATATGTAATCTTGTTCTAGGCTACCTTTAGGTGTCTCAATAATGTATTAATTTTTAAATTCCATTCCAATGTAACTCACTCACATACAATGTTTTAGTCGCTGTCATTTGAAAATTATGTTTAATTGAAAGATATACAAATTCAGTACTAGCCATCTGGTTCGCTTCTCAATAATCACAGCCTGTTTCCAGTCCAAATCCAAGCTTCTACTATACACTGATTTTGGAAAGAACACCCAAGCAGGAATTTGCCATGTTTTCTTTCGTAAGTGATATGAGCTACTAAGTTTGTCGTTAGTCTCTGACCTGTTCTTACATGTGGTGGGCATCATCCATGCCCCTCAGCTGTGCTGACCGAATTTGTAAAATGCCATTGCTAAGCCAATAATGAGGTTGTGAATATGATCATATCTTTGCAGTGAGTCATCCGCCAATTGAAGAAAAACAAGACTGTTCTCAACATTTACAATTTCCCTAAGAAATCTTTCTTGTTGCTATGGTGACAGTGATGCTTTTTAGCTAAAAAAAATTTTTAATCTGCATTGTTACTAACGTAACTAATAGAAGGCAAATGCAGCAGATGTGATGGATTAGGAGGGTGTCATGGGACTATAATTGTTCAGTTCTGTAGGTATGGCTGATCTCAGCCCAAAGAAACAGTATCAAATTGTGGTTTACGGCAAGGCCTCAAGAGCTGCGGGGCTGGAGCCCTGCCCTTCATAGCTGGGACTTTGGACAAGTTGTATAACCTCAGTGTCCTTATTTGGGAAGTGGGGGTAATAATACTACTGCCCCTCAGTGCAGATCCAAAGACTGAATGTTTATAAAACATTTAAAACATTACCTACACATAGAAAGTATGACTTAAGAGAATTTCTATAATAAAATAAACAAGCTGCACAGTGAAACTTAATCATACTTTATTAGTACTTTTCAGGATTAGAACCTATGAACAACTGTTTTCAGGTCCATGAACAGTAGCAAATCTTCAGTCTGATGCTTCTAGATATAAGCTTTCAAATTATATAAGCAAATTTATACTTTAAGGAAGAAAGAATAGTGTATTTAGTGGAACATCTATTTTCTTCTGAAAACCCATAAATTTAGAAATCTATGTATAATATGTATATGTAACATTGTAGACAATTTTCTTAATGCTTAAGTGTTAAGATTCATATGTAATTGATTATAAAATTGGGAGTAAGTAAATTCTGGTTTTTGATGTTAAACCAAAATGTTGTAAATTCTAGCACTGACACTTAACTAGCTATGTGTTCTTTGGCAAATTTCTTAAGCTCTCTGAGCTCCTGCTTCTCACCCGAGAAATGCAGGAAAAAATGCAGAGTTGTTGTGTGGATGAAATAAGATCCTGTTAACAAATTTCTTAGCCTAGTTAAATGTTAACAATGACACATTGTATTATCTAATGAATAATCAGTAAGTGGTTAACATCAAAATATTAAATACCTTTTTAACTTCTCACCACAAATTGGGCCAGTTTCCATTTATGGTGCCATATCTTAAGCCTGCTAACATGTTGATGTGGAACTCAATGCATGCCCTGTCTTCTCATCTTCATTATAAACGTGTTGAGGGCAAGAACCAGACTCCCCCACCTTTTAAAATTAAGCCTTATGCACTGTAGGCTGTTACTTCTTAATGTGTATGAAGAGTGGTAATTATGCATTTCTTTTACCAAATGGAGGAGGAATGAGATCCTTAGGTTGAGTACATATTGAAGTGGAAAATCTAAGAGGAACTGAAGAGAAAGTCGTAAAGACACTTTCTATAGTATAACTTAGTGCTCTGCTGAACTCAAAGGAAATGACTGTGGAAAGAAGAGAGAGCAATGAGCAATGTACTGAGAACATTATCTTGTGTGGTGCTCACAACTAGGAACTTAGAATAGGATCCAGCAAAGCAAGAGGAAAAGAACAATTCAGATAAGTATAGTAGTAGCTATGCCAGGTAAGCAGAGAAACTCTAACAGGGTGGTGCTGGTGGTGGCATTGTGTGTGTGTGTGTGTGTGTGTGTGTGTGTGTAGAGGTCAAGAATATTTCAAAGTAAGAAAATGCCACTACCTCTCATGAGATCATTGGGAACCTTTAAAATGTGCTTTGGGCGGATCTATGGAGGCTGAATTAGCAAGTCCATGCAGCTGGTATAGATCACTGATTTAGAAATAACCTGGCTGGTGTAGCTCAGTGGATTGAGCGCGGGCCTGCGAACCACAAGATCGCAGTTTGATTCCCAGTCAGGGCACATTCCTGGGTTGCAGGCCGGTTCCCTGCAGGCCAGTTCCCAGCAGGGGACTCACAAGAGGCAACCATTCATTGATATTTCTCTCCTTCTCTCCTTCCCTTCCCCTCTAAAGATAAATCAATAAAAATTCTAAAGAATTTTTAAAAAAAGAAAGAAAGAAAGAACGATTGGATATGAAATGGTAGAGATGGAGGGTTCAGGGAAGATATAGATAAAACAGAAACAGTTTTTAATTTAAATGACAATTTAAAATAAATAATTAAAGAACTCTGATAAAACCAGTCTCCTTTCTAATGGCATTCTTATGCCTGACTCAATTACTATCAGCAAGAGAAAACTGAGACATACAAGTAAGTCGAAGCCAATGATTTTCATTTTTCCTAATACACATGTTGTTTTAAAGATTGATGCATGGACTTACATGCATTAAAAGTATTTTCAACCCAGTTAAAGTAAAACACTGTTATTGAAAAGTTCATATCTAAAGTTTAAGATGGTTAACTATACTACCCATATTTAGGGTCATACTCCCCCCAAAAAAGGAAAGAAGAGAAAAATGTAGGGTCTTATAAAAAACTGAATCTTCTGTTTTATATCTGAATAGGTTCCCCAAGATGAATGGACAGGGTATACCCCTCGAGGTAAAGATGATGAAATTCCATGCCGAAGAATGCGGAGTGGCAGCTACATCAAAGCCATGGGAGACGAAGACAGCGGTGACTCAGACACAAGTCCCAAGCCTTCTCCCAAAGTTGCTGCACGAAGAGAAAGCTATCTCAAGGCTACTCAGCCTTCTCTCACAGAACTCACCACACTCAAGTAAGTGTTTCTAATGCTATGCTCTGGTAGTCCAGCTGCTTGTGTTATTAGCCAGGACCAGACTGTGTGACACCTGGAGTAAATGGGACAGAAATCACTCTTCAGATGGAGCAGTGTGAAGCATTGACTGGTCTATTGATTTTGACATTGGGTCTGACTTGTAGGTCCCTGTGCTTTCAAAGACATGGGCACCAGGTATACTCCGCATAGATCATAAGCTGAACCCTCAACCTCCAGAAAGAGTTTGGAATAACTCAGAGTGGCTTCTGAAATGAATTAAGATTTCTGATCAATGAGAAGGTCCATGTATCCCAAATCTGGGCATTTGTTCAACCACTAAATCTATGAAGGATCTCTTCCTTAAAAGACCCTTGAATTTTTTCATATAATTGAGTAGTTAATAGATCAGGTTATATAGGAGAAACCTACAGAATGTGGCCATGCTTTAAAATTGGATGATATGTGAAGGTTCTTGGTATTCATTTTTAAATTTGGGCATTTAATATATTGTTATTTTGTAAGACCTTGAAATGGTTTTTGTTTTGAAAAAATATGGCAATAAGTAGTCCTTACTTCCATTTGTACTATTGGTAAACAGAAGACAGCTTTACAAAATAAATTATGGGAACTGATTATTTTAAGAAAGGCCATATTTAATTTTTAATTTTATTTATGGAGAGTTAATCAGAACTTGGAACTCAGCACCCTGTAGCTCATCAGTTGAATCTGAAAATATATATTATGGATTATTCATCTTTTTAAGTGCCTTTGATTACACACTTTGAAGAAATACATACTGCTATTCATGCATTTAGGTTACACTACAAAATAAGATATGAAAAGACATAATAAATAAAACAGAAAAGTGAGAAAGCCATCATATTAAAGAAACAAACTAGATTATAGCCTAGAATACTGAAAAGCAGCTGACTATTCTATAATGGAAATTTATTTAAAAAGCAAATTACATTGTATTTTAAGGAAGTGGACAGAAAGAGTACCCTCATCAATATTTTTTCAAGGTATCACATGAAACCACTATGGATCATTTCAATGGGAAGCTAATACCAATGATATTAGTAAACCAGCTCAAGAAAGAAAGCTCTTCTTCCTTTCCTTTGACTTCCAGTTGCCCTCTTTTTTGCCTTTGTTTCTGCATGCATTCACCTCCTAGGCCTGCCGTAACAAAGTGCTATGATATGACCTGGGAGGCTCGAAACAGTAGAAATTTCTTATCTCACAGTTCAGAAACCTAGTAGTTTGAAGTCAAAGTGTCAGCAGGCCCACACTCCCTCTGAAACCTCTAAAAGAGAATCCTTCCTGCCTCTTCCTCGCTTCTGCTTGTGACTAGCTATTCTCGGCATTCCTCAGCTTGCCAAGGAATGTGGCTGTCTTCTTATGACACAAGTGACATTGGATTAGGAGTCTCCCTGATGACCTTATCTTAACTTGATTATACCTGAAAAGACCCTATTTCTAAGTAAGGTCACATTCACAGGTATTGGGAGTTAGTACTTTGACATATCTACATGAGGAACACAATTCAACCCATAATACTGCCACATAAGGTAAGGATTGGTCATGGAAATTAAAAATGGAATCAGGTACCTTGCACTTTGGCACAGCTCACAGAAGCTCGGAAAACTATATATATGCACTGTGAAAAGAACTGGATACATAATAAAGGCAGTGGGCCAAGGTGGCATGACATGAGGGTAGCCAAGGACTGTTCTGGCAAATATTTTCTATGGATTTTAAAGTATCTCCACTATAGACAATAGATAGTCACAGCTGTGGCACTGACATCTTCCAAAAGATGCAAAAGAGGGACTGCTTTGGGCAAGAAAGTCACTTGGACTTTCAAGATTTCCGTTTCCTCAAATGAAAGCAAATAGTGAGACCCTGCAACCTCCTGAGTCCCTTCCACCTTCTTTGTATCCCATTAGTTTGCCTACGGGGATGCATTTGTTGCATCAGCTGAACAACACTTTGGGTCTTGGGAGATGAGATACAGTGATTGATGCAGTTCACAGTGGTACACAGGTATGAGGAGAACAGAAAGGAGCGGAACCCTAAGGAAGGTGTGGAACATGCTCTGCGAAGGCCAAGGATGGGGGTACGTGCAGAAATCAAGTTCACAATTTTATCCTACTTTCTAGAGCTTCAAGAGAATCCACTCTGAAGTCATTGCGACTTTTACGTTTTGCCTTTTTTAATGCCCTGGACCCTATTTTTACAACCGTTTATGCATTTTGTCTACTGCTCACAGGCTTTGAGAGCAGAAAGAGGCCAGCATAGATAGTGGATAAGTTGATGGTAAAGAGGGTCAGCACTTCAGACAATTAAATTAGTCACTGAGCAGTGTGTAAGAGTTTGTGGTGTCTATTTTCCTCCTCTAAACCTCTGAAAATTCAAAATGATAACCAATTTACTGGGAGATGCCTTCTAAATTAAAATTTTTGTCTTGACTTAGGATGGCATTTTAGCAAACCACCTCTGCTGCCCCGTTATTCTTTAGCAGGCAAGACAACATCTGACCATTCCAATATATCTTCTCTGTGCTACCATCCTATTCACCAGACTTATTTCTCATAGTTCTGCTCATCTCCATTCATTTCTTCCTCACCTGCTTTAGGAGTTCCATCTCTCATTACAGTCTACATATCACTTTCCACCATACTCTAGTACATGTGGTTATAAGTGATTTTGTCTTAATGGGATTTCAGGAGGGACACAAGAAAAAGGGGGGACACACTATGAAGGGAAAATTCAGATATGACATCACTCATAATCAGTGCTGTCTTTTATTCCTTGATGCTATTTTGACTGGAGGTAATTGTTTTTCTAGAAGTTTAAAGCATTTAGTTCCTTATGAGAAAAAAATCCCCATATCCTGGAATTCTAGTTCCCCAAAAAAGAAACTATATTTTTGTTCCTACTGCTCTGACATTTAAGTCAATTTTTTCCTCCTTCCTCCTCAGCAACTCACAGCTTTAGGGATGAATCATAGCCATGAACCACGATAACTAAAATTAGCCAAGTGAGATTGGGGCAACATTTTGTTTGAGGTTTTCAACTCCCATCTTCTCTCAGAAATGTTGGAGAGAAGGTACTCCTACACTTTCTTACACTGTTTTTCTCTTTTCTTTTCCCTTTGCTATTTTCCAAAGGCATCTTGAGGGTCTATTCATGAGCGTGGTTTTCATCAGCCACTTAATGTTGTCTTTAGACTGGTAAGGCCTGAGGTCAGTTGAACAATCTAGAGTCAGAGGTCATCTTGAGACTGTGAACTCCATCTCTGGGCTGTAAAACCCCCTTCGCAACCCTCCAAGGACCACTCTTTCTCTCACTCCCTTCTGTACTTCCACAGCTAGTCAGAAATCCCTTCACTTCACCGCTACTGGCCTTTCCTCTTCCTTTGTTCCTAGCTAACAATCAAATCGACATGCCATATCACCCAAGAATATTATTATCTTCAAAAATAACTTGTGAATGTTTAATAGTAAGTTCTCAGGCAAGTAAGGGAGAGATTTGCGGGCCGGAGTTCCCTCAAAGCATGTCAGTGCAGCTTAGCTCTGATAAAAAAAATTTTGAGTCTTTTACTATATTATGCAGTTTATTCTGGAATTAAAACTGCTGCCTGCTACCATGGTTAGTTAAAACCATGTGCAAATCCCATCCTGGATTTTTTTTTCAGTATATTGTGAAACTGAAGAACTTTAAATATAACATTTGCTAGCTGTCATTTAAAAGATTCTAAAGTTAAATTCAAATGCCCATCAATCCGAGGCAAATAACACTTTAAAATCTCTTCCTACTTCTTTATCCTTTTATCCAAGCATGAAGAAAAATTTCTTCCTGGAAGAAATAGTTGGGCTCTAGGACCTTAGACTTGTAAACATCTCTGAAATTGGTGAGAAGGCCCCCAGGCTTCTGTGTGTGTTTGGGCTGGAGACGACCAACCAGGGCTCTTGACAATTTTGCTACAGTGTCTTAACAAATGAATTCACGAAGGTTTATTTTCAATTCTAAATGCCTTGAAGGCAGATGGTTTTTCATTTTCAGGATGGTTAATTCTCTTAATCTGATTCTTTCCCTGATCCGAAAACTTTTTAAAAAAATGTTTTCACCTCTCTCCTCAACTGCCTTGCATCTGGCATCTGTCAAAATGTTCTCTGTATCTATGACTTTGTTTTTGTTCTGCCTGTTCATTTATTTTGTTTTTTAGATTCAATTGTCCATAAATGTATATTATTGCCATTTTATTTTTCATATTTTTGAAATTTTCTTCTTCTTAAGGGATTAAGAAGTACTGAGCAGTAAGAAGTTACAGGGATGTCAAGTACAGCCCAGGGAATATAGTCAGTAATATTCTAATAACCCTGTATGGTGTCAGATGAGTATGATATTTATCAAGATGATCACTTATTAAGCTACATAACATCTAATCATTCTAACCAAGGATATACACCTGAAATTAATATAATATATGTCAACTGTAAATGCAAAATTAAAAATGATTTTTTAATTACAAAAATAATAATCATAAGTTGGTGAGATACTAAATAGTTCTGTGGCTTTTGGCAACTAGATTAATGTCTCTGAGTTCTCCCCACCCCAATTAAATAAGAGGCTCCAGCTGTCAGTATGAACAGTACCACATAGAAGTCTCCCATCCCAACTCTCCCACCCAGGCCCACGACAGACAGCATCGGCCGATGCCAGCATTGATGGATCCCAGCACCCTTTCCACTGAGCCGCTTCCCAATGGGGCTCAGAACTCCTCTGAGCCCAGGGCTGCAGCCACCAATTCTCATCCACCAGCAATTCCCTGGCTGCTATCCCTTGCCTACATAGTCTCTTAGGAATCTAGCAACACTACTGTGTACCATTGTAAGGTTGAGGCACAGAAGAAATACCAGTTCACTATTTAAAGACAAAAGGAAGTCATATAAGTAAATGATATAATTTAAGAAGAGATAGGGTGTTCTCCTTCACCTTTAATTCTGGAGATTTAAAATAAGTAATTTCTACAGCAAGAACCCCAAACTATACCCTCTCACTGCCATTTCCTTTTTTGGTTATCTTTATATAGTTTATTTCTCCCTTTTTTCTCTCTAGACACACACTGTCCTATGCCAGTTCTTCATATTTCAAATGCCCCTCTACCTCATCTATGATTCCTCATGTTCC
Organism: Sturnira hondurensis; assembly: GCF_014824575.4. Lineage (NCBI taxonomy): Eukaryota > Metazoa > Chordata > Mammalia > Chiroptera > Phyllostomidae > Sturnira > Sturnira hondurensis. Next base: position 304,662 of record NW_028079344.1, on the reverse strand, counting down.
TTCTCTTCCCAGAAAAGGGAGAGAGGGGATGGAGGGTGGGTATTTTTGTATGACCCCCCCACCCCCAGGGAAGTCATGGGCATAGGTCATATGCTCCTCATAGGAGCATGAGGATTTTTTTCCCTAAGTATGTGGACCATATTTAAGAACAAAGCAATGTATATCAGCCCATCTCTCTCCTAAGTGTATGAAATGTCTCTGTCTTTGATGTCTGCTTTCCCCAAATGTTTTGTCATTCCTCTCTACATGTTCCTCGGAATAAATGTAATATATAATCGCAAATGCTTCCTTACAATGGGAGGAAGAACAAAATAAGCCAATCTGACACTACCAGACTGTGAATTTACGTCTTCAGAGATAGAAACTTGGAGTAGTTTCCCATCCTCCCCTCATCATAATGCTCTCTTCTCTTATCCTCTATCCACTCAACTCTACCCTCTGCTTCCAAAATAAGAAATGAAAAAAGTTTAAAACAGGGAAACTCATCCACTTGCTCATAAACAAATTATCTAAATACCTTTCAAATCTCTGCTAGAAATAAGCCTGGTTTGAAAACAAGACCAAAAAAAGCTGATATAAGAAATAGCCCTGCCCTGGCTGATGTAGCTCTGTGGATTTTGTGCCAGCCTATGAACTAAAGGGCTGTTGGTTTGATTCCCAGTCAGGGAACATGCCTGGGTTGTAGGCCAGGTCCCCAGTAGGGGGTACACAAAAGGCAATCACACATTGATGTGTCTCTCCCTCCCTTTTCCCTTCCCTTTCCCTCTCTCTAAAAAATAAATAAATAATTTTTTTAAAAAATAAATGGCCTATTATATTTAGCCCTTGATTGCCATGCTTATTTAAAAAACTTAAAAAGGTCCCACTCTGGGTGTGAATACCATCCCAAATGACATGAGTCAGTAGTGAGTAGTGTAGTCTGTACCATATAATAGCCTGATCTCCTGCTACATAATTGCTCTATGGGGAAGATGGGACTAAACCTACAATGATCGTGACTTCAGAGAGGAGAAAGACTGCTTGTGTGTCTTTGAGAAAGGTGGGGAAAAAATGAAAGAAAATTGATAGTTGGAGAGAAGGAAACATGAAGGGAGATTTGAGTTTAAATAAAGTTATACGTGCCTAGCTGAGTGCCAGTGGCTTTATGTTCCTGTTTAATTTTTTTTCATTTAATCATCACAAGTCTATATATGAATGAGATTTCCCCCACTTTACACATAAAGAATCCATGTCTCAGGGAGATTAAATAACTTGTCCAAGGTTACATATCAGTTAAATGTCAGAGCTAGGATTTGAGCCCAGGTGCTGAAGGCAGGAAGGATAACAAGCTGAGCAGAATGATAACTTACCAAGACTGCAGAAATGAGCTACGTAAAAAGGGGGTTAAAATGGAAGAGAAAAGAAAGACCAACTGAGAATGGACAACTGAGAAGCGATACCCAGAAAAAGAACCATTCAAAACAGATTATGAGAAAGCAGGGTAGATTTGAAGGGGATGTCAGAGGCTGTAGTGAAGTAAATTCTGGCCCGAAAGTGCAAGCGGGCAGGCATGCAGCTAAAACAGAAGGACTTTGAGAATGGCTTGGCCTAGTGTTGGCCTGGGCTGAAGGAGGGAATGACCAAAAGATCAAAGGATCATAGATAAAGGAGACATTGGCTGACAGAAGTCACAGGGAGAAGTGATGACCTCTTAGAGCCTGGTTTCAGTTTGGTCAGGACTACTCAAAGAACAAGCCAAGTACCTGTATCAGTTCCATGGATGCACAGCGTATGACCTCAGCTTTCTTCCAATGGCCTGGCTGTGTGTGACTGTTTGAACAGGGCCCTAAAGATTTTGGAGAGATGAGAGCAGGAGAAGAGCCCAAAAGAGGGGTCTACAAGCTGGATTCCTTATTCCACTTTGGTAGCACTGATTTAAAATGCTACCCATTTATCTTCCAGAAAGACTTCAGTTTGCAGAGAACCTTAAAATTCTTTTCTTTGCCTGTCTGCTAGCTACCATTCATTCCTTCAATCCATGTTCCCTGTCAAAATGTAGACAACCAGGCAAAAGAGAAGACCCTAATTACAATCAGAAAATGTTGTCATGTGAAATAAAAATATATAATGTATACAAGTAAAATATATATATTTTAGAGTACAGCAGGTCTTCTCATAATGTCATTTTATGTAACATCATTTTGTTACACTGCTGATGAGGTGCCATAGGAACTTAACTCTTGTTTATATCATCAGTCTATAGTAAAATTGATTTCATCATGTATCACTTTGTTTATAGACCCTATTAATGATATTAAGTGAGGAATTACTGTATATATACTCCAAAACCTGAAAATAGCAAAAGCAGGTACTATACAGAGTGTAGAAACTTATAATTCAGAGGCTGGTGGTATTACAGTTGGTCACTCTCTTCAGAATTTTTTCCACTCAGAGAAATCCACTTTACCTGGCTTAGGGAGGGATTTTGTCTTTTCTTGTCTTAATTTCAGGTTGCTATTTTGTCAGCATAGTTCAGGTTACTAGCTTTGCTTTCATTTGACATCATTAGAGGAATCTTCCTCACGCCCCCCAGAGGGCAGCGCACTGCAGGAGTGAGGAAAGCTCTTCAAAGGGCATGGGGCAGACACAGTAGGAGCTGCCTCTAACCCTTTTGGGGAGCAGGCTGGGTGTAAATTGTAAACAAATCTACCTTTACAGAAAACATATATAAAATAGTAAAACCATTGACATTTCTACATATAGAACAGGAGAAAATGAGATCAAAACTGCAGACTGAGGGATTTAGCTTAGCTGCACGGAAGAACTTCTAACCACAAAGTTATAATAAATTAATTTGCGAATTTTGAGAGAAACTTTTTCCAGGCATCCTTTAAAACAGCTTGAACCGTAATTTCTCCCAAAGCTTTGATAATTCTTCTCAAAGGCTTGGGTAGAAAATAAAAAATATATGTCTGTATGAGATTTGTCCAGCCCGCAGAGTCCAAGACTTCAGCATAAGATAAGCATGTACAAGACTCTTCCCATGTGCACTGACCCTATTGTTATAATCTAAGCGTGCAGGAAGATAAGGTTCCAAGGCACTCAGTAATAATCACTGCTCCGGAGATATATGCCTCTCTCCCTCACTCTTTCATTTCTGCCAGCTGAATTACCAGTTTCCTAAATTCAGTCTCAAAACATTGCAGCTCACCTCTCACGCCTTCAAGCTTTAGGGCTCACCCTTTCTCACTCTAATAACTGCAATGGATGGATTTGTCTTGCTGCCACCAATCTGTTGCCTCTCTTTGCAACAATTCCTTCTATAAACTTTCTACCAGGTTACTGAGAAATCATCTCCAAATCCATTTTGTCTCCACACATAATCCTCAACAGCATTCAGAGAGTCACACAAAGACTTCATTCTCTTTTGAGATTTTCCTTTTTGCTGTCCCGTCACAAGGATTCTATACTTAAGTCAAATGGAACTACGAATTGTTCTTAGGATCTGTTTTGCTGACTTCAGGACTGTGTTCATCAGGATAGGCTGGATTATGCTGGGAGTGAAAACAAGCCCCAAGTCAAAGAAGCTTCTAACAAGAAAAACTTACTTCTTGCTCATGCCACATGTCCATCTTGGGTCAGTAGGGAATTCTGTTCACCAAGGTCAGCCAGGACCAAGGTATGGATACACCACATCCACAAAGGCTCCCAAAACCACCAAGACGGGGCAAGTGCACAGGGTGTTAAAGCTTTCATTTGCAAATGGGACAGGTCTCCATTTCCATTTTATGGGCAAAAGCTAGTGGCATGGTGATGTCTATCTTCAAAGAAGGCAGAGAAGGCAATCTTTCCATGCGCTCAGAACACGCGGACACATAAAACACAAATTTGACAAGCACAATAATGACTGCCAACGTTTATCTCCTGGACACCCAATTTTTGGCTCACTCTCTTTCCTGCAAGCAAAATATATTCATGCACTGCCACCACCACCAAAGGGAGAAAAACCAAACACTCTATCCTGGTCCTATCTTACTCTCAGAGTGTATGGTTTGTGGGTAACCTGGGATAGTCTGCGCAGCAGGAAACGATATGCTGTAACATCCACATCTGGTCAAGATGGGGCTCTTCTGCATCTGGAGACTTGTGACTCGCAAAGACAAACTATGTTCTTCCCACACAGCCAGTATACAATGGTAGGACAAGGACAAAATTATGCACAATAAACACTCCCACTCAAAATCAACAAGATGGGAGACGAGAGTAGTCACTGGTCCAAAGCAACTCTGCAACCCCACTGGGTCAAATGTCAGGCTCTCTACCCTGGGGAGATGTTTGTTGTTTAGACTGCAGTTCTCCTCTCTGGGAGCAACTTCCATGTTCATTGTTCTCATGTTCCCTGGTTCCCTGCTTTGGGAGAGTCTTCCATTTCTAGTATCCTCCTTGACCATATCCAATGCACACGTCAGGGAAAGTGTGCTCTTTGGATCCCAGAGACACTTTAGGACCACTCTTATTCCCATGTATTTTCATCTAGACTTGTGGTCCTTTGGCAGTACAGCTGTCTGAAGACTGTAGTCAGCTTCTTATCTGTTGATTCCAGTGAGTTCTACATAATAATCATCACACTCACAGAACTTTCTAGATACAATGATCATTTTTTCAATTTGCTTGCCTTCCTACTCCCATGCTTCTATGTTTTTCAGATATGCTCAGTTTATCAACTTATCAGCTGCTTTTCTCTGAATCACTTTGTCTAAACAAAAGGATTACTTAAATGTACCTTCATTCTGTCATCTGACTCCATGTACAGGCTTGAACAATGCAGGGAAGTGTCCATATCCTTGATCTGAACCTTGCCACAAGGGATAGTTCCCACATTGTCTTCATCACTCAAATGCCTTCTAAGGTTACCTTTTACAAACTGGGTTGAAATCGGTTGCTTTTTCCAATCCTGAGAATTCACAATTGTCCAGCCTGGCCTTATTCCCTTTCATTTCTACTTGCAATATAACTAGGTCTTTTCTGAGTTTACTTCAAACTACAAAACACCTTGCTGAATGCTACCAGTAGCAACCAATACATGTTGTTAACATTGTGTTTTGCAGCTACTATCCCTAGAGCTACAAGTTCATTTGTTATATCATCTGCTTCCCAAGTTGTTGTAAACAAGAGTGATTCAGAGGCAGATTCACATCTGCCTAACATGGATCAACGTGTTTCCACCTTATGATCACAACCACCTTGCTGCCTGCTACCTACCCTGAAACCACAGCCACGTGTTTTAGGGTATTTTGTTGTTGTCATTACATGATTATACCATTTCTGGTACCCATTTATGTACTAGCTAGTATAAACTAGGTCACGCTGTTAATAAACAATCTCTGAATCTCAAAAGTGTATTTATTGCTCACAATAATTATCTGATACCTAGAGCAGAGGAAACAGGCACTTCCCTGGTTACTGGGTCAGAGAAAGGGAATGTGGTAACTTGAGCACTCTTTCCTGGATTGAGTGATATCGGTCCTAGTGATAAATGTTGCTTTTGCTCACATTTCATTGCTAAAGCCAGCTACATGACCATACTAATTTCAAAAAGACAGAAAAGTGCAGTAGTACCACACACCCAGAAAATGGAGCCCTGGCTGTATCTGGTGAACCTCAAGGCCCTTGATTACTCAGTCCCCACTCTATCTATATCCCTGGAACACTGTCGCCTGTTCATTCATTCATTCAACAAAGACTTACTGTAGTATGTTGTTCAAGAGCACAGGCTCTGAAGCAAGGTTACCTGGGTTCAAAATCATAGCTCTGCCACTTCTTGCTGTATTACTGTGGGAAAATTATTTAATCATTCAATGTCTCAGTTTCCTCATCAGTTGTATAAGGATAATATTTTCTACTTCAACAGCCATTGTGAAGACTCAATAGGATATCTTGTGAAACACTTAGAACAGTGCCTAGCATGTGGTAAGTGCTCCACACCTGTTAGCTATTACAATTTTTTGGCCACCTACTATGTGCTGTATTAGTAGTCAGTATTGCTCACATAATAGAATTTACAATGTAATGGGGGAGAAAAGTAAAAAAAAGTACTCTCTTCAGTCTTCCTCTCAAATTTTACCTCTCCCTGTTGGCTGTTACTCCTTCCTCCTTAGAACTTTCGAAGCACTGTGTTGAAATATTTCTCAGGGTAGTTATAGACTTCACACACACTTTTCTCTCTGTCTCCCATGTCAAAAGGGGTCCAAACTCTATGTGAAGTACTGTTTGTGAAGTTTTGGGGACAGCCCTGAGGAGGTACTGAGTGAATGCTAACCCACCATTACACAATTCCTATATGCCTAAGGTGCCTCAAACACTAGCTTCCCAAAGTAGCTTTAACCTGTAGGTGCTGAAGTGAATTGTTATCATACATCTTCCCAGCACCCTTTGGCTGTCTGTCCTCGCTCAGATTCCTCCTCTTCCCTCTGCTTCTGCATCTGTGGTTCTCTGAAAAGCTCTCTGTTCCTTCTCAACCCTACTTCATGTTGCCAACCCACCTGGAGACTCAGAGCTCAGTCTGTCAGGTACACATTAGCATGTTAAAAATATCTGTGCAGCCATCCTTCGTATTGTCATCCACTCTGCATCTGAGCACATTTCCCTCAGTTCATCTGGGGAATCCCTTGCTTTCTAGTTCTGCAGGGAAGAGAGGAGTGGCTATAAGAAAAGAGCATTAACTAGAACTTTTCAAATTGGAGAAGCATCCTCTGCAATGATCACATTAACCACTTACCATTTTCAAACTTATTTGTGGACCCAATCACATAAATCAAAGAAGAAATACATGTGATCATTTATCCTGATAAGTAGTAATATTTTCACTTTCTTCCGAGCTATGTTTAAATGTAAATAACTGGCATGTGTCTTCAATATACCTCATCTGATTTTCCCAATGGTCTCAGAAGAATTTAGAATTAACCAACACTTTACAAATAAACCAAGAGTTTTGCATGGGTACGGGCTTTATGAGATAGCGCCAGAATCAGGGCTGGGTCTTAAGCTCCAGTTTTCTGCTTTCCACTCCAACTTCCTTCCTCCATTGCCTCACAGAACTCTGGGGGCTTTTTCCTGAACAAGACTGTCTTCACCATCTGGACATCATTTCTGGCTTCTAGCTCAGAAACTTCTTTTCATTCTTTGGATCACTTCTCTTTCACAGAAAAAGCAGAGTTCAGAGCTCTAGGCATAGGTCCAGATTACCAACTGCATAGGAAATTGTCACAACTCAGTAATATCATCTCTGTGTCAGATTCAAGAGAGTTGGATACTCTGCGGTGGGTACAGGCACCTGACAAGACTTGACTAACCTGAGAGCTCATGTCCGGAGAGCCTAAAATTAAAAAACCAAGACAGAACAAATTTTTTTTTGTTCTTTCCTTTATTCCATTCCACTCAGTGAACAGAAGCTATGTTTTAGAGGGAATCTAGGGGTTCTCCCATAGTCTCAACAAGCCTGAGACTGTGCTTTTCTTCACTGAGAAGAACCACTCAGCAGAACTGGCTGGGTCCTGTCAGCCAATACGAGCCAACGGTATGCATGTCTTCCCAACTCCACACTTGGTTTTGTCGCACTAGTAGCTGGATATCGGCCATGATGAGAATATCTACACCAAGGAAATCAACAAACCCTGCAAGTCAAAGATTTTGCCTCCCAAAGAGCCAGTTTTTTAAACATTTGTCTCTAGGCCACTGAGCTTATCTTTATGTAGCCTTTCTTTAAATATAAGGTGAAAGAAAAATCTCAGAAGCAAATTTGGGAGGAACCTTAGAGATGATTCCAGCCCTGTGATATTACAAATGAAGAGGTGGAGGCCCGAGAAGAGCAATAAACTTGCTTAAACTATTAAACAAATTATAGAACCCGGGTCTTCTCACTCTCAACCAAGAATTCCTTCCAGAGAAATCAACATTTTTGTGCCACTACATTTCCTGAAGGAGACGAGAGATAAGGCTTTGTCTCTACTGCACATGTATAATTAAGTGCCAGCAAGAGTGATGAAAACAATTTTGTGCAATTAATTGTAAGTTTGAAAATATCATTATGTATATTATGACTAAAAGTGCTATAATTGCCCCCCAAATTAAAAAGTTATTATGAAGTAGAAATAGCAAGGAATGACTTCCTAAAAGAGAAAGGATACAATGTTGAATTTGGATAATTACTCAGATGCAAAAAAAAAACTAGGGAGGAGAAATGTGTGTGAATATGAAGAAACCAAGCTGACTGATGCATGAGAGGTATTTAAAAATAGGAAATATCCTTGGAAAAATAGTGAAGACTTTTATAAGCAAGAGCCTTAAATATCCAGTGAATTTGTTTTTTTAATCCAGTTAATGATAGGGCAACACTGGTGTCAGAGAAGAGGGATAGAGTGATATTGTGTTGTTTTAGAAAAATGACATGCATAGTATAGAGTGAAAAGCCAATTATATGAGAGCTTTTCTCCCATTTAGATGAAAGTATATTCTACATTATTTATGTGCATATGTATGTCTGAATGTATGTTTTCTGACATCTCAGTAGTCATTTTCTCTGTGGGAAAGCTCTATGGGAGATTTTTGCTTTCTTTATTGTGCTTCTGTGTGTGTGTGTGTGTGTGTGTGTGTGTGTGTGTGTGTGTATTTAATTGAATTTATTGCTATGACCCTGGCTTGTAAAACCATACAGGTTACAAGTGTACAATCAGTAAAACATCATCTGCACACTATCTCATGCACCCATCACCCAGAGTAAATTCTCTTTTCATCCCAGTTTTTCATCCTTTTGCCCACCTCCACCTACCCATGCCACCTTTCCCTCTGGCTATCACCACACTGATTCTCTGTGTCTTTATGTTCTGTATATATATATATTTTTTGGCTAATCCTTTCACCTTGATTTATCCACTGCCTGCTTCTGACAGCTGTCAGTCTGTTCAATGTATCCATGCCTCTGTTTCTATTCTGTTTGTCAGTTTATTTTGTTCATTAGATTCCAAATAAAAATAAAAAAATTTAAAAAAGATTCCACATGTAAGTGAGACCATGTGGTATTTGTCTTTCTGTGAGTGTATTATTTGACCCAGCATTAATAATCTCCAGGTCCATATATGCAGTCACAAGAGGTAAGATTTCTTTCTCCTTCAGAGCTGCATAGTATCCCCACTTTAATATCCACTCATCTAATGATGGGCACTTGGGCTGTTTCCAGATCTTGGCTATTATAAATAATATTGCAATGAATGTAGGGGTTCATATATTCCTTTAAATTAGTGTTTAAGTCTGCATTCCCACCAACAATAAACAAGGGTTTCCTTTTGTCCACATCCTCACCAACACTTGTGTATTGTTTTATTGATGGTAGACATTCTGACAGGTGCGAGTTTATATCTCATTGTGGTTTTAATTTACATCTCTCTGATGATTAGTGACATTGAGCATTTTTCATATGTCTACTGACCATCTGTATGTCCTCTTTGGAGAAGTGTCTATTCAGGTTCTTTGCCATTTTTTATTTTTAATTGGATTCTTTGTCTACCTTGTGTTGAATTGTGTGAGTTCTTTCTTATATATTTGGAAATTAATTACTTATCAGATGTATCATTCTCCCATTCAGTGTGTTCTGTTTTTATTTTATTGATGGTTTATTTTGCTGTGCAAAAGCATTTAGACTGATGTAGTTCCATTTGTGTATTCTTTTTCTTTACAAAGAAAATGGTTACATCACTTGCCTGAGGGCATATATCAACAAAAATATTGCTATGAGAAATGACTAAGGCTTTACTGCCTACATTTTCTTCTAGAATTTTTATGGTTTTGTGACTTACATTTAAGTCTTTTATCTATTTTGATTTTATTATTGTTTATGGCATAAGTTGGCAGTCTAGGTTTTTTTTTTTTGCATGTACTAGTCCAACTTTCCCAACATTTATTGAAGAGACTGTCATTAATTCATTGTATGCTCTTGCATCATCTGTCACATATTAATTGACCATAAAGGTGTGGGTTTATTTCTGGCTCTCTGTTCTGTTCCATTGATCTCTATGGCTATTCTTATGCCAGTACCATGCTATTTCAATTACAATGGCTTTGTAGTATAGTTTGATGTCAGGTATTATAATACCTTTAACTTTGTTCATTCTCAAGATTGGTGAAACTATACTGGTTTTTTTTTGTTTGTTTGTTTCATATAAATGTTTAGAATATTTATTCTAAACCTGAAAAATATGTCATTGGTATTTTAATAGGAATTATATTAAATCTATTGATTGTTTTGTGCAGTATGGACATTTTAATGATATTAATTCTTCTATCCATGAACCCATATGTGCTTCCACTTATTTGTATCTTCTTCAATTTCTTTCTTCAGTGTCTTATAATTTTCTGAGTATATGTTATATTCTCCCTTGGAATTTTATTATATTTGAAGCAATTGTGAATGAGATTTTTTTTAATTTCTTTGTCTGATAGTTATTATTGATGTATAAAAATGCAACTGATTTCTGGATATTAATTTTGTATCCTGCTACTTCACTGAATTCATTTATCAGTTCTACTGGTTTCTTGGTGGCTCTTTAGGGTTCTATATGTACTGTATCATGTCATCTGCAAATGAAGACAGTTTTACTTCTTCCTTTCCAATTTGGATACTTTTATTTCTTCTTTTCTGATTGCTATGGCTAGAACTTCCAGTACTAGGTTGAATACGAGAAGTGAAAGTGAGCATCTCTATCTTGTTCCTCATCTTAAGGGGAACACTGGTTCCCCTAAGATGCCCCTGAGTATGATGCTGGCAGTGGGTTTGTCATACATGGTCTTTATTATGTTTAGGTGGGTCCCTCTATTCTCACTTTGCTGACAGTGTTTATCATAAATGGGTGCTGGATTTTATCAAATGCTTTTTCTGCATCTATTAATATGATCATGTGGTTTTTATCTTTCACTTTGGTTATGTGGTATATCACATGTCTTCCCTCCTCTTGAATTTTTTGGAATAGTTTGAGAAGAACGCGTGTTAGTTCTCTTCTTAATGTTTGGTAAAATTCATCTGTGAAACCATTCGATCCAGGTATTTTGTGAGCTGGGAGTTTTTGATTACTACTTCAGTTTTATTGGTTATAATCAGTTTATTCAGGTATTGTGATTCTTCCTGATTCAGTTTTAGAAGATTTTATGTTTTTAGGAATTTATCAACTTCACCCAGGTTGTCCAGTTTGTTTGCCTAATGTTGCTCATAATATATTTTCTTACAATCCTTTTTATTTCTGTGATGTCAGTTGTTACTTCTCCTCTTTCACTTCTGATTTTATATATTTGGGCCTTCTCTCTTTTTTTCTTGATGAGTTTGGTTAAAGGTTCATAAATCTTGTTATTCTTTTCAAAGAACTAACTTTTAGTTTCATGAATCTTTTATATTGTTTTCTTATTCCATATGTAATTTATTTTCTTTCTTCTACTTACTCTAGGCTTTGTGTGTTGTTCCTTTAGATGAAGGGTTAGATTGTTTATTTGAGATTTTTCTTGCTTCTTGAAGTGGGCCTGTAATGCTATGCACTTCTCTCTCAGGACTGTTTTCACGATGTTCCATAGATTTTGGGTGTTGTGTGTTTATTTTCATTTGTTTCCAGATAATTTTTATTTCTTTTTTGATCTCAGTGTTAACTCATTCGTTGTTTAATAACATGCTATGTGGCCTCCATGTCTTTCAATGTTTTCAGTTTTTTTACTGCAGTTGATTTCTAGTTTCATACCATTGTAGTCACAGAAGATGCTTGATATGATTTCAGTCTTCCTGAATTTGTTAAGACTTATTTTGTGTCCTAACATGTGGTCTGTCTCTGAGAATGCTTTACATACATTTGAGAAGAACGTATATTCTGCTGCTTGATGGTGAGTGCTCTGTAAATATCAATTAAATTATCCAATCCAGTGTGTCACTTAAGGTTGCTGTTGCCTTGCTGATTTTTTTTTGTCTGGAATATCTATCCATTGATGACAGTCAGGTGTTTAAATCCTACTACGACTGTATTGCTGCAGCTCTCCCCTTTAAAGTCCACCAAGATTTTCTTCATGTATTTAGGTGCTCCTATGTTAGGTGCATACATGTTTGCAAGGGTTATATCCTTTTTGTTGGGTCAATCCCTTCAGTATTTTGCAGTGACCTTCTTAGTCTCTTGTTATAACCTTTATTTTGAAGTCTATTTTGTCAGGTATATAAGTATTGCTACCCCATATAAGTTTCTTTTCCTTTCCATTTGCATGAAAAATGTCTTCCATCCTTTCACTTTCAGTCTGTGTGTATCTTTTGGTCTGAGGTGGGTTTCTTGCGGACAGCATATATATGAGTCATGTTTTCTTATCTATTCAGCGACCCTATGTCTTTTGATTAAAACATTTAATTCATTTACATTTAAAGTTATTATTGATAGGTATTATTTTCATTTTATTCTTTATAACTATGTTCCTCTTTCTGTCTATTTTTTATTCTTTGTAAAGAAGGTCCTTTAACATTTCTTGTGGTACTGATTTGGTGGTAATGAACTCCTTTAGCTTGTGTGTGTGTGTGTGTGTGTGTGTGCAGCTCTTTATTTTTTCTTCAGTTTTAAAGGACAGCCTGGCCAGATAGAGTAGTCCTTGATTTTCATCACTTTGAATGTTTCATGCTAATCTAACCCCTCCTGGCCTTAAGTGTTTCCATTGAAAAATCAGCTGACAATCTCTCTCCTTTGATGCATTTAAGATTCTCTCTTTATCTCTAACCTTTGGCATTTTAATGATGATTTGTCTTGGTGTGGGCCTCTTTGAGTTCATCTTTATTGAGAATCTCTGTTCTTCATGAACTTGTGTTACTTTTTTCTTCTCCCTGTTAGGGAAATTTTCAGCCATTATTTCTTCAAACAGATTCTCTATCCCTTGCTCACTCTCTTCTCCTTCTAGTACCATTATGATGCAGATGTTGTTGTGCTTGATGTTACGCCAGAGGTGCCTTAGACTTTCCTCAACTTTTTAAATTCTCTTTTCTTTTTGATACTGTGCTTGGATGCTTATTGTTATCTTGTCCTTAAATTACTTATTTGATCCTCTGCTTCATTTAATCTTTTGCTGATTCTTTCTAGTGTATTTTTTATTTCATATATTCTGATTAGTTTTTTTTTATGGTTTCTATGTCCCTTTTAATGCTCATTATCTCTTTATTTAAGTTCTCAGTGAGATCATCCATTCTTTCCTTAAGGTTCTTGAGCATTCTTATAACCATTGTTTTAAACTCTACATCTGGTATTTTGGTTGCTTCCATTTCATTTAATTATTTTTCTGGGGATTTCTCTTCCTTTTTAATTTGAGACATATTTCTTTGTCTTCTCATTTTGTCTCTGTGTATTAGGTAGATTTACTATGACTCCCAAAGCTGCTATAATGGCTTTATGATGAAAGTGTCTTGTTGGCCTAAGTTGCATACTCTTCCAGATCACCTGAGCTCAGTGCGCCAGGAATGTTCCTAATGGGTTATGTGAACCCTTCTGCTATTTGAGTCTTGAATACCATTGGCCTTTTCATGGGTGGAGTGAAACTTTGAGGCTGGCTGACTTACCCTTATGGGTAAACTTTGATTACCATGTATGCAGGGGCTATCCCCCTTAGCTGGAGTTGCCCCCAGCAGGATCTGGTGCCTGTTGGAATCCCCTTTGGGTGTGCCACTTATGTGATCTGCTGGGTCAAGCTCTGATGTGGACTGAAGCCCACTACCAGTTGTATAGTTCTGGGTCTACTTGGATGAGGTTCAGGTACAGGTCATTGTCAGATGTTATGTATAACTGGCTACCTATCTTGAGCTACTACACTGTTTACTGTCTGTGGCTGAGTCTATTGGGCCTAGATGTGTGTGGGAGAGGCCAATCTGTGTGTAAGGGTCAACTTCCTCCAACTTAGAGTTGGGGAACATCTGTAAAAGAACCAAGGCTCCCTGAATTCTGCACCTACTTGTTGGCTACTCTGCCTCCCCCTGAGGTTGCTTAGTCTTCCTCCAAAGCCTTCTGAAGAAAGACTATAGAATGAGCCCAGGCTGGCCATGACCCATAAACCCTTGCACAATTTGTGGGCTCAGTAGGGTGGGGCAATTGGTGTCAGGAGGACAGGGCTAGTGTGTCCCTTACTTAGGAGTCATGCAGTCAGGTATTAAATGAGGGGAAAGTGGCCCCTACTCCAGATCCAAACCATTTGGTCTCTGCCAGAGTCTCTAACTCTAGTTCCCCAAGAGGAGTGTACTACAGGTTCAGGTTGGGTGCAGCCAGTCATCCCCGTTACAGGAGCAAGCTCCACCAGGCAGAGCCACTGGGCTCAAGGGAACAGATCAAAATAGTCTCCCATTGTGGGGGATTCTGGCCCAGCCTGCAGGAGGGTACTAAGCACTTCTCACAATCCCAGAGAATAGCTTCTGAGGGACTCATATTTTGAATGTCCCAGCTCTTACCTACTCTCCATTCCCCTCCCACCCATGTAACTGAGCCCAGCAGGGCAGGGTATATGGGACTTGCCAGGGCTGATCCAAAGAGTGTCATATTGGGGATGGTGCCCACAAGCCTGTAGGACAGGGGTGAGCACTTCTTCCTTTCTTAGGTAGCATGGGTTGAGCTAGCAGGGGAAAAGGGAGTGTGCCCCCCACCCTATAATGTAGCCACACACCCCAGGACCTGCCCTTCTGGTTCCCAGATAATATCTTCCCTGGGAGACATTCTGAAAGTCCCAGCTCTGCACAGTATTGTGGTCCCTCTGCACAGCTGATCTCAGTGGGACAGGGCCAGCCAAAAGGTGCAGCAAATGTGGGGAGGGGCACTAGCTGCACACTTGAGGTGAGGGAAATAGGCCCTCTTTTCAAAGCCACACAGTTTAGTGACTATCTGAATCTCCACCAGGGGCATCCCCAGAAGAAGAAGGCCCCAAATGTCACTGCTGGGGGCAGCCTTCAGCCCCCTCTGCAGGACCTGAACACAGCTGAGTGGCCTCACCAACAGTCAGAGGGACTGGACAGTACACTCCCCAGGCTGGTGCTACAACAATAGGAATGCTTATTTCTGAAGAGGTGGCATTTGGGCCTCCCAGGAGGACTGACTCACCGTGGATTTTCACTGTCAGATGCTATTCGAGCTCCTCTTCCCATCTCTGTTGCCCTGTGTTGGGGATTCCCATGTGGAGTTGAGAGCCACACTCTTAGGAGGAGGGAGTTTTGCAGCTGCAATACCCCTCTGGCTTCTCAGCTCCCCCACCTTTGTGCAGGAGCCAGCCCTTTCTGCATCTCCACCCTTCTTACCAGTCTCTATGTGCCTTCTTCTATAAGTTATTGGTTATAATATTTCAGTTCAGCTAGCCTTCAGTTGGTTTTTCAGATTGACTGCTCTATAATTTAACTATAAACCCTGTTCGGGGACAGGAGCATGTGAGTGTGGCTTCTACCTACTCTACAGCCATCTTGGATTCTCTCTATTTCTTGTATTTGTTTTGTTTTGTTAGAGTTATTTAATTTTAACCAAACAAATCTTGCAGAATAATAATGACTAACACCTAGAAGAGCTTGCAGTATGCCGGTACATACAGTAATTCTAATGGCACCTGTAAGACATAAATTCATATCCTGAATTATACAATAAGAAAATCAGGACACAGAAAGTTAATTGACTTGCCAGAGGTCACAAAGCTAGAAGTGCTACAGTCAGGATTTGAATCCAGAACTCACACTACTAACTGTTATATTTTACTGCCTCTGGATGTGATAAAGACAAATTGGAGACAGAAAGTTTTAAATGAAGTAATGATTCCAGAGGGTGTTGCAAATGTCTCAAGCGTGAAATAGTAGAAGTGTAAATTAAGATATCAGAAGGGGCTGGTGTGCAATTACACTGATAGATAAAGATACTAAGAATCAAAAGCCAACCATGACTGAATATGTCATGTCCCTTATCATTGTTTTCTCATTTTATTCTCTACACCACAACAAACACCATATCTCCACAGGTCTCTTTATTATTATAAAAATAATACTCAAACTTTAACAGCACCAAAGAGCATCTAAATAATATGTAAACATTTTTCTCCCCCTGCAACCCCTTCTTCCCCCTCCACAGAGATGAAAATTTTAACCATCCCTTGTGTATCTTTTCAGAAATGCTCAATGCATGTATTATATGCATATGTTGTATATATACATATCTATACTTTCTTTACATATTCATTTCTACAATTCACTCTTTTTACTTAAAATTATATCTCAAGACATTGTTTCCATAAGTGCATTTAGGTTGACTTTTTTAAAAACTATCTTTAACAATTGCAAACCATTTCACTGTGGCATGTACAATAATTTGTGTAACCATTTCTCTCTTTGAACGGAGACTATTGTTCATGAAAAGCTAGAAAGGGAAAAAGGCTTAGTTTATAAGGAAACAGATATTTACAATATATCAAAATTATCATTGGATTATATATCTTGCATAATAGTATAGAAATGAACTAAGAATTTTAAAGTAATTTCAATAAACATATAGGCTGAGGACCTCAAAGCACTTAGTCATTTGAAGAAAATAAAAATGAAACAAAAAGCATGATGTAAAGTGAAATACATTCCAAGTCACTAAAATCAAAATGTATAATCATAAAGCCTACCATTTCAATTCCTTGCAATCAGGGCTGCGTTTTAAGAGTCTGCCACTCGGGGGTTGAATATAAACAATCTACCAGTGGACAAATAATCTAGGGCCATTTTAAAAATAAGTGGATTTTTTAAAATTTACAGACATTGAGATATTAGATCACACCTAGAAACTTCTACCTTATTTTCATTTTTGAATATTTTTAGTTTGGCTGAGCTGTTTAGAAGGTAGGTTATGATTATTCTTCCTAATCCACTTTCACTGGCTGTCTTGGACAAAAACAATTATCTTAGGCAGAGGAAATTTCTAGTATTAGCAGGAGAGAGAAGAGACCCTTGAGGAGTAAAAAAAATCTTAGCTTCTATTGTGTTGTTTTGTTTCCCCCAAAACAAGCTAAATTCATTAAATGCCTGTACTACTGGACCCTCTCTGAGTTTATTTAAGTAGTTGCCCATAGCAACCACCCACACTTTAAGTAGCTGAGCTGAGTGTTGTGAGTAACAGCTTGGTGAGCCTCTGACTTCCGTGATCATTTCCTGTGCCCTGGGGATAACAACATTAAAACTAAATGATTATTTAAATATATTAATAATGTGGCTGTGCTCTTCTGTTTTTTAAACTCTGTTTTTCAATTAACGTGATAAAATACTGAAAATAAAATAGTTGTCATTTGAGTCTGCTGGCCACCCTCAATACTGTGAGAGATGGAATAATTAAGGAACCAGAGGAGGGCTGTGAAGAAATTCCAGCAGAAGCACAGCCCGGTGGCCACCCCCTCCATCTTCTTCCCTCTCCCACCACTATAATGCCCACCTCTCCAAGACCCAATCAGATCACAGTCCTGCTGACAAAGAGGCAGCCCAAAACAGCCAGAACAGGCAAACCTGAGGGCAGACCTGCTCTTTACCACTTTGCAGCCTCAGACAAGTTACTCAGCTTCTCTGAATGTGGGTATTTTCTTCATTTTTAAAGTCATTCTTATGCTCTATCATTAAATAAATATTGTGAAAATTAAATGAGCTAACACATGTTATGCAGATAATTGATGTATTTAATGTCTCCAATGGGCAAGATAAATTTTTTACTTTAAAATAAACAAGAAAACAAACCCAGAGGATAAATTCTGGCCAAGATGGAGGCATAGCTACACACACTTCACCTCCTCATACAACCATAAGAATGATAAAAACTAACTTTAAAACAAAAAAATAACCAGGACTGCCAGAAAAATAAGCTGTACATAAATCTAACAACCAGTGATTTAAAGAAGAAATATTCATCCAGATGAGTAGGAGGGGTGGAGATGGGGAGACAGGATGGAGAAGACACAGTGTGGCAACAGGGAGGCAAGGAGGCAGCAGCAATGGCAGCCAGTCGAACAGACAGTCCCACATTCACATGTGGCAGATAAAAATTAGGAGAGACATCTGGGGAGCAAGCAATCCCAGCCCCAGGATAGACTATGCATCCCAGAGTTCCAGTGCTGGGAAAATAAAGCCTCATAACTTCTGGCTGTAAACTCAGTGGGGATTAGGGGACTGGAAGAAACTGTTGATCTCTCAGGAGAGTGCATGTAAAAGATCCACATGGTCCTAGAATATATGCAAACCCAGGGATTCAGCACCAGGACAGCAATTAGAAGGGCTCCAGTTGCATATGAGAAGTGGGAAAAGTGACTGGGGTGAGAGCCGAGCAAGCAGCATTGTTCCCTCTCCAACCCCTCCTCTATATACAGCTCCACAAAGCTGCGAAGCAGGTGGCCCCACCCTGGTGAATACCTTAGGTTCCACCCCTTACAACATAACAGGTGCACCAAGACAGGAAGTCAAAGCAACTCTACCTAATACAAAGAAACAAACACAGGGAGGCTGCCAAATTGAGGAGATAAAGAAATATGGCCTAAATGAAAGAACTGATGAAAACTCCAGAAAAAGAATTAAGTGAAATGAAGATAGCCAATCTATCAGATGCAGAGTTCAAAACACTGGTGATCAAGATGCTCAGAGAACTCACTGAGTATAGCAAATGCATAGGGGAAGAATTGAAAGCTACACTAAGTGAAATAAAGATAAGTCCACAGGGAACCAACAGCGAAGGGAAGGAAGCCAGGGTTCAAATCACCAATTTGGGGCATAAGGAAGAAATAAACAGTCAACCAGTACACAATGAAGAAATAAGAATTTTTAAAAATGAGAATAGGAAGACTTGAAATTGCCAGCATTCAAATCATGAGGATACCAGGAGAAGAAGAAGAGCAAGAAATTGAAAACTTATTTGAAAAAATAATGAAACTTCCCTAATTTTGTGAAGGAAATAGACATACAAGTCCAGGAATTACAGAGAGTCCCAAAGAAGTTGGACCCAAAGAGGGCCTCATCAAGACTCATCATAATTAAAATGCCAAAGGTTAAAGATAATGAGAGGATCTTAAAAGCAGCAAGAGAAAAGGAGACAGTTACCTGCAAAGGAGTTCCATAAGATTATCAGCTGTATTCTCAAAAGAAACTTTGCAGGCAAGAAGGGACTGGCAAGAAGTATTCAAAGTGATGAAAAGCAAAGGCCTACAACCTAAATTACTCTATCCACCTAAGCTACCATTTAGAATTGAAGGGCAATAAAGTGCTTCCCAGACAAGGTAAAGTTAAAGGAGTTCATCCTCACTAAGCCCTTATGAAACATTAAAGACATATATTCAAGAAAAAGAAGATCAAAACTAGGAACAGTAACATGGCAGCAAACTCACAACTATCAAAAACTGAATCTAAGTGCTGCCTTTGAGTCCCTGCTGTGCCTGCGTGTGCTGCCGGGGGTCTGGCTGCTGCACCAGAGCAGGAGCTTGCGCATAACTGGGGCCGAGTGCTCCTCAGCTGGTGGCCTTTTTAAGCACAAGCGACACACACAAAAAAAAATGAATCTACAGAAATAAAACAAACTAAGCAAACAACCAGAATAGGAACAGAATCATAGAAATAGAGACCACATGTTGTCAACAGGGAGAAGGAAGGGGGCAATGGAGGAAAAGGTACAGGGGTTAAGAAGCATAATTGGTATGTACAAAATAGACAGGGGGTGTTAACAATAGTATAGGATATGGAGAAGCCAAAGAACTTATATGTATGACTCATGGATATGAACTAAAGGGGTGGGGGGATTGCTGGAGGGAAGGAGGTACCAGGTGGAGAAGGGCAAAGGCGAAAAAAATGGGACAACTATAATAGCATTATCAATGAAATATACTTTAAAAAATGAACTACAATTATTCTCCATTAAAAAAACCCACAGGATAAAAAAAAATGGAAAACCATAGAAACAGATCCATTTTCAGAGGAAAAATACTCAATCACCCACTTTATGCCAATTAGGGGGACCCCAGCAGGCCCTGCAAAATTCTTCCTCACAGAACTGAAATTCTCTTCTCCTCCCCAAACAGTTCCCCCAGTATTGGCCCTGGACTATTTTTTTCTCAACTTTGTAGCTACCCTTGGTCTAATCCCTGTAGGTTCATCTCTGATCTCCATCCCCTAAAGGAAGACACTTGGCTGGCTGAACCAAAAGGATCCTTTGCTGGAGAAGTCATCTGCTTTTACCACGCCCTCCCCTTTTGGACCCACATGGCTGAGAACCTATGTGGCTAGCCTAGAAGTTCTATCTCTGTCCTTTACCCATTCCTCACTGATTTGCCTCCTCCCTTGAAAGAATTCACTAGCAGGTTGCTGAGACTGATCTGTGGTTGGGTACTAAGTGCTTTATTTTTTGTTACAAACAAGTATCTTTGCCTGTATTTCCAAGAAATCAATGGTTGGGGAGCATAGGTTACAGTGAACCAGACCCTTTTGCTTAGTGCCTCATGATACACTGATTCCTTGCTTACTTGACCAACTTGAGTGAAACAGACCCTTCTACCAGTAAAAAAAATAAATAAATAATAATATCCTGTTTCCATGCTCACTAGCCTTTAATGGTAGAAGGATTTATTCTCTCTTTTTTTAAAGATTTTATTAGTTTATCTTTAGAGGGGAAGGAAAGGAGAGAGGGGGAAAAATATCAATGTATGGTTGCCTCTCGTGTGTCCCCCTGCTGGGAACTGGCTGCAACCCAGGCATGTGCCCTGACTGGGAATTGAACCACGATCATCTGGTTCACAGGCCCATGCTCAATCCACTGAGCTACACTAGCCAGGGCTACAGGATTTCTTCTCTTTTTGTTCATATTTTTTACCCTTTGATCCATACTTGGCATTCACTTACTGTCTCTGAGTACAGCAGCAGGAAATGGTGGAGATGCACCACACAAAAAAGAAACTACTGAAAAAATTTGTAATTATTAAAAATTAATTGTGGTGATTATTTGTACCAATAACAAATCTGCTGCTTGGAATTTGCTTGGATTACATGGTGAGGACCCACCAGCTCCTATCTTCTGCATGATTTCAGCTCTTAGCCTAATGGCTGAGCATTTGTGACTGACAGATCTATAGCAAATTCATGAATCAAACTCATGTTACACATTTTATCCTCCTCCCAGGGTCTCTTGGATGCGCTGTCACTCAGTACATGTTCCCTGTATTCCAGGCTCCTCAAGAGAACACACTAGTTCAGGGGTGTCAAACTCATTTTCACCAGGGGCCACATCAGCCTCACAGTTGCCTTCAAAGGGCTAAATGCAATTTTAGGACTGTATAAATGTAACTACTCCTTAGCAGTTAAGTGAGAGCTCGGTGCTGCTGCCAGGTAGAAACAAGGTGCTGGGCTGCATAAAACAAGGTGGGGGGGCGGGGGGCTTGTGTTTGCCACCTGTGCACTAGTGGAACCCTTCCAGTTGTGTGATGTGACTATTAGAAACACTTTTCACATGCAGTTGTTATTAGAGTATTTCATTTTTTAAAGTTTGTCATTTATATCTCATCTGATCATCACACAGCCCCCTTCTATTTAGGAGAATCCACTACACTAATAACAGGTCAGGAGCAAAACTGGATCTTAGCTCATGTCATTTTACTCTGCCGCCAGAATGTTCTCCAAAATACTAAACACTGGTTATAAATGGGTAAAGGAGACAATCATTAAGAAAAAAAAGTGTTGTTTACTCCAAATCTTCTTTATGGAGAATTTATCAGGACCACGATGAGTCTAGTTCTAAGAATTTTGACTGTTAATTTTTCATAAGTTAATTTTTTTCTACATACATCTACAGTAGAACTCAGACAGATGCAAAGGAATGACATCAGTAGTCAGGTATCAATCTTTACCTCCTTAATCATGTTCACCCTTTTAATCATCGGATGACATCTCTTTATGATTGACATAGTGTGTAGCACGGCAGAATCCACTTACTCATCCTCTTAGCATTGCCAGAGAGATCATGCAATGAATGAATGGATAACAACTTTTGTTATCGATCTTGGCTGATATGTGTTTTATTTGGATAAATTGCACTCAACAAGCTATGTAACCCTGAGAAAACAAGTAAGGATAATAAGGAAACATATTTTTAAGTGAATATCTAGTGTAGCCACCAATTAAAAAAAAACGTATTTGTTTCAAGGGATTTAAGAACTTACTCTTTGTTTCTCTTAACATCTAACATCTTTGTTGCTGAAGACACTTGGTAGGCGGCTCTGTGACTCCCCTGATCCTGGCCAGTTACACATGTCCACTGACTCTTAGGGTCATGCCAATTTGGATATGAATTAGGCCAGCTCACAAGCGAGATTGGTTGAAGTTACTTTCTCACTTACCAATAAATAAATTTTCATTAGATCATTCTACAATCTCTAAAATATTCTGTCTTCTTTTTTTAAAAATATTTATTTATTTATCTTTAGAGGAGAAGGGAAGGAGAGAGGAAGAGAAACATCAATGTATGATTGCTTCTCATGCACCCCCTGCTGGGAACTGGCCCCTGCCAGGAACTGACCTGCAACCCAGGCATGTGCCCTGACTGGAATCAAACCGCGATCGTCTGGTTCGCAGGCCTGCCCTCAATCCATGTCTTCTTTATGATACTGATTCCAGCACATGGAATGAGTGCACACTGATGAGTGCATAAGTTCTCACGATGGGAGACAAGGAGACAGCAGCTTTGCAGAAGTCAGTCAGAGTGGGAGAGGAAACTAGTGATGCACTTTCTCTCCACCATGTGCTATCAATTTAGCCAGATCCTGTGTGTGTGGAGAATTGGCAGAGGTTCCTCTGCTGCTGTATACCTGGTATAGTAGCTCACAGCCAGGCAGCTACCCTTGATAATTATGTGGATTCTCTGCCAAATTTGCAATCTGCCCAGAGTGGCAGCTGGCCAAACAATGCCTTTGTGGCCATGTGTGATCCCATGTGGATGATTCAACCCCATTGTTCTATGTCAGCCTTTTCTGCCCCACATAAAATCCCCAAGTGTGAGAAGCTCTCTGCACATAGAGGAACCTTCTACATTCAGCATAATGTGAGTGCCTAACAGGGAACATGCTGGGGTGGTTTCTCATGGGCCCATCCTCAGGCATTCCATTGCCAAAGTCATGCCCAACAAAGTGTTAGGAGCAAGATTTTTAATACGAGGCATTCTTAGTTTAGAAAAAATAAGGCAGTGCCTATAATTGAAATGAGCTTCCAACATGTATCACAATAATGCATGTTGTCAACTACATGAATTCTCATATATTGTGTCCTAGCTGACAAGTTTCCTGTATTTTTGCTGTCACCATCTATGCTGTCATGTTAGGGAGGGATCAAAAGAGGAACTACAGCCAGGCAGGGGAGGGTGAGGGCAGGCAGTACTCACAGACCACCTGGGACCTAACCAGGGATACATGAAGAAAGGAGGAGATGTGTACAGTTAGAAACGAAAGGTTTAAATGCACGTGGCATCCTTGTTTGCTCACTTATTAATCTATTCAACAAGTATTTAATACTTGCTCTTTGTCAGACATTATTCCAGGCACTGAGGATCCACAGTGAACAAAACTGATAGTAACCCCTGCCCTCCTGGAGCTTGAATTCTGGTTGAGGAGACAAAAAATAAATAAATAAGCAAGAGAAATAAGTATTGAGTAGGTCAGATGTGAATAAATGCCGGATAGGAAACATTTAGCAGGGACAGGTGTCCTTCAGACAGAGTGACCTTGAAAGGCCACACCCCCCAGCCAAGATGGAGGCATAGGTGGAAACACTGTGCCTTCTCCCACAACCAAGTTTGAATACAACAAAGGTTTGGAGAAACAAAGACACAACCAAAGGACAGAAAATTGAATTATACAGAAGTCCGACTACATCTAACCATTCAACGGGGACGGTAAGAGGGGCAGAGCCAGCAGCGAGCAGGGTCGGGCAGGACAGGTCCCCCGACCCAGGCGCGCAGGCAGCCTGGAGCCGGTTGGGGTGCGGGGCAGACTGACCGTGGTCGCACATTCGCGCACATTGAGACAGACCACGCAGGCCCCAGGGGGCGAGGGCTGACGGCGGTGGCACACTCGCGTGCGGTGGGACGAAACGCGTGGGCCCCATGACGGCAGCAACTGCGGCACAGGTGAGGACCGCGGCGGCAGGTGGCAGAAAGGACGCCATAGTCCCTCTTTGACCCCGCCCCCACATACAGCGTCACAACCCAGCGACTTAGTTGCCCTGCTCTAGTGAACACTTTAGGGCTCTGATCCTGCTATGGAACAGGCACGAACAACCCGAAAGATGGCACAAGAAGAACTCAAAGTCCCAGAGCCAATAACTCTAAGCGACCGAGAAATTGCCAGCCTCTCAGAAGCACAATTCAGGACACTATTTATCAGGATGCTCACAGAACTGGTAGATTATAGTCACAAATTAGAGGAACAAAGTCACAAATTAGAGGAACATATGAAGGCTAAACTAATTGAAATGAAGGGAGATGCACAGGAAACCAATAGTGATGGAAAGGAAACTGGGACTCAAATCAATGGAATGGACCAGAAGGAAGAACAAAACATCCCACCAGAAAGGAATGAAGAAATGAGAATTCAAAAAAATGAGGAGAGGCTTAGGAACCTCCAGGACATCTTTAAACGTTCCAACATCCGAATTATAGGGGTACCAGAAGGGGGAAAGAAACAGCCACGAGTGGAAAACGTATTTGAACAAATAATAAAGGAGAACTTCCCCAGTCTGGCAAAGGAAATAGACTTCCAGGAAATCCAGGAAGCTCAGAGAGTGCCAAAGAAGTTGGACCCAAGAAGGAACACACCAAGGCACATCATAATTACATTAGCCAAGACCAAAATGAAGGAGAGAATCCTAGAAGCAGCAAGGGATAAGGGGACAGTCACCTACAAAGGAGTACCCATCAGACTGTCAGCGGATTTCTCAAAAGAGACCTTACAGGCAAGAAGGGGCTGGAAAGAAGTATTCCAAGTCATGAAATCCAAAGACCTACAGCCAAGATTGCTTTATCCAGCAAAACTTTCATTTAGAATGGAAGGACAGATAAAGTGCTTCTCAGATAAGGTCAAGTTCAAGGAGTTCATCATCACCAAGCCCTTATTATATGAAATGCTAAAGGGACTTATATAAGAAAAAGAAGATGAAAAATATGAACAGTGAAAGGACAGCAAACACACAGTTATTAACAACCACACCTAAAACAAAAGCAAACCAAGAGGACAGCTAGATCAGGAGTGGAACCATAGAAATGAAGAACACATGGAGGGTCAGAAACAGGGGGGTGGGAGGGGGAGAAGAGGGGAGAAGGCACAGAAAATAGCATAGATGGTAGGTAGAAAATAGATAGGGGGAGGGCGAGAATAGTGGGGGAAATATAGAATCTAAAGAACTTGAGACACGTGGTTATAAACTAAGGGGATGAGAATGGTGGGGGAGGGAGTGTGCAGGTGGAGGGGAATGAAGGGGGGAATAGAACAACTGTAATGGTATAATCAATGAAATATATATTTTTTTAAAAAGGCCACACCCAGAAGAGGAGATTTGGTTGAAGATCTGAAGGGGGTGAGTGAGTGAGGCCTGCAGCTGTCTGAGGGAAGAGGAGCCAGGCTGGGAGTGGTCGGTGCCCAGTCTCTGAGGGGCACCTGGTGTGTTTGAGGCACAGCACAGGACCATGTGGCCAGAGCAGGGTGGGCAAGGGAAGAACAAGGGAGGAAGTTCCCAGAGGTAGTGGAGCCAGATTGATGATGGGCCTGGAAGGCATGTGAACACCGGGTTTTACTGAGTAAGATGGAGAGACA
Organism: Sturnira hondurensis; assembly: GCF_014824575.4. NCBI lineage: Eukaryota > Metazoa > Chordata > Mammalia > Chiroptera > Phyllostomidae > Sturnira > Sturnira hondurensis. Next base: position 278,820 of record NW_028079344.1, on the reverse strand, counting down.
TTCAAAGGTGTTAGGTAGAGTGACATTTTAAGGCTGCTTTTGGAGAATAAACTAAAGGGGGGGCAAGGAGAAAACAATGACAGTATTCCAGGGGAGCCACAGTGAGGGCTTGGACTGGTGGCAGCCCTGGGAACAGTCACCGGACATGGTGGTCAGACAATGCATCTGTTCTGGAGACAGAGCCTTTGGGGGTGTGAATAGATCAGGCATGGGCTGTGAAAGGGTTTTGGTCCAGAAGTGGGGAGATTGCGAGAGGAACAGCTTTAGGGGGGAAAGATCAGTAGATTCTTTCTGGATGTTTAAGTGTAAAAAAATTGGAAGTCCAAAGAGAAGTTTCTGAACAGCCATGCGAAAGGCCTGGCCCCTCTCCTTGACTTCGACAGGGGGAGGGCATGAGTATAACAACTGATTCCTATAAAAAGATCTGAATGTCCATGTTAATTTATTTTATATCAGGTAAATTTAAAAGATTTCTTTGATCAGGCCAAGGATTGACTAATAGGAATTAAGTATGTATGTATGTATGTTACAAGCTCTTTTGAGGAACTGATGACAGCCCTGAATGCTCTCCCCAGAGCACAGGTGCACATTCCACCTTGCATGCAGCATCAGGAAATTCACCGACCCCCTCCCTCCCATCCTGCCCAAACCCACATGCACTGTGTAGAGGCAGACACTCCTACTGTTAGCAAAAAGTGGGGGGCAGTCCCCAAGGAATGTTTTAATGGTGTTTCATCTATGCTTTTATTTATTTCTCAAAATTGTTCTTATATGGGAAAACTATAGCAACTTTAAAAATATGAACTGATAATTATTTAAGAAAAAGAAAACACTGTAAATATTTTTTACAAAATCAGTCCGCACACAAAGTCAAGCCTGTATGTTACTGCTTCCTACTATCTTCCCAAGCTCAGTAACCTGCCCAAGGTTGAGCTCCTCTATGAGAATGCCACTAACTCACCACTCCTGAAAGAACCTGATCTATTTGGGGCTGCTAAAAATTAGAAATAGTAAGCCAAATCCTCTTCTGCTTGGTCTAGGCCACAAAACACACAGCCACACAGGACAATTATAAAAATATCCAAGACTCTACCCATTTTCACCATAACCCACATGGCCATAGGTGTGAGACCACAGACTATAGGGACCAGAAGAGTTATGAATGAGTAGAGTTGAGTCTAGCTTGGCTGACATATTCATGAAGCCTCAGTCATTCTGCAAGGGCACCATGCTGTCCAGATCACACCGTCAGTCTTCACCTAGTTCCTCAGAAATGGAACCTAAGGAGGAGCTTCTACACTCTTCCTCAAAGGAGGAAGACTGACAGGGAGGGCGATGTGAGGCTGGGAAGAAAGCAGAGCAACTACAAGGTGGGGTAGCACCTGCTGGCCAGAGCCAAGTAGGAAAATATGGCTGGCTATTTAGTTGCATGGGGCATCTCCGGGGAGGCCATATGGAACCACAGCATGATAGAACAGTCCATCAAAGGCACAAAGGACAAACAGTTTGCCTGCTAGTTCCTTTCAGTTTCCTCTCATGGGTCAAAACTTGCCTCACAGGGTGTTAACTGGGCCACACTTCTGACTTGTAATATAGAACTCTTCCAGTCACCAGGAAAGAAGCCTGAACCTCCATAGACCCAGAGAGTTGGGGGGTTGGTAGGGGTGGTGGGCATGGGTTGTAAGGCTAAGGGCAACAAGCTTTAAAATGCTAAAACTGTTACATTTACTAGGAAAATATATTTTTACATATAATACCTGGCTGTCATATATAACACTGTATATTACATGATGATTATCATTGACACCTAAGTATTCTTATATGAATAAGACTTTTCACTCTCTCTCTGTCTCTCTCTTTCTCACACACACACAAGTATGCACACGCATACATCACCTTGCTTCAGTAAATAGGATCATCCAATACAGACTAAACTTTGACAGCTCTGGATTTAAGCCAACTTCCTAAATCCATAGCCTATCGTTCTTATGAGCCATTTTTAGTTTTCTGACCCCATTATAGTAATAAATGTGTATGAAAGTAATGAGAAAAATGCTGTTTTTCAGAGATTTCCCATCTACACTGATTTCTGGTGACTACTGTTACACTATGTTGAGCTAATGTTGATTAGTAATTATCATCATGCCTTGCAAAGTTGCTAGAAGGTAAGGTGTCTGTCAAGTATGTTATTACAATGGCTGTACCTACTGTTCTGAGAGATATCATTTTTCATATTCTGATGAGCTGCCAAATATTCCCCACCTGTTCTCCAAAAACATCATCATAGTTGACAGGTCTTTATTGCCTCAGCCCAAAAGCCATACCCATGGCATACCGTTGAGGTGAACCTGTGCTAATTAATTCTGTCATTTCTAAAAGGCAGAAACCACATCCGCGAGAGCCTGGTTGGTTCTTTTGTTTTAATGAGGCAAAAATCGCCGCCATATTTGTCTGTGCCTGTCTGCAAAGTGACAGTGATTTATCTCATGCTGAAAGTAAGTTCAGGGACATCCTTGAGAAGCACATAAATCTACCAAGCCCCTTGTGACAGATGCTGGAGCCCTGCCAAATAGCATCACAATGAGTCCATCGGAGGAAGCCTTCCCACTTCCCACCACTTCCCAACGCCAAAGCCTGGTGTCCACTTCCCTAAGTGCCACAAGTCTTTCCCTTGGCCCCAAATGCTGTTGTATTTACAGAAACCAAGCAAATACTCTCCTTCAGTTAAATCCAGTGTGTGTTTCCTGCTTTTCTTGAATAAATTTTCTTGGAAAAAATCACAATCTAATCCAACTTCCTCATTGTACATATTAAAGAAACAACGATCCAAGAGATTTTGAATCTGCCCATGCAAAGAAGTGGCACCGTTCACCCAGGCATCTGGTTGTTTTACAAATAAGCAAAGAAAAAGAAGCTCATTCTAAAATCCTTTTGGAGACTTAGAATTTTAAAATTTTCCCTGACTATTACATGTAATCTGAGGCCAGTAGGCATTTCCCCAGACTAAAAATCAGCCACACTTAGTTAATATTTGAAAGCCAATAAGAATTTGTCAACATTTGCCCACATTCAGGCTAAAAGAATCTCCTTTGAGTCTGAAATAATTGATGTACCAGACCTGGTGCTTATAATAACTAAATATGCCTGCTGACAATTAAAACTATCATTGTGGATTCCCTTAGTCTGGTACCTAAATTCTGTTATTTGCTTTTTATTGTTGTTTTCCCATTCTTTCAAGCCAAAAATTTTAAATATACCACACTATCAGTCAACTCTTTTGTATTTCTTGTTAATTCTTTGATCTTTATGATTCTTTTTTTTTTGTAATGTATTCTTCTTTTCTGTTGTTCAAGTACAGTTATCTCAATTTTTCCCCAACCCCACCCATCTCCACCTCCTACTCTTGATCCCACCGCCCCCTTTGGCATTGTCAATGTGTTCTTTATACATGTTCCTTGATGACCCTTCCCTATTTTCCCCCACTTTCCCTCTCCCCCCTCCCCTCTGGTTACTGTCAGTTTGTTCTTTATTTCAATGCCTCTGGTTATATTTTGCTTGCTTGTTTGTTTTGTTAATTAGATTACACCTATAGGTGAGATCATATGGTATTTGTTTTTCACCACCTGGATTATTTCACTTAGCATAATGCTCTCTAGATCTATCTATGCTATTGTGAAGGGTAGGAGATCCTTTCTTTCTGCTGCATACTATTTCATTGTGTAAATGTACCATAGTTTTTTGATCCATTCATTTACTGGTGGGCACTTAGGTTGCTTCCAGCACTTGGCTATTGTAAATTGTGCTGCTATGAACACTGGGGTGCATAGGTTCTTTTGAGTTGATGTTTCAGGATTCTTAAAGTATACTCCCAGCAGTGAAATTGCCTGGTCAAAAGGCAGTTCCATTTTTAGTTTTCTTAGGAAATTCCATACTGATTTCCACAGTGGCTGCACCAGTCTGCAATTCCACCAACAGTGCACTAGGGTTTCCTTTTCTCCACAACCTCACCAGCACTTGTTTGTTGATTTGTTAATGATGGCCATTCTGACTGGTGTGAATCTCATTGTGGTTTTAATTTGCATCTCTCTGATGGTTAGTGATGCTGAGCATCCTTAAGATCACACATGTCTTCCAAAGTGCACTGGCCAAGGGATATCTCAGAGTTCTCATTCTTTTTGACACATCTGTAATATTTTATACTGTTAACCACTATCTTCCTGAAACTCTTACGTTGTCTCAAGTGATACACTCTTTCTCTGCTCTCCCAAACATCAGATCATTCCATCTCATATTTTGGAAGTATCTTAGCCTTTGGCCTCTATAGAAAGCAGAATGATGGCCCCCAAAGATACCCATGCCCTAATCTCCAAAACCTGTGAACACCTTACTTGGCAAAAGGGACTTTGCAAATGTGATTAAGTTATGGATCTTGAGATGGAAACATAATCACAAGATAACCTATTTAAAAAGAAGCAGGCCCTGGCTGGTTGACTCAGTGGATTGAGTGCCAGCCTGTGAATCAAAGGGTTGCCTGTTCAATTCCCAGTCAGGACACATGCCTGGGTTGCAGACCAGGTCCCCAGGAGCAGGTGTGTGAGAGGTAACCACTCATTGATGTTTCTCTCCCTCTCTCCCTCCCTTCCCCTCTCTAAAAATTAATAAATAAAACCTTTAAAAATGTAAAATAAAAAAGAAGCAGGAGGGTCAGAGTCAGAGAAGGAAATGACAGAAGCAGAGGTCAGAGTAGAAAGCGGACAGCACTATACTCCAGTTTTTGAATGTGAAGAAAGGGGAGAACACAAGCTACCTGTAGAAGTGGAAAAGGCAAGGGGACAGATTCTTCCACAGAGCCTCCAGAAACAACTGAGCTCCTCTGGTACCTCAGTGTGGACTGTAGGACCAGCTTTGAACTTTCCAGAACTGCAAGGTAATTAAATGGGGGAGTAATGGCAGGGGGGTGCAAGATCATTCACATTTAATGCCAATTATTGCTGTAACTGGACATAAGTTTGTAACATTTTCATTATTTTCTGTTTGTCTGCATAATTTTTGTTCTTCTGTTTCCTCTTCCCTGTCTTCTTTTGAATTATTTGAATATCACTAGTATTCCATTTTAATTTGTCAATTGGCTCTGTGACTGTCAGTTTGTATAGATATTTTAATGGCGATTTTCAGGATTACAGAATACAAACCTAACTTTCCACACTCTACTCTGAGTTACTATTTCTCCCAACAATATAACAACCTTTACTCTGTCTCCTTTTTGTTATAATCATCATGTCTATTACATACTCATATTCTAAAACTCCCCTTAAATGATGTTACACATTTGCTTTCAACAACACACACACAGGGTGGGGCAAAAGTAGGTACACGATTCTTCATATTTTTGTTCATACAAAAATTAATAAATAATGAAACAAGAATAAACTGTGTTTTGTGTACTTACAACTATCAACCTACTTTTGCTCCCATCCCCGTATTTTAAAGAAGAGGTGAAAAATGTCTCTTTAGCCAGATATCTAGCATTTTGGTTGTCCCGAATTCCTCATGTTCCAATTTTTCCTCTGGTATTATTATCCTCTCATCTAAAAAACCTTCTTGTAGCATTTTCTTTTCTTAAAGCAGATCTACTGGGGGGTGAATTCTAAGTCTGTTTTTTTAAACCACTAAATTTGTGGAAATTTGGTATAGCAGCGATAAGAAGCTAATACATTTCTCATTCAGAGCTACTTACTTACAGAGAGAATACTTAGAGACATAAATACTATGTGCAAATACTCACAAATTATTGAAACACATGAGAAAGAAAATGGTCATTATTTTCTCAACCCATAAAGTGAAACAGATATTTTTACTTTATTTTATTTTTTAATAAATTATATTTTATGAGTTGATAAATATTCTAATGTAGCATTTCCTGCCCAACATCTCACTGGACCTAGACTACAGAGATCAGTAAGGTACAATCAATTCACTTAAATAGAGATTGGACAATAAATGGTGTCTACAGTACACTTCCAATCATATTTCCATGCTTCAGATGCTTTTTCCTCCTACCTTGGCTCATTTTTTTATCCTTACCCAAAGATATGCTCATTGATTTTAAAAAGAGGGGAAAGGAGGGAACAAGAGAGGGAGAGAAACATTGATGTGAGAGAAAAACATAAATTGCTTGCCTCTTGTATATACACGCAGACTTGGGACCAAACCTGTAACCTAGTCATGTGCCCTGACGGAGGGATCCAATACGCAGCCTTTCAGTTTACAGGACAATGCTCCCACCAAGCCAGAGCCCACTTTTGGCTTATTTTTTATTCCAGCACAAACTCTAATTTGAAGGAAAACTAATGTTTCCCAGGTCATTGCAGCCAGAAAATAAATACATTGTCAAAACAGTGACTACAAAACAGCATTTTCTGACTCTGCCCCAGTCAGCCTCAGTTCTTCCTAAAAAGTAGAAGACTTGGGTTTTATTTTATGGATCTTGGAAAAGCCTTGAGGCAGGAGTGTGGTTGTCAGATACAACAAAGGGCAAGAAGCTGGCGAGTGGCAGGGTGTGGGCAAAGGCCAGTGGGAGAAGATGAGGCCAAGAAGTCCAGGTCATGTGCGGTTTACAAGTTTCACAGAGAACTTTGAACTTTCAGAGCTCATTTTTGTCTCTTTAATTTCATGTTTAGCAAAATAAGATTTCCAGAATGCTATTTCCCTCGGCCCTGGCACACTTTACTGGCTCCAGATCCGGCCCCAGAACTGTACATTTTCCTGGTCAGCAGCAGCTCCCTGAGGGCACCATGAAGAGCAGCTTGGGCGGGGGGGGGGGGGGGGGGG